>NC_092341.1:75230000-75602500 GCF_046630445.1 Rutidosis leptorrhynchoides
AATACAAGAACCAAACCCTATATTCAAAGAATCCAGTAATTCTGGATCCGATGAAATCTTTAGAGAATATCTTGCTCCGAAGTCATGTTAAAATCTTGCGGAAAATTTTTCTTCATCAACCTTCGAACTTAGAAATTCCAAAATATCATCATAAATATCTTCGATATTTCTGAGGATATTTTCATAAATATTCTTGTCCAAAATTATCTACCTTTTCGTATTTTCTGTATTCCATTATATTGGAAACTTCTACAAAATCTAAGTATAAATTATGAATGAATTGTGGAGAAGTGTTAGAAATTGAAGCATGGGTTAGTATAATATAATGATGCCCGGCCAACGTGATTATATTACAGTAAGTCATGCTGAGTTTCTAATGAAACGTGATGATGGTTCACAGTAGATCATACCATCATCATGTGACATGTTACATAACTCTTTCATTCTGTTCAACCTCTGATCATATCAAGAAAATATATTTTTGATAGTTCTATCCTCAGTGATTCTGGTAATTTGACAAATCAAATCGTGCTAATACATTCCTTTCTGCTTAGAATACTATAATCATTCGAAACTACGTACTTACGAATTCTGAACCATTACTTGCTCTACTAAAGGTCGAGAAGAGAATAAAAAGGCAAAGAGCTCTGAAACATAAGGGAAGATATAAAACACGACAACAACACAAAAATCACAAACTGTGTACATTAATATGAATAGCAATATAAAGACATGGGAGAATGATAAACACAATAACCCCAAGAGCGAATAGAAGTAAACAGATTCCTCCGGTGGTAGATGAAAAAGGAGAATGATCGATATGAAAGTCAAGAATATATCCAGAATTAAAACTGGATGGAGCATATTGACTAATGATTTGAAAGTATGAATTAAAATATAGAAAATGGGAGTGGTGAAAAGTAATAGAACGGAAGAAGTTCATTTATAGTAAAAATACCAGACAAAGCAATCAAGACAGATGATCGCATTTAATTATAGAGATCTTAATTTCCATAAATCCCGAAGAATCAGATCTTATAGATTTCCAAGATTTTCTTTTAAATCCCTTGAATTCCGGAATTCAAACGTAACTACGTTAAAAGTTAAGATGAACCTTTATTATCACATTTCACCCTTTTGAGATAGCTTCATCCATACTCTCCGAGTAATTGAATTTCTTTATTCACATTACTCAATGGTGATAAAATTCTATTTATCGACTCATATTCGTCATGAAAACATTTTTATAGTTAGCCATGACGACCTCGATCAAATTTCGGGACAAAATTTCTTTAACGGGTAGGTACTGAGACAACCCGGCAATTTTTGACCAAATTTAAACTTAATCTTTATATGGTTTCGACACGATAAGCAAAGTCTGTAATGTTGAGTCTCAAAGATTTTGAACTATTTTCATTTATGCAATTACCCTTCGACTGTTTCTACAATTCACGAACAATAACTTGTAAACAAATAAGTATATATATATATATATATATATATATATATATATATATATATATATATATATATATATATATATATAAAATAACTTGAAACGTTTATAAATATTATGCGATTTAGATGTTAGAACTAAATATGTAAAATAACTTACGACATAATAAAAACTATTATCTAAACATATTTAAATATAAAAAGTTTCAAATATTTTTATATTAAAGTTCATTAGGTTATATGTACATACTCTGTATGTAATATGAACGTGTATGGTTGTGTGTAATATTATATTGTTATACTAGTCATATAAAGATATAGATAAAATGTTTTCACCTTCAAGTCGCTTAATTTTAGACGAAAGGTAGTCATCATCGATTCACTGTCTATTTTATAATTTTCTCTTCCATATTCTTTCATCTCTCTTTCTTCCTTGTAAATACTCCAAAATGCTATATTGTTTTTTATTTCTTTCTATTTCCTTCCTTTTCTACTCAAAACAAATAATAAGTAGAGAATGTAGCGTAAGTCTTGTGGCTACATAAATACAAAAACAACCTCAACCATAGATCTATTTATCCGCCCGTGACTAATTCTTTGTTACTTTTTAACTTTATAAATAGAAACACGATATGTGATATAGATGTCGGCAGAGAAAAAGGTAATTAAGTCACGTAACTAATTAACTAAATATAATTTATTCCGTGTTTAGCAACATACAAACAAAGTTGGTAACTTGTTGATAGTTACATGTTAAAAAAAAAATATTATATATACAGCAAATTCAAGCTTGCATTATCATTCATACACAAATATTATATCTTGACTACTGATTGTCTTTGTCTTCACGTAAGAAAGAATAAAGCAACAAGTTGAGATGGGTCCTTTCATGCATGAAATGTTTTCATATAATACTCCTCTTCTTTTGTTTTTGGGAAAAAACGGATATCACAAACCAACACCAACGAAACCACTTGACTACTATAATTCGATCCCTACTCCTGTTCGCTGCCATTCCACTGCTGATATTCGGTTCTGTTGAAGATACATCGAACGCCACTCTATCTCCACCATCGATAACCCTTACTTACAGTCACCCAAACCTCACCATCAAAACCCATTTGCTCATCATCGAAACCCACCTCCATTTAACCAGCATATATTCTAGTCAACCACAATAACACCACCTTAGTTCTACCACCATGATCACGACAACACCACCTTCCCATATTTCTCTCCCTCTCTACTAATCGAGAACACCATCTTTGGTTTAAAAACAAAACCCACCAATCAACAACGTTATATCTCTATTTTGTTTCAAGTATCACCCATGTCGAGTAATTACGGATACACATAAGCTTGTTGATTTCGAATAAATAGCAAATAAGCTTCGAAGATTTGCCATGAATTGTGTTGCATCTGATTGAAACCCAAACAGCTATATTCCATCATCGAAAACTTTTACAGTTGCTGCATACCTTTTCTTTCTATTTCTACCTTATAATCATCATCATCTTTGTGTATTGCTGCTATGGTTACCCGTTTCCTTTTTCAACTACAGCAGTGTTTGATTTTTTTTTAATATTTGTTGTACTTTAAAGTAAAGTAATGGATTGAATTGAAGGATTGCTTTTACATTTAAAAAGAAGAGAGGAGAGGGGTCCTGATGGAACACATTATTGAATTCTAAACCCCACCCACTTGCAATACTACAAATTCTTTTCCTTTTCCTTCTATTTCATACATACACCAAAAATGTTAATTACTTGTGGATCGAGATCAAGCTTTCTGTTGGGCCTGTGTAAGATAATTGGGTTTCTTTTCAATGGACTAATGTTTTTGGGCCGTAGCCAAGCCCCATACATTTTCTATTCTTGAAAGCCCAACTACATGTTGCTGCAATCGACTTTCTTTTCTACTGATAATTCGGTTCTTTCGCTTTCTGTTCTAAAAGATGTTGAAGAAGTGAATCATTATGGTACGTGATCTCAATTTAAATCATGAGATCACGATGATGGTGAAGGTATGAACGATGATGGACGTACGAAGATGATGATAAGAGATTATGATGATGATGTTATGATTTAGATTATGATGATGATGTTAGTGATGATGAGTGATAATGATAACAAAGATGAATGACGATGGAGATGGTATTGTTGTTAATAAATGATGATATTAATGAACATTATGATGATAGTTAGGGTGATAATGACGATAGATTACGGGAGGGAAAATGATTGTAAAATATGATTAGGTTAAGATAATAGATGATGATGTTAGATGGTTATGATGTCAAGATGATGTGGTGTTATTAATAAAAATGATGGTATCGTGATTGAATGATAATGATGAAGGTTAAGATGATGAGTGTGTCATGATAATAATGATCCATGATAATAATGAAGTACGTAAATGATGATGATGATAGATGCGATGCATGTTAGCGAAAAGATGATGATAAGAGTGAAATGATGATGATGATCATAAGATGATTGTAATGATATGTATGATGATAATGGGATAATGAACTTTAATTTGATGATGATGATGAGATATAGGGTTAGAATTAAATTATGATAATGATACATGGTACGATGATGATATAGGTGATGACGAATTATGATGATAACCTTGTTTGTTCTCTGTTCGATTACACCACGATCACACTCGATCATTCGATCTCTCGTTCTCTCTAAGGGTATAAACCAAAATTCAATCTTTTTATTTTGATAATGGTAAAAATATATTATATAGTTATGACTATGATAAACATATAATTAATATTATTTTATTATGATTATCATTATATTTATTATTATGATTATCATTATATTTATTATTATTATTATTATTATTATTTTTAACATTAATATTATTATTATCATTACTATCATTTTTACTAATTACTAGTATCATTATTATTATTAATATGATTATTATTATTATTACAAAAATAAAACAACATGTTACTCATTATCTTTATTATTATAATTCTATCAAATAAATATTTATATAAAACATATATATATATATATATATATATATATATATATATATATATATATATATATATATATATATATATATACATACTATTAATATAAAAACGATATAATTAATAAACTTATAAATATATTTGTTCGATTACTATTATGTATATTAATAAATATACAAATGATTTAGGTTCGTGAATCCGAGGCCAACCCTACACTTGTTCAATGTCGTCATATGTATTTTTACTACAAAATACAGTAGAGTGAGTTTCATTTGCTCCCTTTTACTCTTTATATTTTTGGGACTGAGAATACATGCGCTGTTTTTACAACTGCTTTATTAAATGCTTTTGAAATATATTTTGAACTGCGAATACGTGAAATGCTTTTATAAATGTTTGAGGAGATAGACACAAGCAAAACATTCCTTGAATAAAATATTATGCAGACAGAAGTTCTGTGAATTATTGTTGAATTATGTGGACATGATAATTGCCACCATTGAATTATGTGGACATGATAATTGCCACCATTGAATTATGTGGACATGATAATTGCCACCAGTTGATATGAAAGTTATGTATCGAGAGAATGATTTTATACACAGGTTATGTGTATGTTATTCTTGTGCATGGAATATGTGGACAGTTACTATGAGAATAAACATGCTTAAAACGTCAACAAAAATGTTGGTGAGTTATAGGTTTAACCTATATATTATCAAATCATAATAATAGACCACAAGATTTCATATTTCAATATACATCCCATACATAGAGATAAAAATCATTCATATGGTGAACACCTGGTAACCGACATTAACAAGATGCATATAAGAATATCCCCTATCATTCCGGAAAATCCTTCGGACATGATAAAAATGAATTCGAAGTACTAAAGCATCCGGTACTTTGGATGAGGTTGGTTAGGCCCAATAGATCTATCTTTAGGATTCGCGTCAATTAGTAGATCGGTTTACTAATTCTTAGGCTACCAAGTAAAAGGGGCATATTCAGCTTCGATCATTCACCCATATAATGTAGTTTCATTACTTGTGTCTATTTCGTAAAATATTTATAAAACTGCATGTATTCTCATCCCAAAATATTAGATTTTAAAAGTGGGACTATAACTCACTTTCACAGATTTTTACTTCGTCGGGAGTAAGACTTGGCCACTGGTCGATTCACGAACCTATAACAAATATATACATATATATTTCAAAGTATGTTCAAAATATATTTACAACATTTTTAATACATTTTGATGTTTTAAGTTTATTAAGTCAGCTGTCCTCGTTAGTAACCTACAACTAGTTGTCCATAGTTAGATGTACAGAAATAAATTGATATATATTATCTTGAATCAATCCACGACCTAGTGTATACACGTCTCAGGCTAGATCACAACTCAAAGTATATATATTTTTGGAATCAACCTCAACCCTGTATAGCTAACTCAAACATTACTGCATATAGAGTGTCTATGGTTGTTTCAAATAATATATATACATGGGTCGATATGATATGTCAAAACATTTGCATACGTGTCTATGGTATCCTAAGATTACATAATATATTAGAATACATGTATAATACAATATAAGTTAGCTAGGATATGATTTGTATAGAATTGTTACAATATTTCCCGTAGCTATAACAATCAAAAAAATATCCAATCTTGTTTTACCCATAACTTCTTCGTTTTAAATCCGTTTTGAGTGAATCAAATTGTTATGGTTTCATATTGAACTCTATTTTATGAATCTAAACAAAAAAAGTATAGATTTATAGTCAGAAATATAAGTTACAAGTCAGTTTTGTAAGAGGTAGTCATTTCAGTCGAAAGAACGACGTCTTGATGACCATTTTGAAAAACAAACTTTCACTTTGAGTTTAACCATGAGTTTTGGATATAGTTTCATGTTCATAAGAAAAATCATTTTCCCAGAAGAACAAATTTTAAATCAAAGTTTATCATAGTTTTTAATTATCAAACCCAAAACAGCCCGCGGTGTTACTACGACGGCGTGTGTCCGGTTTTACGGTGTTTTTCGTGTTTCCAGGTTTTAAATCATTAAGTTAGCTTATAATATAGATATAGAACATGTGTTTAGTTGATTTTAAAAGTCAAGTTAGAAGGATTAACTTTTGTTTGCGAATAAGTTTAGAATTAACTAAACTATGTTCTACTGATTTCAAGTTTAAACCTTCGAATAAGGTAGTTTTATATATATGAATCGAATGATGTTATGAACATCATTACTACCTCAGGTTTTGTGGATAAACCTACTGGAAATGAGAAAAATAGATCTAGCTTCAAAGGATCCTTGGATGACTTGAAAGTTCTTGAAGCAGAATCATGACACGAAAAAAAGTTCAAGTAAGATTTTCACTCGAAATAAGATTGTTATAGTTATAGAAATTGAATTAAAGTTTGAATATGAGTATTACCTTGTATTAGAAAGATATATTACTGTAAATAAGAAAGATTTCTTGAGGTTGGATGATCACTTTACAAGATTGGAAGTAAGCTAGCAAACTTGGAAGTATTCTTGATTTTATGAAACTAGAACTTATAGAATTTATGAAGAACACTTAGAACTTGAAGATAGAACTTGAGAGAGATCAATTATATGAAGAAAATTGAAGAATGAAAGTGTTTGTAGGTGTTTTTGGTCGTTGGTATATGGATTAGATATAAAGGATGTGTAATTTTGTTTACATGTAAATAAGTCATGAATGATTACTAATATTTTTGTAATTTTATGATATATTTCATGCTAGTTGCCAAATAATGGTTCCCACATGTATTAGGTGACTCACATGGGCTGCTAAGAGCTGATCATTGGAGTGTATATACCAATAGTACATACATCTAAAAGCTGTGAATTGTACAAGTACGAATACGGGTGCGTACGAGTAGAATTATTGATGAAACTGAACGAGGATGTAATTGTAAGCATTTTTGTTAAGTAGAAGTATTTTTATAAGTGTCTTGAAGTCTTTCAAAAGTGTATGAATACATATTAAAACACTACATGTATATACATTTTAACTGAGTCGTTAAGTCATCGTTAGTCGTTACATGTAAATGTTGTTTTGAAACCTTTAGGTAAACGATCTTGTTAAATATTGTTAACCCATTGTTTATTATATCTAAAGAGATGTTAAATTATTACATTATCATGATATTATGATATATTAATATATCTTAGTATGATATATATACAGTTAAATGTTGTTACAATGATAATCGTTACATATATGTCTCGTTTCGAAATCATTAAGTTAGTAGACTTGTTTTTACATATGTAGTTCATTGTTAATACTCTTAATGAAATGTTTACTTATCATTTATCATGATTAAACATAGTGTATCAATATCTTAATATGATTCATATGTATTTAGTACGACGTTGTTATAACGATAATCGTTATATATATCGTTTCAAGTTTCTTAATTCAATAAACTCACTTTTATGTATATAACTCATTGTTAAAATACCTAATGAGATACTTACTTATCATAATATCATGTTAACTATATATATAATCATATATATGTCATCATATAGTTTTTACAAGTTTTAACATTCGTGAATCACCGGCCAACTTGGGTGGTCAATTGTCTATATGAAACCTATTTCAATTAATCAAGTCTTAACAAGTTTGATTGCTTAACATGTTGGAAACACTTAATCATGGAAATAAAAATTTCATTTAATATATATAAACATGGAAAAATTCGGGTCACTACAGCCAAACGGCCTGCCACTGTGGCAAACAGCCTGCCAAACGCCCAGATCAAACGGTCTCGTTAAATGGCTTGTCTTAGCAAACGCGCTCGGCAAACGGCTTGCCAAACGGCCTGCCAAACGCCTGCCAGATGTTTGCAGGCAAATTTTGTGCTTATTTAAAGTCTTTTTGTCATCTAATTTCAACACACCTCTCTTCACTCTCTCACTACAATACACTTTCTCTCACTAGAGCTTTCAAGGCGTTCTCACCTCCGAGCGGGAAATTAAGTACCCGGAGGCGAACACCGAAGATTGTAATAGGAGCGGTCTAGAGGATGTCAGCACTTGTAATGGTCCAGATCTCGCCTGTAAACGGCGAACGCTTTCCTTAATTTAATGAAGTTATCTTGTTAAGTTGCTTTCGTCTTGCATGCTTATCTGTCTGTCACGAATGTTTATTATATGTTGAATATTTTATCTGAAACTTATCATACTGTTATGCTGAAACCTTGATGGTTTAGAAGTTTAATTTACGGATCACCATTTCCGCTTATTCACGTGGCTATAACCTAGTTTTAGGATCTGATCAACCCTATGATACAAGGTAAGTAGATGATGATGCAGCGGAGGGGTACGAAATACTATTATTTTTATTACGAAATACGATATAAATTACACAAGTTTTAATTTATTTATTTACAAATAAGATATACCTAAATTCTGCTACAACACTATAGGCAGTGTACCTAATCATAGAGTAGTATAGTTTTTGGTAAGTCCGGTTCGTTCCACAAGGAGACGGCTTATTTTAAACTATATTTTAAACAACTATATTTGTACAAAATATAAATATATATTACAATTATTATTATTATAAAAGGGGGTTTTACCGTTTAATTACTGGTTTGTCGATTTTATATTTTAAGCGTAAAGATAAATGACGATAATTAAAGTGTGTAAAATAAATAACATTATTTAAATGACGATAATTAAAATTGCGATAAGAAATAAAATAAAATAATTATGCTTATTTAAACTTCCGTAATCATGATGTTTGACGTTTTGATTTTAATTTATTACCCTGGGTTAATTGTCCTTTGTCCTGAGTTTATTTGATACCTATCTGGTTTTTGCCCATAATAGTCCATCGATCATAATTATAAAATGCTTGTCAAATTAACCTTATTCTCGAAGTCAAATATTCCAACTAATTAGGGATTTAAACTGTAACAAGGTTTTAATACTTTGTTAATAATTACACCAGGTTATCGACTGCGTGTAATCCAAGGTTTTAATACTTTGTTAACAATTACACCAATTACCCTTGTATGTAATCCACCACTGTTTTAATGAGTCTATTGACTATTAATCCATCCCCGTCTCCGGTCAAATGAACAATTATTAGTATTTATAAATATCTCGCCCATCGTACCCGATCACGCATATGTGGTTATTTATAAATACGTCAAGTTGTAAATCTCTTTATTAATCAAATATAAAGTCCATTAATGAAAGGACCCGTTCATATACATTATAAACGATTCACAATAGTTGATTACATTGCGAGGTATTTGACCTCTATATGATACATTTAACAAACATTGCATTCGTTTTTAAAAGACAAACTTTCTTTACATCGAAAATTGACAGGCATGCATACCATTTCATAATATTCATTATCCAACTATAAATTGATTTAATAATAATCTTTGATGAACTCAATGACTCGAATGCAACGTTCTTTGAAATATGCTATGAAAGACTCCAAGTAATATCTTTCAAATGAGCAAATACACAGCGGAAGATTTCTTTAACACCTGAGAATAAACATGCTTTAAAGTGTCAACCAAAAAGTTAGTGAGTTCATTAGTTTATCATAATCATTTATTTCCATCATTTTAATAGACCACAAGATTTCATTTCTCATAAATATACGTCCCATGTATAGAGACAAAATATCATTCATATGGATTGAACACCTGGTAACTGACATTCACAATATGCATATAAGAATATCCCCATCATTCCGGGATCCTCCTTCGGACATGATATAAATTTCGAAGTACTAAAGCATCTGGTACTTTGGATGGGGCTTGTTGGTCCCGATAGATCTATCTTTAGAGTTCGTGTCAATTAGGGTGTCTGTTCCCTAATTCTTAGATTACCAGACTTAATAAAAAAGGGCATATTCGATTTCGATAATTCAACCATATAATGTAGTTTCGATTACTTGTGTCTATTTCGTAAAACAGTTATAAAAGTAACGCATGTATTCTCAGTCCCAAAAATATATATTGCAAAAGCATTTAAAAAGGGAGTAATGAAACTCACGCATATAAATATTGTAAAACAGTTAATAAAGCATTTGCATGTATTCTCAGCCCAAAAATGTAAAGAGTGAAAAGAGAGCAAATGAAACACACCATACTGTATTTTGTAGTAAAAATACATATAACGTCATTGAACAAGTGCAAGGTTGGCCTCGGATTCACGAACCTAAATTAATTATATATATTTATGTGTTGGTCAATATTTTTCTAACAAATTAGGTCAAGTCATAGTGTACCACAATCCTAATGCTCGAGACTAATATGCAAAAGTCAACAAAAGTAAATTTGACTCAAAATAATTTCTAAAAATCTATACATGATTAATATATAGTTTAAATCTCGTCATTTTATATTTTTAAATATTTTTAAAAGATTTATTAGAGTAAATAATATAATTTATTTATTAATAAATAAAATTTTATATTAAATTTATATAATAAAATATACTTTTATATATATTAAGTAATAAAATTTATAGGGTTCATTTAATATCATAAAGATAATATGATAGGTATTATTAAAGTAAGTTATTACACGTAGTAAAATATGTTTGTATCACATATTTATTTGATAAAATAATATCTATAATGATAGTAAGTAAAAGTTGTATTATTTTGTAATAATAATAATTATTATAAAAATATCAATATTTATAATTACTAAGATCACATTATGATAAAACGATAATTCTAATTATGATAACTTTAATATTTACGATAATTTTTAATATTATCTTTAAAATAATAATTCTATTTAAAATAATAATAATAATAATGATATTTTATAGTAGCAATGACATTTCTATTAAAATGATAATTTTTGTTAAAATGATAGTTTTAATATTAACGATACTTTTAATAATAATAGTAATGATAAATATAATAAGAACGATAATTTTATCTAAATCAATATCTTATAATATTTTAATTTCATCATGATACTCTTACTCATTATTTCCTAATCGTTTCGTTTAATAGCTTTTAATCATCTTTTATATCGTGTTCATAATAATGATAATAATAGTAATCAAAATAATTAGGTGTTACAAATATTTGTTTTAATTACACTAATATTAATAATGATAGTTACTATAACATTATTAACGATAATACTAATAATTATCTTAATGATAATATAGTAATAATAATAATAACAATAACAATAACCATTTTTAAATAATGATATATATATTAATAATGATAATAATAATAATAATAATACTAATAATAATAATAATAATAATAATAATAATAATAATAATAATAATAATAATAATAATAATAATAATAATAATAATAATTGGATAATAATAATAATACTAATTATAACTTTAACGATAATAACGATAGTAATAATAAAAAAAATAACAATTTTTAATGATAAATCCCTTTTATTGATAAAGATAATAATAATGATAGTAATAAGATAAAACTTGAACGACGGTAATAATAATCATTTTTAATAAAAATATCGAAAATTCAACTGATTATAACTTCTAATCCGTTCATCAAAACCATTCGATATCTAAAGGAAAAGTTCTTAATTTTTCGCTAGCTTTCCAAGGACATGCATATCTTATACCTTATCTCAACCGCAAGTATAACTAATTCAAGATTCAACCTAACCTGTCTAAGGGCAATATCAAAAGTACAAGCATGCATAATCCTAAATACTCGAGCACTAGTCAGGGATACACTATTATTATGTAAAAGTTAAATTATGAGTACTCACGTATCAATATTGAGATTCAATATTGCAGAAAAGATACGTAGACGCAACGGAAATGATAAACACTATATTGACCTCACGAGCATACCCATGAACCATACTCAATCACCTCCATAGCTATAACCCATAATTTCCTTAATCCTATCCTACTAGAAAAACAATTTCAAAATCACTCGGATAGCACTCCGTCGTAATATTTTATGTATAATAATAATATCTTGAAATAATACGGAGTAAATATATATGTGTAAATCGATTGAGAGAGTTTAGAGAAAAATATTTTCAAGTTTCTATGAAATAATGAAACCTATTGAATTTTATTTATAATAGATTTTTGAATTATTAAAGTGAATTATTAAAGTATGAATTATTAAAGTGAATTATTAAAGAATGAATTATTAAAGTGAATTATTAAAGTATAAATTATTAAAGTGAATTATTAAAGTATGAATTATTAAAGTGAATTATTAAAGTATGAATTATTAAAGTGAATTATTAAAGTTAAAGTAAAGTAAAAATAAAGTAAAGGTAAAGTTTAAGTATAGTAAAAGTATAAAACTATGTACGTATAATACGCGTATAAATATATATAATATTAATTTAAATTGTTATATATATTTAATAAAATAAAATATAAATATCGTTATCTTTATCATACTAGTTAAGTAATGAGTTGTCAAAAGTGGTTCTAGATATTTATAAAAGTTATATACGTTTTAATAATAAAGTTCTTTTTAAACTGAAAACGTTTTTTGTACGTTTGAAACTAAATAGATCAATCGAGTCTTTATGAGATTCAATCTTCCACTATCCTTTGTCTAGTTCTCAATGATTGACAATTTGTTCTTATTTATAAATCACTTTACCATTTTTCGAATATTGTTAAAATGGAAAGATTTCTTAAATCAACGTGGGCCTTTCAACAGAGACTTGTAATCATAATTCAATATATCTGATAATTCAATCATTTGATCTGATCTTCTAATTCCATTGATAAACATTTTGAAACAGATACAATCATATAAAGTATTTAATCTAATATTTTATTTACGTTTCAAGTTATAATATTCTTTTAATGGTTTAATGGTTCGTGAATCGTTGGAACTTGGTCGAGGTTGAATGAATGTATGAACATAGTTTAAAATTCTTGAAATTTAACTTAACAATTATTGCTTATCGTGTCGGAAACATATAAAGATTAAAGTTTAAATTTGGTTGGAAATTTCCGGGTTGTCACAGTACCTACCCGTTAAAGAAATTTCATCCCGAAATTTGAGTGGAAAGGTCATGAATGATAATAAGTATGTTTTCATGATGCATACGGGCTGAAAATTAGAGTTTTATCATCAGCGAATAATTTGGATAAACAATCCATTTATATGAAGAGTACGAATGAAGCTAACATAGAAGAGTGAAATGAGTAAGTGTAGATTCATCTTATCATTTGACGTAGATATGATTGATTCCCAGATTTTAAGGGATTTGAAGAAAATCTTCTTAATAAGATTTGACTCTCCGGTAATCAAGGGAATTAGGATCCGCTTTAAATGCGATCGTCCATTTTAATTGTTCTGTCGGAGATTTTCTTATAAATTCACCTCCTTCGTTTCCTTACAACTCACACCTTCTGTTGATGCATTTTATGCAAGTCCCTAGACATCTACCCACGTCCATTACAGGTACATCAGTTTACAGGCCACCATGATTGCTCGTTATTATCCTATCCGTGTTTGTATGTGGTTACAGGAACTGCAGAAACGAGATTTAGATGTTTGACTATGTTAGACTTAGTCAGACGTATGAGTGAAGCCTCACTAGTACGGCTGACAGGCTCATACGCACGGTTGATGCTGAGCTAAGTCACAATTACAACCTAAATGAGAAGACACTAGTGAGTGATCACCCGTACGGCTGATGAAGCCAACTCGTACGTGTGATGAATGAATCATATGGGTGAGTCAACAGCAGGGGTATATAAAGTCTTATGTTCTTCATTTTAGGTTAAGCCTCTCATTTGTTACACACACTCAGATCTAGTGAGCTCCTCCGATTCTCTCTCAGTCCAAATCACCCAGGTGGTGAATAATAGCTCTAGGTGTTGATCTAATCACACTTGATTTAGTTGTGGTTTGACTAAATTAATCAAAAAAAAACTTAACCTATTCACTAGAGGGTTTGATTCACTTATTCCGCCATTGTGTGAGTTAAATCTGTTGATTTCTAAGTTCCTAGTCATGTTTCATCACCTTCTATTCTTTCCCCCTCAACTCATATTTTAAAGTATTCATCAATATGCTCCATCCAGTTCTGATTCTTGATATACTTCTAACTTTCATATCGGTCATTCTTCTTTTTCATCTACCGCCGAAAGAATCTATTTACTTCTACTATACTCTTGGGTTTATAGTGTTTCTAGTTCTCCCGTGTCTTTATATTGCTATATGCATCGATATATATGGTTTATAATTTCTGGTTTGTCATTGGGCTTTATATGTTCCCTTATATTTCAAAGTCTCTGCTTCTGTCTTCTATAATCATTATCATTCACAGTTAATGCTCTCTTTTATTTACTGCAATTTATACCCCAATTTCTATTTCAGAGTTTTGTCCTTTCGTTTCTTCTTCTTGCGATTAAGCACCGCTTGTAATGGTCCAGAATTCACAGATATGAATTTCGGAATGAACATTGTTAATGTTCTTAGAAGGAAATTATGATGGCACGATCTTGACTTGTCAAATTACTAGAATACCTTGGAAAAGGCCGAATCATCAAGAAATATTTTCTTGATATTTTAGAGGTTAAATAGAATACAAGAGTCGTATAACATGGCACATGATGATGTTATGATCTGTGAATCATCACGTTCAATTTAGAAACTCAGCATGACTTACTGTAATATAATCACATTGAACAAGTGTCATTATATTATACTAATTCATGCTTCAGTTCCCAACACTACTTCAAAATATTTCTATTTTAAACTTGAATGTTTCAGAATTTATAAACTAAAATAGTTTCTTTTATGATGTAATACAGATAGCGCGAAGAGGTAAATGATTTCAAATAAGAAAAAAAATTAAGAAAATATCTTCAGAAATATGGAGGATATTTATAATGAAAGATATGATGATATTTTAGAATTTCTAATATCAGAGGATGATGAAGAATATTGTCCGCAGGGGTTTAGAGTCAGGAGCAAGGTATTCGTTAATGACTTCAGCAGGTACTGAATCATTTGGATCCTTTAAAGTCAGGTTCAGTCTTTGTAATTTGTCCACAGCCTCCTTCCTACTTTGCTCAATCCGTTTTCCAGTTCCAAAACTTCTCTTTTTCTGCGCTTTGCCAGCACACTTCATCATTATCATCCAGCTTTTACCGTTTAAAGTCGTTTATAGTTTTTGCTGCTTCATCAGCATTTTTTCCATTTTCGGAGAACCAATTCGTAGTTCGGAGTGTTTTTCAGAAACTTCACATTCAAATTAAGTCCAGAAGATATATATATACACATATAACTATTGGCGTAGACATGCTGCGAGATTTCAAAATACTGATTGCTAATTCCCAATGATTCGTATGGCAATTCTCATTACAAGATGCGAATGAGTAAATGATGGGGTTTCAATGAATAATTATAATGACTTTTTGGAGAGGCTAAAGTTAAAGGGTAATGAAGTTGTTGGTACATCTGCTAATAATGTGGTGGAATGTAAAAGGTTCCCTGGTAATGATGGTGTATATCTCAAGGTTATAATAAGGTTAGTCTGACTGAAAAGTCGAAGTTGACTTGCTGGAGCTGTGACAAAACTGGCTACTTTGAATAGGAGTGGCAAAGTTATTTTTGCTAATAAATGCCAAAGAATCTGACGCGGATACGTTGTTTAAACTTTTACTTTGGTTTCAAAAGTTTTTCGGGTACATAACTGTGGGTAACATGTGGTTGGATCATCATCTCGATTGCTCATCATTCGAAGTGTCTTCAGAAATTTTCGAAGGGTTTGAACACAGATTGTAATCGTTAACATACATTTGATGTTCTAACACAGTTTTGAAGTCAAAATATAGCTTGTGAAAGATGTAAGTATCTAAGAGTGATGATTTTGGTCATATCTCAAGTTGAATTTTGAGATTTCAAAATCAGAATATGTAATTAAATTTTGAATGAGTATGGTTGTTTTGATTTCTATAAAAGAATGTATATTGTTGTGAAAGCAAGGAGCATAATGGATGATTTGATGAATCAGATTCGAAGAATGTAACATATTAATTGTGAATTTATATATCTCTCGGGTATTACCTACCCGTTAAAAAAAATTTCACAATTAATATTTTGTACAAAAGAATTTTATTACAGTCTTTATGAGTATATATATATGTATATTTTCTTCAGATGTAACATAGATTTAATGAGTTAATTTAAATTAAACTCATTTAATTTACGGTTGAAACTAGAATTGAATAATCCCTAAAGGCTTTAAAAAGTACATAACTTTTACGCAGTATTTCTTTAATGACATTGAAATTATGAATCAATACTTCGTTATTTGTTGATGTATGATGTTTGGTTTGTGGAATTCTTGTGAATTTTGCAAACTACGAATGATGTTATCTGAAAAGTTTCGGGTACATCGATGATGAAAGTGTATAATCAAATATATACTTGATTTATTATGATTTGGAATTTGTTGAATTGCGACAGAGATTGTAGTTAACGCTGGTTAAGTTGCGGCCGAAGGACGTACATTATTGCATATTTGTAATATGAATTAACCGAGTAGTTAAGATTCACACACAATAGCTTAGCACGGAAAGATTTATTTCAAAATATATATATTATATATATATATATATATATATAATATACATATAATTTCTTCAGAGGGAATGAGTTAATTCTTCATAACTCATTGATATAATATACACGTTATTGATTCGTAATGATGTCCACTGTGATTCTTGAACTGACGGAGTTTGTGATGTTATCGGTGTTGTTGATTCGGATGTTGACTGTACTAACGATGCTGGTAACGCTGCCGGTACTGTTGATGCTGTTGGTAAAGCAAGTTTAGCTTGTTAATCACACACCATTTTTGTCAGGGTTTCTACTCTTCCTTCTATCATTTTGGTTCACTTAACTGATTTATGGTTAGGGCTAGATTAGATAATCTCTAAGACTTTAGAGATTACATAATCGCCGCAGAATGTTTCTCCAATGAAGTTATGAATTAATACTTCGTCATTTATTGTTGTTGGTACTCCTTGGTATCTATGGTGCGTATGACGTTGATGCTCGTGGGACAGATTGTGAAGTTGAGGTTTACGACGCGGTTATGGTTGGAGGTGGTAATGGTACTGTTGGCGTTGATGATCGTGGTACTGGTTATGCTGCTGATGCTGCTGCTGGTGTTTGTAATCTCTGCACCATATTCTCCAAAGCCACTACCCGAGCGCGAAGCTCGTTGACTTCTTCTATTACACCGGGGTGATTGTCGGTTCGGACGAGCGGATAAATAAAATCTAAAATTTGATGTAATATATAATCGTGACGAGATACTCTAGAAATGAGCGAGAAAATGGTGTTTCGAACAGGTTCACCGGTAAGTGCTTTAGGTTCTTCGTCAAGAAGGCAATGTGGTGGATGGAAGGGATCACCTTCTTCTTGTCTCGAATGATTGAGGAGGCTACGAACCCATCCCCAATTCATCCAGAATAGATGATGACTGATTGGTTGATCTATTCTGGTCACACTGCTTTCGGAGCTTGAATGGGATTCTATTTCAGAATCTGAGTGACTTGAACTGATGACGAATTCTATTTCGTACGATTGGATAAATGATTTTTTTTCGATATGAAATGATTTTGGCTAACGGATGGTATTCTAATTACATAGAATATATACATATATATATATATATATAGATCAAAAGATTTCGTAGATTACGGAGGACTTTGTGGGATATGTCAGGCAAAGTTTAAAGTAACAGATACGATAAGATATGATTTAGTAGATATGCTAAGATATGAATTTTTGTCTATACATTATTCATGCAATCAATACAGCAAGACGTGTCTTAGACTAAAAATGATAAGCAGGTAATTTCCTGAGGATGATAAGTAGTTAATTTTCGACACAAAATGATAAGCAAAACTTTTGACATGCAGACACGGTCGAAGTCCAGACTCACTAATGCATCCTATCGAATTATCAGTTAGACACACTAATGCAGACCTGGTTCGCTAAGACCACCGCTCTAATACCAACTGAAAGGACCCGTTCATATACATTATAAACGATTCACAATAGTTGTTTACATTGCGAGGTATTTGACCTCTATATGATACATTTTACAAACATTGCATTCGTTTTTAAAAGACAAACTTTCTTTACATCGAAAATTGACAGGCATGCATACCATTTCATAATATTCATTATCCAACTATAAATTGATTTAATAATAATCTTTGATGAACTCAATGACTCGAATGCAACGTTCTTTGAAATATGCTATGAAAGACTCCAAGTAATATCTTTCAAATGAGCAAATGCACAGCGGAAGATTTCTTTAACACCTGAGAATAAACATGCTTTAAAGTGTCAACCAAAAAGTCAGTGAGTTCATTAGTTTATCATAATCATTTATTTCCATCATTTTAATAGACCACAAGATTTCATTTCTCATAAATATACGTCCCATGCATAGAGACAAAATATCATTCATATGGATTGAACATCTGGTAACCGACATTCACAATATGCATATAAGAATATCCCCATCATTCCGGGATCCTCCTTCGGACATGATATAAATTTCAAAGTACTAAAGCATCCGGTACTTTGGATGGGGCTTGTTGGGCCCGATAGATCTATCTTTAGAGTTCGCGTCAATTAGGGTGTCTGTTCCCTAATTCTTAGATTACCAGACTTAATAAAAAGGGGCATATTCGATTTCGATAATTCAACCATATAATGTAGTTTCGATTACTTGTGTCTATTTCGTAAAACAGTTATAAAAGTAACGCATGTATTCTCAGTCCCAAAAATATATATTGCAAAAGCATTTAAAAGGGGAGTAATGAAACTCACGCATATAAATATTGTAAAACAGTTAATAAAGCATTTGCATGTATTCTCAGCCCAAAAATGTAAAGAGTGAAAAGAGAGCAAATGAAACTCACCATACTGTATTTCGTAGTAAAAATACATATAACGTCATTGAACAAATGAAAGGTTGGCCTCGGATTCACGAACCTAAATTAATTATATATATTTATGTGTTGGTCAATATTTGTCTAACAAATTAGGTCAAGTCATAGTGTACCACAATCCTAATGCTTGAGACTAATATGAAAAAATGTCAACAAAAGTAAATTTGACTCAAAATAATTTCCAAAAATCTATACATGATTAATATATAGTTTAAATATCGTCGTTTTATATTTTTAAATATTTTTAAAAGATTTATTAGAGTAAATAATATAATTTATTTATTAATAAATAAAATTTTATATTAAATTTATATAATAAAATATACTTTTATATATATTAAGTAATAAAATTTATAGGGTTCATTTAATATCATAAAGATAATATGATAGGTATTATTAAAGTAAGTTATTACACGTAGTAAAATATGTTTGTATCACATATTTATTTAATAAAATAATATCTATAATGATAGTAAGTAAAAGTTGTATTATTTTGTAATACTAATAATTATTATAAAAATATCAATATTTATAATTACTAAGATCACATTATGATAAAACGATAATTCTAATTATGATAACTTTAATATTTACGATAATTTTTAATATTATCTTTAAAATAATAATTCTATTTAAAATAATAATAATAATGATATTTTATAGTAGCAATGACATTTCTATTAAAATGATAATTTTTGTTAAAATGATAGTTTTAATATTAACGATACTTTTAATAATAATAGTAATGATAAAAATAATAAGAACGATAATTTTATCTAAATCAATATCTTATAATATTTTAATTTCATCATGATACTCTTACTCATTATTTCCTAATCGTTTCATTTAATAGCTTTTAATCGTCTTTTATATCGTGTTCATAATAATGATAATAATAGTAATCAAAATAATTAGGTGTTACAAATATTTGTTTTAATTACACTAATATTAATAATGATAGTTACTATAACATTATTAACGATAATACTAATAATTATCTTAATGATAATATAGTAATAATAATAATAACAATAACAATAACCATTTTTAAATAATGATATATATATTAATAATGATAATAATAATAATAATAATAATACTACTACTACTAATAATAATAATAATAATAATAATAATTGGATAATAATAATAATAATACTAATATAACTTTAACGATAATAACGATAGTAATAATAAAAAAAATAACAATTTTTTATGATAAATCCCTTTTATTGATAAAGATAATCATAATGATAATAATAAGATAAAACTAGAACGACGATAAAAACGACGGTAATAATAATCATTTTTAATAAAAATATCGAAAATTCAATTGATTATAACTTCTAATCCGTTCATCAAAACCATTCGATATCTAAAGGAAAAGTTCTTAATTTTTCGCTAGCTTTCCAAGGACATGCATATCTTATACCTTATCTCAACCGCAAGTGTAACTAATTCAAGATTCAACCTAACCTGTCTAAGGGCAATATCAAAAGTACAAGCATGCATAATCCTAAATACTCGAGCACTAGTCAGGGATACACTATTAGTATGTAAAAGTTAAATTATGAGTACTCACGTATCAATATTGAGATTCAATATTGCAGGAAAGGTACGTAGACGCAACGGAAATGATAAACACTATATTGACCTCACGAGCATACCCATGAACCATACTCAATCACCTCCATAGCTATAACCCATAATTTCCTTAATCCTATCCCACTCAAAAAACAATTTCGAAATCACTCGGACAGCACTCCGTCGTAATATTTTATGTATACTAATAATATCTTGAAATAATACGGAGTAAATATATATTTGTAAATCGATTGAGAGAGTTTAGAGAAAAATATTTTCAAGTTTCTATGAAATAATGAAACCTATTGAATTCTATTTATAATAGATTTTTGAATCATTAAAGTGAATTATTAAAGTATGAATTATTAAAGTAAATTATTAAAGTATGAATTATTAAAGTGAATTATTAAAGTATAAATTATTAAAGTGAATTATTAAAGTATGAATTATTAAAGTGAATTATTAAAGTATGAATTATTAAAGTGAATTATTAAAGTTAAAGTAAAGTAAAAATAAAGTAAAGGTAAAGTTTAAGTATAGTAAAAGTTTAAAACTATGTACGTATAATACGCGTATAAATATATATAATATTAATTTAAATCGTTATATATATTTAATAAAATAAAATATAAATATAATAATCATACTAATAATTATTATATTTATATTATATATTATATTTATTATTATTTTATTATGAATTATATATATATTATATTATATTCTTGTGCATAGTTGACTTGTAATTTTAGCTCCGTTAACTTGTACGTTGATGCTCGGTTTATGTCTTGGTTCCGGTTTCTCGAACGCCTTTTCGTATGCTTTAATATCTTGTACTTTACATTTCGCAGCTTGTACTCTTGTCAATATTTAGACGTTATTCATCGATAAATGAAACCACTTGGAGTGTAACTTGTACTTTTGAGCATTTTGGACGTTTTCATCTTTCAAATATCCGTTTTCGTCTTTAAATCTTCATTTTCGAGCGATTTTCGTCTTTCATCTTCGCACTTATTTATTTAAACGATTACAACAAAAATAAGGAAATTATAATTAAAAACATTACATATCGAAATGATATTGCGACTAAATATATGTTCGTTTGGAGCAACATCAAATATCCCTACACTTGAACGTTGCTTGTCCTCAAGAAATATATAACTTGAAATAAAACACACTTCACTTGAATCACTTTTTTATTCTCACACTTTATACATAATTGATTTTGATACGGCGGTATAAACAATGATAGTAACAGTGTGGTTTACAGTCCTACATGACTATGAAAATTTAGATCCTTTAAGGAAATTAGATCTTTATGAAAACATTTGATCTTTTGAAAATTCAAGCTAGATTTTACCCTAGACAGGTTTTCAGGAATAACCCTTCACCGGTGTTTGCAAAATATTTTTGTGGGTTTTGTGGGTTTCAGATTTTAAAATTTTAGCTCAAAACTTGCGGTTTTGTGTCACCCACTTGCTAACCTTGTATTAGGAAAGCACACGTCCAGTATACTTGCTCCGTATATTACCTTTCGGTAAACTACCGTCTGGTTGTAAAGGAAAGCATTGAACAAGCAACTGTTAAGGCAATGTCTAATGACATGCAGATGTTCATGGTCCACAACGTGTCGGATGCAATTACTATCCTTTGTAGGAGAAATAGTAAAGATCACCCTATAATTTTTCGGTCTGGCACAAGGTCCTGTCTTCGACCATGCTATGCAACCACCGTTCTTACGGTTGACACCCGATTTGGTTTAGGTGACCTAATGAATTCTGGTGAATTCTCGGGATTTTACGTTCAATGGTAATGAACGCATTGAAAATAAGTTTTCAGAAAACAAACCGGTTTTAATTTTGATCAAAATATTTTCTCGTTCAAGCTCGAGTTTAGCTATCATTGAATTCCATGAGTTTGTAATTCTCAATCTTTAAGGTCAATCTTAAGGATTGAGTAATATCAGGCTTAAAAGATGATTTTTAATCTTTAAGGAGATTATCCTTTCTGGGGGTCTGATTCATTAGTCTTATCAAGCTAATTTGCACGGCGCCCTCCCCATTTTACGAGACAGATCCTCTCATGGTTAGGATAAGTCTGACCACTTGGCAACCCTGTTTGATGCTGAGGTCCGTGGATTTCCAGCTGATTTTCGAGAAATTTTTTTAAGGTTTTTCGTAGACTCTACAACTAGTCTGGATGACAACTTCTTGACCTAAATCAAGAAGCGCATTTCTTTTTCTGAAGACTTTACTTCATTTTTAATGATGGAATTGATTCATCGTGTAGATCCATCTTTTCTTTCTTTTATATTACAATATACCGGGTAAAACAGTTAATTTAGTCCAATACAAAAGCACCTGCAATAACTTTCCATAAACATATGATAGATAGTTTTTAATTGAATAACTTGGTACATTCTCCCCACACTTGGCTTTTCTCATGCGTCTATTTATTTCTAAATAAATTCAAGCGTTTTTGTTGTTTCTCAATTTATGTTCTTTCCGAAGTAATGATAATTTCGATATTAACGCCCAGTTTTATCGTTCATAAATATGTATAAACATGATTTTTGAATTCATTTAGTTGAAAATTTTTCATATTTTCATAAAATTTAGAAAATAAACCAAGTATAAACCCGAGAGAATTTATAACCCTTCCCCATACTTGAGATCATGCAATGCCCTCATTTGCATGAAATCAGACTATAACTATAAATTCATGAGGGTGATTAGTGTAGAAAAGTAATTAAAAATACCTAATTTGTAATTACAAAGCTCGTCGAATGATAGATGGCGCTCCTCATCGTTCATTCCTTTTGTTGTTTTATCACACATGTTTTTCTTCAAAAACTATTGCTTTTCTGAACTGTTTGTTAATCTTTGAATATGCGTATTTTACCCTAACTTATCATGCATGTTTATTAACGAGTTATGCACTAACCCGAACCTCGAATTTAACGTTAAGTGGGGTTAGACTTCCCCACACTTAGCTGACGACATGTGAAGTTGGTAGAACAAGTTTCAAGAATTAAAATAGTGAGCCAGTTATTTACATCTCGGGTGGTGTATAACATATCAATGGGTTTAAAGTTTAGACCCACCCGATTGTCACTAATTAATTCTTCTTTAAGTGTAGCTTTTAGTAAATGGATATATCTCTTTTCTGGTTCTTGGTCAAATGGATCGTTATACACTGACATACATATTTCTTTAGGGTGGACAATTCCTAACATTTTCTTCCGTTCATTCTCGGGATCAAAATTTTCACCTCTATTACCCAATTGGGTAAAATTTGAGGTTTCAATATCTATTACAGCTCGTAGTTCATCTTCGGTAGATGACTCCTCTATTGAGAATATTGGGTTGGAAGGTTGTGGAATGGTGAATTTTGGGATCGAAGCAAATTCTTCTTCATTAACGGTCCTTATCGGTCCCACCACTTTGGTCTCGGGGGTAAAATTTTTAACGTTATCATTTTCCCAAGAGTACTAATTTGTCACCCTTACTTCTTCTTTATCCATTGATGGATCGATGATTTCGTCGATAGAGGCTAATGTGATGGCCCCGTCAAAACACTTAACGGCTCCGTCACTTGGTCCCACAGCTTGATCGAACTTAAATGAATTTAACAAACGACATTGCATTCTTTTATTTCAAAAGTTTCCCAAAAAGGAAAGCATACCAAAATATGTAGTTTAAAAGTAACCCAACATATTAATAATCTAAAGTTGACACAAAACATTGTCAACAACCCACAAGTATTAATTATTCAAAAACTGAATGCAAGCCAAAGTTTCATAAATTGTTTCATAAAAATCTGCCCAAATGCATGCAGACTCTTCTAAACATAGCGGAAGCATCACATAAACTCAAGTACCTGTGAAAACATGCGAGTAAACTGTCAACACAAAGGTTGAGTGAATTATAGGTTTAAATAATTGAATAAATTTTAGACCACAAGATTTAAAAATGTTAGAAAACATTAAACATTATTCCATTATCAATGAGCCACCTGGTAACCACTTAACCCTTTATTTACCCTTGCCAAACACAATAAAAATATACACTGGACAGTGTATCTACAACAAAATACGAAGTACTAAACATTTCGATTATAAATTGCTAGCGCAACTAGCTCGAAATGGGGTTGTCAAACCCGATAGATCTATCCTTAGGATTCGCGTTCACCGGTAGAAACCAATGATTACAGTTACCAGACTAGGGAATATTTTTGTTCAACTCACAATGAATAATTTAAATTTAATTGTCACTTGTGTCTAAACGTGAAATAAAATGCATGTAATCACATCCCAAAAATATACTTTGAAAAGTATGTAAAAACGGGACTATAACTCACCTTAATAGTAATGAAGTAACCAACACAATTAAGCGAACAGCAAATGTAGTACAATGATCAGGTATGATCACAACGCCGACCTATAAATAAAGCAGGTCGATATAAATAACTAACTTAGGTCAAGTCTTAGTATGATAGCTATTGTACATGTTGCAAGTAGACATAGAACAATACTCAATATGCAACGGTTTGATCGGAACAGCTTACAGACACACACTTTCTATTTTTAGAAAGTTTCTATTTTTAGCAGGTTTCCATTTTTGGAAAGTTTCTATTTTTGGAAAGTTTCTATTTTTGGAAAGTTTCTATTTTTGGAAAATTTTCAAATTTAGAAAGTTGCTATTTTAGGAAAGTTTATAAGTTAGGAAAGTTTCCTTAATTAGAAAGTTAACAAAAGTCAACTAAAAGTCAAAGTCATCCAAAAGTCAACTCAAAAGTCAACCTTGGTCAAACATGGTCAATGTAAATTTTAAAAGTGTAAGTTATAATAATAATATAAGTTATAATGTTTATTAAAGTTAAATATGTCTAATTATGTCATAACATAAGTTTTATTAAATTAAAATGAATTATTAAAGTTAATATAAATTTAAATGATATAATTTATATAACATAATATTTAATTAATTAATTAAATATTAGTCATAATGTAAGTATTATTAATTAATAATAAATTTTAAATCATATCATAAGTATTATTAATTAATAATGAATTATTAATCATATCATGAGTTTCTAATTATAATTATTAAATCATAAGTATTTAATAATTAAATTATAATTAAATAATAATTAAGCCTTATAATAATTAAATAATTAATTAATCCTTATTATAAGTCTTATAATAGTAATCTTATAATATAAGTTTAATACTTATCATAAGTATTTTCCATTAATAATGAAGTATTATTAATCATATGTTTAATTAAAATGTTACTTAAATCGTAAGTATTAATTAAATGATATAATAAATATATATCATAAGTCTTAAATAATAATAATTACTTTTTTTATCATAAGTAATTAAATGATAATGAAATCCATTAATTATATCATAAGTTTAATTATTAATCATAAGTTTTAAATCAAAAGTTCATTGGGTCGTATCCTGAGCCCCGGGTGTCGGTTTTCGGCGAGCCTTACATATATCTCCGCCTAATCAAACCACCCGACACTTTGGTATACTCAAGAACACACCATGAACAGCCCACAAGTCGTGATATACAGCCAATACACTACTTGGAACTTCAATTCAATCAAAAACGTGTTTTAGACGTAACGGGTGATTTGTGGCTCGGATTGAGATGACCCGAACATGAAAGTTCGCCCCACCATCAGTCCTAACACACTAACACACATTAAAGTCACCAAATATGGTCACAAAGTCGGACCAAACCTGGTTCATACCAAAATCACATTTCAATCTTAACAAAATACCACTTTGATCATATCTAGGGCTCCGGAAATCGAAACGACATGAATCCGGAGTCTAAAATTAATGTCTTGATGAGAGGAACTCATTTATATAATTTATTTTAACTTTTATAACAGTAACCAAGTCAGAAACACACGAAAAAGCTGCTGTCCCAATTTTATCAAACCGAAAAAATATGCAATCGAGCAATTCTACGCATGCAATCAACATTACAACAACTAATAATCATCATACTAATAATATAAATATAAAATACAGAAAAATAAATAAAAATTAAAAGTTCTAGGGTTAGGGTTTATACCTTAATCAAGAAACAATTGGTATGATCGCGTAGAGAACGGAACGAGGAATGCATTGGTGTTAATTGATCCTTGATCCAAGCAATATTTTTGGTTGATGATGACGATGATATGGTGATGGTTTGCGATGGCAAAGAGAAGAGGGAGAGAGGAGAGAGCACCAAAAATAATATTAGGTTAAGGGATTTTGTGGAATGGAAAAATTAAACATCAAAAATAGAAATCAAGGGAGTAATACTCCCTCCCTTCCCCCATTCGGCCGAATATGGATGGGGTGGGCCCCATGGTGGGCCAACTTGCTAAAATATTATTTCCTGATGGCCCGAAAGCCCGAACGAGTCCCGAAACGCGAAAACGCACTTACGCGATTAAAAATCCGGAAAGATAACAAACGCGCGACGAAAAATAAATATAAATACCCTATATAATAATATGATCTTAAAATATCATATTTAAAATAATTAGGATTTAAATATCCCAAAAACGCGACCGTTGGTTTAAAAACCGAAAAGATTCGCCGGATAGAAATCCGCGACACGTAGAAACGTATAATTTAAAATACGAATACAAATATTCACATAACACTTAATAATTAATATATTATTATTAATATAATAATATAGGCCATAGAAATGACGTAGCACAATTAACAGTTAACGGTCGTTAAATAATTAACGATAAAAGATAACGAAAAAAGTAGGGTCGTGACAGTACCTTCCCGTTACGGAAATTTCGTCCCGAAATTTAAGCAGGTGCAGGGGTTGACTCAGCATCTGGGAACAATTGCGGGTACTTCTGCTTCATCTGATCTTCACGCTCCCAAGTGAACTCGGGACCGCGTCTGGCGTTCCATCCAACCCAGACAATAGGAATTCGGCTCTGCTTAAGAGTCTTAACTTCTCGATCCATAATTTCAATAGGTTCCTCAATAAAGTGTAGTTGCTTATCAACATGAAGTTCTTCCAGAGGAATAGTCTTATCGGCCTCGGCCAAACACTTCTTTAAATTCGATACATGAAAAACATCGTGAACAGCACTGAGTTCTTGTGGCAATTTCAAACGATAAGCCGCTAGTCCAACTCTCTCAACAATCTCAAACGGTCCAACAAAACGAGGACTTAAATTTCCCCTTTTACCAAAACAGATTACACCCTTCCAAGGTGAAACCTTTAACATAACACGATCACCAACTTGAAATTCCACATCTTTCCTTCCCCTATCAGCATAACTCTTTTGCCGACTTCTAGCGGTTCTCAACCTGTCCTTAATCTGTACAATCTTCTCTGTAGTCTCGTGAATAATTTCTGGACCCATGAGTTGAGCATCCCCAACCTCATTCCAACAGACAGGAGACCTACACTTCCTACCGTACAGAGCTTCAAACGGTGCAGCTTGAATACTTGCGTGATAACTGTTGTTATAAGAAAATTCAGCTAGCGGCAAATATTTATCCCACCCATTATTAAAATCGATAACACACGCTCGTAACATATATTCCAACGTCTGAATGGTCCTTTCACTCTGACCATCCGTTTGAGGATGATAAGCGGTGCTCATATCTAATCTAGTTCCCAAGGCTTCCTGCAAAGATCGCCAAAACCTCGATACAAATCGACTGTCTCGGTCCGAAATAATGGATACAGGAACACCATGCCTAGAAACAATCTCCTTCAAGTACAAACGAGTGAGTTTCTCCATTGAATCCGTTTCCCTAATCGGCAAAAAGTGAGCCGACTTAGTGAGTCGATCTACAATCACCCAAATAGTGTCATAGCCACCCGCAACTCTCGGTAACTTAGTAATAAAATCCAACGTAATTCCTTCCCACTTCCACTCGGGAATCTCAGGTTGCTCCAACAGTCCAGACAGTTTTTGATGTTCAGCTTTAACCTTAGCACAGGTCAAACACTTAGCCATATACGTAGCTACATCACCTTTCAAATTTGGCCACCAATACAGCTCCTTAAGATCATGATACATCTTTCCTGAACCTGGATGAATAGAGTACCTAGACTTATGAGCCTCATCCAAAACAAGTTGTCGCAGTTCACCAAACTTCGGAACCCAAAGACGTCCTGCAAAGTACCTAGTACCATCTGCTCGAATCTCGAATTTCTTAGCCATACCCCTTACGTTCTCTTTCACAAAATTCTCTTCCTTTAAGGCTTCTTGTTGTGCCTCAAGGATCTGCCTGGCGAGGTTTGTTCTAATTGTCATATTCAGGGCCCTAAACCTGCGAGGTTCAGCCCTTTCTTTTTGTCTCAACGCATCCGCCACCACATTGGCCTTACCCGGATGATACAAAAGTTCACAATCGTAATCATTCAATGTCTCAATCCATCTTCGTTGTCTCATGTTCAACTGTTTCTGATCGAGGATATGTTGAAGACTTTTGTGATCTGTGTACACAGTACTCTTGACCCCATACAAGTAATGTCTCCAAATCTTAAGTGCAAAAACAACGGCCCCCAACTCTAAATCATGAGTTGTATAGTTCTGCTCGTGAATCTTCAACTGACGTGATGCGTACGCAATAACTTTCTTTCGTTGCATCAAAACACAACCAAAGCCTTGACGCGAAGCATCACAATAAACAACAAAATCATCATTACCCTCAGGTAGTGACAATATCAGAGCGGTAGTCAACTTCTTCTTTAAAATCTGAAAAGCAGCCTCTTGTTCATCCTTCCACTCGTACTTCTTCCCTTTATGCATTAAAGCAGTCAGAGGTTTCGCGATACGAGAGAAATCTTGTATGAACCTTCGATAGTAACCTGCCAATCCTAGGAACTGACGAATCTGGGTAGGAGTTTTCGGAGTTTCCCACCTTTCAATCGCCTCAATCTTAGCAGGATCAACTTGCATCCCTTGTTTACTAACAATGTGTCCAAGGAATTAAACTTCTCGTAACCAGAATGCACACTTAGAGAACTTAGCGTACAACTCTTCTTTTCTCAACAGATCAAGCACTAACCTCAAATGTTCCTCGTGCTCTTCATCACTCTTTGAATAAATAAGGATGTCATCGATAAACACAATAACGAACTTGTCAAGATAGGGTCTACACACACGGTTCATGAGCTCCATGAACACAGCAGGTACATTTGTCAATCCTAACGGCATAACAAGAAACTCAAAGTGACCGTAACGGGTGCGAAAAGCAGTTTTCGAAACATCAGATTCTTTAACACGCAACTGATGATAGCCGGAACGAAGATCGATTTTTGAATAGATAGATGAACCCTGAAGTTGATCGAACAGATCATCAATTCTCGGAAGGGGATAACGGTTTTTAATAGTAAGCTTGTTCAACTCACGATAATCAATGCACAAACGAAAAGAACCATCCTTCTTCTTAACAAACAGAACAGGAGCTCCCCAAGGGGACGAACTAGGACGAATAAAACCTTTGTCTAACAACTCGCGGAGTTGACTTGACCATTCTTGAAGTTCAGAAGGCGCAAGACGATAAGGAGCACGTGCTACAGGAGCAGCACCGGAAACAAGATCAATTTGGAATTCTACCGCGCGTTGCGGCGGAAGGCCAGGTAAATCTTCGGGAAATACCTCAGGAAAATCTCTAACAACATGAACATCTCCAACACTGTTCGTTTCTTTTTTGAAATCAACAACATGGGCTAGAATAGCATGACAGCCTTTGCGAAGATGTTTAAGAACTTTCAAACAGCTAATAAGATTTAACTGTCGGCACCTCTTATCTCTAAAAACCATCAGCGGCTCTCCAACCACATTAGTAATACAAATAGCTTTATCATAACACACAATCTCAGCACGATTCGCAGATAACCAATCCATCCCAATGACAATGTCAAAACTACCAAGTTCAATCGGTACCAAATCTATCTCAAAATCTCTACCAGCTAAACTAATGTTACACTTACGATGCACAGTCTTAGCAGTGAGTACCTTACCATTAGCTATTTCAACAACATACGTATTGTCTAAAGGAGTTAACGGTGTTTTGATTTTTGGACTTAATTTACTCGACACAAAACTCAAATCAGCCCCTGAATCAAATAGTACATAAACTGATAAATCGTTGACCGAGAACGTACCAGTAACAAGTTTAGGATCTTCCTCAGCATCCCTGGCGTTAATGTTGAACGCTCTACCTCGCGCAGTCTCTGCAGTCTTCTTGTTGGGACATACATCACGGAAATGCCCCGGCTTCCCACACTCGTAACAAACCCTCGGATTACCACCATTATTCGACTTTCATTACCATTACCATTACCACCTCCATTACCAGCATTATTACCATTATTACCACCTGCAGCAGGAGCAGTAGAACCCGGCAGAAGCACCGTACAATCCTTAGAAATGTGTCCCTGTTTAGAACACCTCTTGCAAGTCACGGTACAGAAACCATCATGAGCCTTGTAACAACGTGGACACACACGCTGACTGCGGTTATTCGAACCAGAAGTATCCTGCTTTTTCTGCTGATTCTAGTTTTGATTGCGGTTATTATCCCACTTTCTCTTCCCATTATCAGCTTTCTTAACAGCCTCTTCACTGGGTTCGGTTACAACAGCCTTGCTTCTTCTCAAGATCTTATCATTCAACTTATGAGCCATCGACATCGCGACCTCAATAGATTGGGGCTCACTAGATTCAACTCCATGTTCAATTTTCTCGGACAACCCATCAATGTAAGCTTCAATCTTAAGATTCTCATCAGCATAAACATTAGGGCACAACAAAGTCAACTCAAAGAATCTCTGCTCGTAGGCATCTAATCCGGTGCCCTTCATTTTCAAGTTTTTAAGTTCAACCTCTAACTTCTTAAGCTCACCCCTAGGACGGTAGCGGGTGATCATTCTTTCCTTGAAATTATTCCAAGTTAAACCATAAGCCACATCATTTCCCAAACTGTTAACCAAGTTGCTCCACCAGGTCAATGCACTATCCTTCAAAGTGCAGCTAGCAAAACTAACCTTGTCCTCCTCTCGGACACAGCTAACCCTGAAAATAGACTCAATTTTCTCGAACCAGCGGGTAAGTCCTATGGGTCCTTCTGTACCACTGAATTCCTGTGGACGACTTGCCATAAACGTTTTGTGGGAGCATCCCACCTGATTGTTGTTCGCGTTAGCATTCGCTGCCATCGCAGCAGCTATCCCTTCGGTAACAAGATGTTGGATACGGGCTTCGTTGGACTCTCTAGGAGGCATGATCTTCAAAACAGAATAACACAACTGTTAGTACTAAGAATAATACCAGTGTTATAAAGGAATAGATCGAACACGAAAAGATTAACCATTAAAATAATAGTCAGTAACCACTATGTGTAATAACATGACAGTTATGATTGTTATAGAAATAACCACCACATGCATACATATTTTATGATAACATCATACAACATACATAGCACCTAACATACATGATCTACATTACGCATAATATAACATGTCAAGAGTCACAACATTAGAAATAAAATGTAATAATGATAATAGATGTCATAAAAATAACCATCCATACATAATGAAAAACATCCCATAACAAAACCTTAATAAAATCCTCGGCAAAACGCCGTACATAATTCAAAAATGTATGTATGAAAGGACATTAAATCTTATGAAATAAATTATCAATCATGAATCATCATATCACATTTGCTTAGAGCGGGTGTGATAAGCTGGGCCAGCATGAGTCTCAGCAGAAGGCTCATACTTCCGCAACTTTCCTTTCACTTCTTCCAACTCTGCCTTCAAACCACGAACTGTGCTCTCTAGAGCCTCAAACCTAGCGTCAACTTCACGGTTACGCTTACGATTCTCGAACCCAACATTGTTCTTGAAGCTAACAAACGAATCCATACTAGCTCGAATCTGGTCCATCATCTCGTTGTGTGGCAAAGTACGCATACAATCACTAAGAGCATTAATACGCGTCACTTCATTATAAGCCCTGTTCATATGAGTAAGGGTGGAAAAGTAGTAGTGAACAGGATCATCGATCTCTGGTTGACCAGCACGGCGTCTGGCAGCAGCCGGAGGAGCAGGAGCAGCAACGGAGTTATCGCTCGAAGTCGACATCTGCAATCAGTAAAACCGCAAACCACATACCAAAAGATATAAATGCTAATGATATAACTCATACGAAATGAAATGCATAATAATGCTATAGCAAAAGGGTCGGGCTGTAGACTAGACTCTAATGCACCCTAAGATCCACGGGTTGACCACATTAAGACCGCCTAGTTCCCTACAACCAGAGCTCTGATACCAACTGTGATGGCCCCGTCAAAACACTTAACGGCTCCGTCACTTAGTCCCACAGCTTGATCGAACTTAAATGAATTTAACAAACGACATTGCATTCTTTTATTTCAAAAGTTTCCCAAAAAGGAAAGCATACCAAAATATGTAGTTTAAAAGTAACCCAACATATTAATAATCCAAAGTTGACACAAAACATTGTCAACAACCCACAAGTATTAATTATTCAAAAACCGAATGCAAGCTAAAGTTTCATAAATTGTTTCATAAAAATCTACCCAAATGCATGCAGACTCTTCTAAACACAGCGGAAGCATCACATAAACTCAAGTACCTGTGAAAACATGCGAGTAAACTGTCAACACAAAGGTTGAGTGAATTATAGGTTTAAATAATTGAATAAACTTTAGACCACAAGATTTAAAAATGTTAGAAAACATTAAACATTATTCCATTATCAATGAGCCACCTGGTAACCACTTAACCCTTTATTTACCCTTGCTAAACACAATAAAAATATACACTGGACAGTGTATCTACAACAAAATACGAAGTACTAAACATTCCGATTATAAATTGCTAGCGCGACTAGCTCGAAATGGGGTTGTCAAACCCGATAGATCTATCCGTAGGATTCGCGTTCACCGATAGAAACCAATGATTATAGTTACCAGACTAGGGAATATTTTTGTCCAACTCACAATGAATAATTTAAATTTAATTGTCACTTGTGTCTAAACGTGAAATAAAATGCATGTAATCACATCCCAAAAATATACTTTGAAAAGTATGTAAAAACGGGACTATAACTCACCTTAATAGTAATGAAGTAACCAACACAATTAAGCGAACAACAAATGTAGTACAATGATCAGAAATGATCACAACGCCGACCTATAAATAAAGCAAGTCGATATAAATAACTAACTTAGGTCAAGTCTTAGTATGATAGCTATTGTACATGTTGCAAGTAGACATAGAACAATACTCAATATGCATCGGTTTGATCGGAACAGCTTACGGACACACACTTTCTATTTTTAGAAAGTTTCTATTTTTAGCAGGTTTCCATTTTTGGAAAGTTTCTATTTTTGGAAAGTTTCTATTTTTGGAAAGTTTCTATTTTTGGAAAATTTTCAAATTTAGAAAGTTGCTATTTTAGGAAAGTTTATAAGTTAGGAAAGTTTCCTTAATTAGAAAGTCAACAAAAGTCAACTAAAAGTCAAAGTCAACCGAAAGTCAACTCAAAAGTCAACCTTGGTCAAACATGGTCAATGTAAATTTTAAAAGTGTAAGTTATAATAATAATATAAGTTATAACGTTTATTAAAGTTAAATATGTCTAATTATGTCATAACATAAGTTTTATTAAATTAAAATGAATTATTAAAGTTAATATAAATTTAAATGATATAATTTATATAACATAATATTTAATTAATTAATTAAATATTAGTCATAATGTAAGTATTAATAATTAATAATAAATTTTAAATCATATCATAAGTATTATTAATTAATAATAAATTATTAATCATATCACGAGTTTCTAATTATAATTATTAAATCATAAGTATTTAATAATTAAATTATAATTAAATAATAATTAAGCCTTATAATAATTAAATAATTAATTAATCCTTATTATAAGTCTTATAATAGTAATCTCATAATATAAGTTTAATACTTATCATAAGTATTTTCCATTAATAATGAAGTATTATTAATCATATGTTTAATTAAAATGTTACTTAAATCGTAAGTATTAATTAAATGATATAATAAATATATATCATAAGTCTTAAATAATAATAATTACATTTTTTATCATAAGTAATTAAATGATAATGAAATCCATTAATTATATCATAAGTTTTAAATCAAAAGTTCATCGGGTCGTATCCTGAGCCCCGGGTGTCGGTTTTCGGCGAGCCTTACATATATCTCCGCCTAATCAAATCACCCGACACTTTGGTATACTCAAGAACACACCATGAACAGCCCACAAGTCGTGATATACAGCCAATACACTACTTGGAACTTCAATTCAATCAAAAATGTGTTTTAGACGTAACGGGTGATTCGTGGCTCGGATTGAGATGACCCGAACATGAAAGTTCGCCCCACCATCAGTCCTAAAACACTAACACACCCTAAAGTCACCAAATATGGTCACAAAGTCGGACCAAACCTGGTTCATACCAAAATCACATTTCAATCTTAACAAAATACGACTTTGATCATATCTAGGGCTCCGGAAATCGAAACGACATGAATCCGGAGTCTAAAATTAATGTCTTGATGATATGAACTCATTTATATACTTTATTTTAACTTTTATAACAGTCACCAAGTCAGAAACACACGAAAAAGCTGCTGTCCCAATTTTATCAAACCGAAAAAATATGCAATCGAGCAATTCTACGCATGCAATCAACATTACAACAACTAATAATCATCATACTAATAATATAAACATAAAATACAGAAAAATAAATAAAAATTAAAAGTTCTAGGGTTAGGGTTTATACCCTAATCAAGAAACAATTGGTATGATCGCGTAGAGAACGGAACGAGGAATGCGTTGGTGTTAATTGATCCTTGATCCAAAGAAATATTTTTGGTTGATGATGATGATGATATGGTGATGGTTGGTGACAGCAAAGAGAAGAGGGAGATAGGAGAGAGCACCAAAAATAATATTAGGTTAAGGGATTTTGTGGAATGGAAAAATTAAACATCAAAAATAGAAATCAAGGGAGTAATACTCCCTCCCTTCCCCCATTCGGCCGAATATGGATGGGGTGGGCCCCATGGTGGGCCAACTTGCTAAAAGATTATTTCCTGATGGCCCGAAAGCCCGAACGAGTCCCGAAACGCGAAAACGCACTTACGCGATTAAAAATCCGGAAAGATAACAAACGCGCGACGAAAAATAAATATAAATACCCTATATAATAATATGATCTTAAAATATCATATTTAAAATAATTAGGATTTAAATATCCCAAAAACGCGACCGTTGGTTTAAAAACCGAAAAGATTCGCCGGATAGAAATCCGCGACACGTAGAAACGTATAATTTAAAATACGAATACAAAGATTCACATAACACTTAATAATTAATATATTATTATTAATATAATAATATAGGCCATAGAAATGACGTAGCACAATTAACAATTAACGGTCGTTAAATAATTAACGATAAAAGATAACAGAAAAAGTAGGTTCGTGACAGCTAATGTGTCGATATGTTGTGAAATTGGTAAAACTGAATAAAAAGTATCATCGGGATAATTGGTGATTTCGGAGCTCTTGAATTCATCAAAATTCGATGATATGAGATTTTCTTGCACAATACTTCTCAGATCAACAGGTGTGTAGTCTGATAGAGTTTCAGCTTGCCTATTTGCAAACTCTCTCATTTGTTCATTTTAAGCATCAAATTCTTCGAGTTTGATTTTCATATAATCTAAAAAAATTTCAGACACATAATTTTCCTCATCCTTTGGTTGTTGAGTTTGGATATATTCTTGGGAATAATTCCAATTTGAATTGTATTCCTCATAATCATTCCATTCAGGTTCCATGGGTGCGTAATTTTCCATAGGAACGTAGTGATAACATTCCCATGTTGAATGATAATCTCCACAGATTTCACAACCAGTTATTGTTTCGTCATTCGTGATCCAAGATTGATCGAACGAATTTTCATCAACACTCGTTTGAGAGTACTGATTTAATTGATTTTGGATATCAGAAAGAGTTTCCAAAATATTCTCAAGATTTTCGATAATACACTATTACCAAATTTTATCTACAATGTAGTGCATTCACTAACTATCCTATTAGTTATAAAACTAAAAAATATATAAGTTATCAAATTAATAGACTTTTCTGCTTTTGCCCACGTTTCGAATAGCCAATAGATGCAACAGGTAGCCAGGACCCTTTAAATTGGAAATCCACAACTCGCCACTAACAAATCCAACTATTACTACGAACCAGAAAATTGGCGTCTATTAATTTAATTGCTTGTACAAAAATATAATATATATTTTTTTGAGCTTTTCTCCCACGTGAACAAGCACAAAAGAGATGATCAAAATTCTTCTAGTACTCTGTTGTCCACACCTCTAATTAATTTAATTGCTCCTTGCTTGCTTTAAACATTGTGTCGGTAGAGATAAAACCCCACAATTGGAACAAGCTAATCAAAATCTCTTTTTGTGATTTTTTATTTTTTTTAATTGAAACACAAGTGGATAAAGTCTTTAACACACACATACAATATTGTTATAGTGGAATCGAGACAATATTGTTATAGTGGAATCGAAGTCTTTAACAATCATTGGTTTAAAATATTGTTATATATCTTTAAACAAACAATATCTGAGTTGTTTGAGTGAATAAACACATCATACATAACTACTAGAGAACTACAACATAAGAAAACAGTTCCATAATTGGTTGCACAACTAAAAACATATATATAATTCGGTCCATAAGTATTTACCCCTTTTTCAAAACTAATAACCTACGTATTTAGTTTCAAGTGAAGTCATCACAAGTTTTTATTAAATACTTCATCGCAATATTTGGAGGTGCATGCTGGCTACAAGAGTACAAGGGATAAGTCTTGATTATAATTATAACGTAACTTCCTTTAGTTACGAGAAATTAACCCATAGCAATTTTATTATTAAATAATCGTTTAATAGTTTAAATAATCGTGAATGGAACCCTTTTTTTATAATTATATTTTTACAAGTATAAATTAAAAATATAGCATTTTACCGGTCCCCGACAGCGGCGCCAAAAACTTGATGATGCAGCGGAGGGGTACGAAATACTATTATTTTTACTACGAAATACGATATAAATTACACAAGTTTTAATTTATTTATTTACAAATGGGATATACCTAAACTCTGCTACAACACTATAGGCAGTGTACCTAATCATAAAGTAGTATAGTTTTTAGTAAGTCCGGTTCGTTTCACAGGGAGACGGCTTATTTTACACTATATTTTAAAAAACTCTATTTGTACAAATATATATATATATATATATATATATATATATATATATATATATATATATATATATATATATATATATAACAATTATTATTATTATAAAAGGGGGTTTTACCGTTTAATGACTGGTTTGTCGATTTTATATTTTAAGCGTAAAGATAAATGACGATAATTAAAGTGCGTAAAATAAATAACATTATTTAAATGACGATAATTAAAATTGCGATAAGAAATAAAATAAAATAATTATGCTTATTTAAACTTCCATAATCATGATGTTTGATGTTTTGATTTTAATTTATTACCCTGGGTTAATTGTCCTTTGTCCTGGATTTATTTGATACCTATCTGGTTTTTGCCCATAATAGTCCATCGGTCATAATTATAAAATGCTCGTCAAATTAACCTTATTCTCGAAGTCAAATATTCCAACTAATTAGGGATTTAAACTGTAACAAGGTTTTAATACTTTGTTAATAATTACACCAGGTTATCGGCAGCGTGTAATCCAAGGTTTTAATACTTTGTTAACAATTACACCAATTACCCTTGTATGTAATCCACCCCTGTTTTAATGAGTCCATTGACTATTAATCCATCCCCGTCTCCAGTCAAATGAACAATTATTAGTATTTATAAATATCCTGCCCATCGTACCCGATCACGCGTATGTGGTTATTTATAAATACGTCAAGTTGTAAATCTCTATATTAATCAAATATAAAGTCCATTAATAACCCATAGTTCAATTTCCACAAGTGTCGGTCTTTTGTCCAAACCCTAATTATGGTCCAAAGTCCAATTACACCGTCTTAATATTTAGTCCAACATTACGATTACTTTGGCTCAAATAAGCATAATAATAACTTAGTTACGAGACATTAATTTAAAAAGGAAGAACATAACTTACAATGATTATTTATCGCGTAGCTTTACAAGGACAGAATTTTGAGTTCCAAACCCGTAAAATGACCGTTACATTACCCAAACTAACTAATATAAAACTAAACTATATATATATATATATATATATATATATATATATATATATATATATATATATATATATATATATATATATATATATATATATATATATATATATATATATTACAGAGGGAGAGTAAGTTGGATGGTGTAGGTGTAAGAGGTGTGTCGATGCTTGTTCTCTGCATGTGCTATTTATAGCCATATAAATTACTGTACAAAGTTGGAAACTTGAAATTTTGTTGCCAGCTTGCTTGGTCGAAATTGTGGTACAATAGGGAATCAATCTTACGGATCATTATTGTTGATTTATTATATTTATATTATATATTATATTTATTATTATTTTATTATGAATTATATATATATATTATATTATTTTCTTGTGCATAGTTGACTTGTAATTTTAGCTCCGTTGACTTGTACGTTGATGCTCGATTTATGTCTTCGTTCTGGTTTTTCGAACGCCGTTTCATATGCTTTAATATCTTGTACTTTGCGTTTCGCGGCTTGCACTCTTGTCAATATTTAGACGTTATTCATCGATAAATGAAACCATTTAGAGTGTAACTTGTACTTTTGAGCATTTTGGACGTTTTCATCTTTCAAATCTTCGTTTTCGTCTTTAAATCTTCATTTTCGAGCGATTTTCGTCTTTCGTCTTCGCGCTTATTTATTTAAATGGTTACAACAAAAATAAGGAAATTATAATTAAAAACATTACATATTAGAACGATATTGCGACTAAATATATGTTCATTTGGAGCAATATCAGTAGATATGTGTGCTTAACGTCACAATAGGGATATAGTACCTACATACGAATAACCAATTATTCGTCAAAGAAGAGCTGCCCATTTAGATTGTGATTAGAGTCAGCAACATAGAGTTCAGTTAACACTAGCTTGCTCGAAAGCATGATTCGCATCAGAAGCAATGTTCTTGAGATGTTGTAAGATGATTCGGGGTTGAATAAGTGATCGCAAAGGAGAGACCTCTAATCCAATTAGCAGTACCTTAGAATATCTAAGATTGCACATCTGTTAATGTTAAGGCATATCATAGTGTTAAGTGGTGGAGTATTGCTTTAGTTAGACCAATTAGGATTAAGAAAAGCTGAGACTTTCCTTTATGGGTATACCACTTACCACTTTGTTCATGTACCTAGGATTCTATCCATAATGTCGTTTAAACCCTTTAGGTTAACGTTGGGAGTAGGGATATCCATCTTAGCCAGAATCTTCGAGGCCTAAACTCTTAGTGACAAATCAGTTAGTTTCATAGCCCAGTTGATTGAGGTTTAGTGTTTATCCTAGGAAGTTAAACTCTTGCAACAATTCCCCTTCACAATTCTATTCTCCATACCTATCTATCTCTATCTTTATAAGTTCAATTACTATTTTATTTAGTTAATCTTAATCTATAACCTCTTATCAGTAGGGTTAACTATATAGGCACTTTTGTCCCATGTTACTGAGCAAACATATAAAAATACGAACCTGAGTTATATTTACCACTTACTCGTTAAAAGGAAGACAAGTAGGTGAGTTATAGCTAGGAAACCCCAACTAAATATAAATGATAAAACCATTACTCTCTTGTGCTAGCTAATTCTGACGTGTTGTGACGTAATGACACCGCACAAATAAAACCGTCCGTTTTGGCCATATCAACTAGTAATTAACCTTAGACAACACTCAATTTCATCTCCATTAGCCAATTTCAAAAACCCCCAAATTTTAAAAAACCCTAGATTTTCAAACTAAATCAAGCATAATCTTCATATATAGCATATAGAGTATAAAGCATGAAAATCACACTAAATCACGAAATTAAGCAAGACATAAGTAATAATCATACTCTAAAGATGTTCATGGTAGACGATTAAACAAGATCTTCGATGAAAAGTGATTAATTTGAAGTAAGAAATTAGGGTTTTGGTGAGTGCAGTCTGCCTTGAGAGAGAATAGAAAAGTAAGTATGTGAAAAGTGATTTAAATAAACCCCCAAAACACATATAAAACGGGGCTGGAATGTCGTTCCATAAAGTGAAACGTCGTTCCATTACACTAGAATGTGGTTCTAAAATCCATAACGTCGTTCCTTCCCAAAACAAGAGCGTCGTTCCTGAAATAAGAACGTCGTTCCTGAAACAGCCTAGAAAGTGCCTCTGATCAAATTATAAGACAGGAACGTCGTTCCATTTAGGAGAAAGTCGTTCCACATATAAAAATGCATTTTCAGAGTTTTCGATCAAATCAAGCACAATCTAACTCGTTCACAAACTATTTTTGGTATTTTCTGATTACCCATATGCATGTATGCAATCTAAATGCAAATGCAAACTATCAAAACGCAATATCATATAATTTTAAATGAAATGAAAATTAAATGAGTTATGTACACGATTGCGGAAAGTGTTTAACGAGTCTATCACCCGACTCACATCCACATAGGAGCTCAACTAATACCGGGGTAGTAGATTTCCCCATCCTTTGAACTCGGGAAGACACCACCATGAGAATCATCCATAATCATTGACAATAACCAATCATCCATCACTTTAGTTTCCATTATCAGTTCCTTAAGTTTACCCTTTTCATGTTTTGACAAATTTGACACTAACCGTTTTCTCAAATGCTCATCCTTCTTGGATGTAGCACGACGAACCCGTCCATATAGCTTCCGCATTGATTTGTCAATGACATCAACTTCATTTTAGGTTTACTTAAGGTCTATTTTGTCAATTCTCCACCACACTTAGTTGGTGAACCAACTTGAGTTGTGCTTGTAGTGCATTGCACACTAGCAATCATGTTTGGTGTGGTTTTGGGCATTGGTGGCAAACTAGCGCATTTGCTTTGAAAACTTATACTTTTAACTTGGTCTCTTAAGTTCAACTTCCCAGCCCTTAGGTCAAACTAAGAACCCGCGGTTTCTAAGAATGGTCTACCCAAAATAAGGGGTACAACCGGATCCTCCTTTATGTAATCGGCCGAAAATTCCAATTCACCCACTTTGACAATTAAATCATCGAAAATTCCCACACTTTGACTGATAGATTGGTCAATCCATTTAATTCCCGTTTTGGTGGGTGCAAGTTCACCAAACTGCGTATAGATAGAGTATGGCATAAAATTTATGCTCGCTCCCGATTCGGCTAGTGAAGGTAGCGTTTCTGACCTGTTTACATTACATGGAATTAGAAAAGGCCCGGGATCTCCCAATTTGGGTTGTAAGTTACTTTTTTTTAATATCCCATCACACTCCCTCTTTAGGAAAACGGTGGATGCTTGTTCACATTCCCCTTTTTGGCGATAAGTGTCTTCAAGAATTTCCCATAGTTGGGCATATTCTCAAGCACTTCAACTAAAGGTAGATTAGCATAAATATTCTCATTCTCGAGTTAGATAGACTTACAAACCACATCCGATGGATGTTTAGGAAGCAAGGCTTGAGGATATGGGATTAGTGTCTCATATTTCTGCTTCTTTGTTGTAGCTTGAACCTCAACCTCGATCTTTTGTTTGTTCTTCTTTAAACCATCACGTACTTAAAATTTCATATCTCTCAATCCATAACTCTATAATTGTTTCTATCTTAAAATTTCATATTGAATGCAAATATATTTGACTTTAGTTTCATTTCGATAATAATTCATGGCCTCAAAACACATTTTTGAGCACGATGAATAGATAACGATGCTATGATCAAGACTTCCATAAGGCTTGCTTCCATTCGAAAGGGTTTTGACGCTGAAAAAGTCATTTTTCTATTTCTAAATGTGAATTTTGAAATTTCAGATTTTACGATAATTATTACCTTTGCATTTGAACTCTTATGCATATTTAAATTCAATTTTGATACTTATTTTTTATGTAACACTTTATTTAGGTACATTGACAATATTTTTTAGGTTAATATATCCCCACTAGCCACAAATCCATACACGATTAATGACATATTGGTTTAATGGTTCGATTATTTTGTCACACATTTTGATATTTCTCAATTCATAACTCTATAATTGTTTGCATTTTAAAATTTCATATTGAATGAAAATATATATGACTATAGTTTTGTTTTGATAATAATTCATGGCCGCAAAACACATTGTTGAGCACATTACGTTTGCCACATAATCGGGCAGAATTATGTGGCTAGCGTGCTAAGAAAACTTCGGTTGAAATTGGACCCACTTTCACACGATGTATAGATAACAGCGCTGTGATCAAGACTTCTTGAATGCTTGCTTCCATTCGAAGTAGTTTTGACGCTGAAAAAGTAGTTTTACTATTTCTAAACGTGAATATTGAACTTTCAAATTTTATAATAATTAATACCTTTTCATTTGAACGCTTAAGCATATTTAAATACAATTTTGATACTTGTTTTTATGTAACACTTTATTTAGGTACATTGAGAATATATTTTGGTTTAATATATCCCCACTAGCCAAAAATCCTTACACGTTTAGTGACATCTTGGTTTAATGGTTTGATTATTTTGTGACACTTTTTAATATTTCTCAATTCATAACTCTATAATTGTTTCAATTTTAAAATTTCATATTGAATGAAATTATATTCGACCATAGTTTCATTTCGATAATAGTTCATGGCCGCAAAATACATTTTCGAGCACATTACGTTTGCCGCATAATCAGGCCGAATTATGAGGCAAACGTGCTAAAAACACTACGGTTGAAATTTGGACTCATTTTCGCACGATGAATAGATAACGACGCTATGAGCAAGACTTTCTGAAGGCTTGCTCCCATTCGAAATAGTTTTGACGCCGAAAAAGTCATTTTGCTAATTCGAAAGGTGAATTTTAAACTTTCAGATTTTACGATAAATATTACCTTTGCATTTGAACTCTTATGCATATTTAAATACCATTTTGATACTTGTTTTTTTATGTAACACTTTATTTAGGTACATTGAGAATATTTTTAGGTTAATATATCCTCACTAGCCACAAATCTTTACAAGATTAATGACATATTGATTTAATGGTTCGATTATTTTGTGACTTATTTAGATATATCTCTATCCATAACTCTATAATTGTTTCGATCTTAAAATTTCATATTGAACGCAAATATATTTGACTATTTTTGTTTCGATAATAATTCATGGCGGCAAAACATATTGTTGAGCACATTACTTTTGCCACATAATCGGGCCGAATTATGTGGCAAACATGCTAAGAAAACTTCGGTTGAAAATTGGACCTACTTTCACATGATGAATAGATAACGACGCTATGATCAATACTTCCATAAGGCTTGCTTCCATTCAAAAGGGTTTTGACACCGAAAAGGTTGTTTTTCTATTTCTAAAGGTAAATTTTGAACTTTCAAATTTTACGATAATTATTACCTTTGCATTTGAACTCTTATGCATATCTAAATACCATTTTGATACTTGTTTTTATGTAACATTTTATTTTGGTGCATTGAGAATAATTTTGAGATTAATATATCCCCACTAGCAACAAATTCATACACGATTAGTGACATATTGGTTTAATGGTTCGATTATTTTGTGACACATTTTGATATCTCTCAACTCATAACTATATAATTGTTTCTATTTTAAAATTTCATATTGAATGCAAATATATTTGACTATAGTTTCATTTCGATAATAATTCATCACCGAAAAACATATATTTGACTATAGTTTCGTTTAGATAATAATTCATCACCGCAAAACACATTGTTGAGCATATTACGTTTGCCACATAATCGGGCCGAATTATATGGCTAGCGTGCTAAGAAAACTTCGGTTGAAATTGGACCCACTTTCGCACGATGAATAGATATCGACACTGTGATAAAGACTTCCCAAAAACTTGCTTCTATTCAAAATAGTTGTGACTCCGAAAAAGTAGTTTTGCTATTTCTAAACGTGAATCTTGTACTTTCAGATTTTACAATAATTATTACCTTTTCATTTGATATGCATATTTAAATACTATTTTGATACTTGTTTTTTATGTAACACTTTATTTAGGTACATTGAGAATATTTTTTGGGTTAATATATCCCCACTAGTAAAAAATCCGTACACGTTTAGTGACATCTTGGTTTAATGGTTCGATTATTTTGTGAACTTTTTGATATTTCTCAATTCATAACTCTATAATTGTTTCTATTTTAAAATTTCATATTGAATGAAAGTATATTTAACTATAGTTTTGTTTCGACAATAATTCATGGCCGCAAAACACATTTTTGAGCACATTACGTTTGCCACATAATCGAGCCGAATTATGTGGCAAGCGTGCTAAAAACACTTTGGTTGAAATTTGGACCCACTTTCGCACGATGAATAGATAACGACGCTATCTGCAAGACTTCCTGAAGTCTTGCTTCCATTCGAAATAGTTTTGACGCCAAAAAAGTCGTTTTGTTATTTCTAAAGGCGAATTTTGAACATTCAGATTTTACGATAATTATTACCTTTGTATTTGAACTCTTATGCATATTTAAATACCATTTGATACTTGTTTTTTATGTAACACTTTATTTAGGTACATTGAGAATATTTTTGAGGTTAATCTATTCCCACTAGCCACAAATCCTTACAAGTTTAGTGACATATTAGTTTAATGGTTCAATTATTTTGTGATTTATTTTCATATCTCTCATTTCATAATTCTCTAATTGTTTCTATAGTTAAAATTTCAACTTAAATGCAAATATATTTGACTATATTCTTGTTTATATAATAATTCATGGTCGCAAAACACATTTTTGAGCACAATACGTTTGCCACATAATCAGGCCGAATTATGTATCAAGCGTGCTAAAAAAATTTCGGTTGAAAATTGAATTCATTTTCGCGTGATGAATAGATAACTAGGCTATTAAGTCTTCCAAAAAGGCCTGCATCCATTCGAAATGGTTTTGACGCCGAAAAAGTCGTTTTGCTATTTCTAAAGGTGAATTTTAATTTGAACTTTCAGTTTTTACGATAATTATTACCTCTGCATTTGAACTCTTATTCATATTTAAATACCATTTACATACTTTTTTTATATGTAAATTGTGAATATTTTTGGGGTTGTTATATCCACAATAGCAAAAAATCCTTACACGTTTAGTGACATCTTGGTTTAATGGTTCGATTATTTTGTGACACTTTTTGATATCTCTCACTCATGACTCTTTAATTGTTTCTATTTTAAAATTTTATTTTAAATGCAAATATATTTGGCTATAGTTTCATTTCGATAATAATTAATGACCGCAAAACACATTTTTGAGCACATTAGGTTTCCCACATAATCAGTCCGAATTATGTGGCAAGCGTAGTAAAAAAATTTCGATTGAAAATTGGACCCACTTTCGCACGATGAATAGATAACGACGTTATGAGTAAGACTTCATGAAGTCTTTCTTCCATTCGAAATGCTTTTGACGCTGAAAAAGTCATTTTGCTATTTCTAAAGGTAAATTTTGAACTTTCAGATTTTACGATAATTATTACCTTTGCACTTGAACTCTTATACATACTTAAATACCATTTTGATACTTGTTTGTATATAACAATGTATTTAGGTACATTGTAAATATTTTCGGGGTTAATATATCCCCGCTAACCAAAAATCTTTACACCTTTAGTGACATCTTGGTTTAAAGGTTCGATTATTTTGTGACACTTTTTGATATCTCTCAATCAATAACTCTATAATTGTTTCTATTTTAAAATTTAATTTTAAATACAAATATATTTGACTATAGTTTCGTTTCGATAATAATTCATGGTCGTAAAACATATTTTTTAGCACATTATGTTTGCCACATAATCAGGTCGAATTATGTGGCAAGGGTGCTAAAAAAACTTTGGCTGAAAATTGGACCCTTTTTTGTACAATGAATAGATAAGGATGCTATGAGCAAGACTTCATGAAGGCTTGCTTCCATTCGAAATAGTTTTGACGTCGAAAAAGTCATTTTGCAATTTCTAAAGGTGAATTTTGAACTTTCAGGTTTTACTATAATTATTACCTTTGCTTTTTAACTCTTATGCATATTTAAATACTATTTTGATACGTGTTTTTTATGTAACACTTTATTTAGGTACATTGAGAATATTTTTAGGGTTAATATATCTCCGTTAGCCACAAATCCTTACACGATTAGTGACATATTGGTTTAATGGTTCGATTATTTTGTGGCACATTTTGATATCTCTCAATTCATTACTCTATAATTGTTTCCATATTAAAATTTCATATTGAATGCAAATATATATGACTATTGTTTTGTTTCGATAATAATTAATGGTTGTAAAATGTAAGACCCGAGTTTGAAATGTACATATTGTATATATATATATATATATATATATATATATATATATATATATATATATATATATAAGCTGGCGGGCTTCATTTCCTGTTTTAGGCCGCGGCGCGGCCCATGGGGGGGGGGGGGGGGGGGGGCGCAGCTGCGGTCTGGTGGAGATTTCTTATTTTAATTAATTTTAAAGAGGGGTATTGTGGACTTTTCACATGTGGCCAAATTTATGGCCACTAAAAGGCTGGTTGGGCTCTTTACTTCCAACCCACCAACCTTATCATCTCCATCTTCAAGTCGAGAGAGAGCTAGAGAGAGAAAGTTAATTTGTGAGATCTTCAAGTAGGTTTTGCTAGATCTGGTCAAATCTTTCGTGTTTCTACCTTCTAACACCTCCATAAGTGTTGTGGTAAGTCTCTAATTCGGATTTTGTGAATTAATTGTGTTAGTGTTCATATTTGGGTCTTACAAGTAACTAAGCCCTAGATTTTTGTGAAATTAGGGGTTTATGGTTTGGGTGAAAGTATAAGAAACTTAATATTAGTGATTTAGAGTTAGTTGATGAAATTGTTAGTGTTATGAGTTAACATTGGTTAAAGTTTACTAATAAAATTGACTAACTAGTGATTTGGGGTGTGAAACTTGCAAGTTTGGTGTTTGACCCATTAGTAGGTCAAAATGGGTTTTTGGGTCAAAAGAACACTAGCACGAATTTAATGAGCTAGTGATGTGTAGTTGGGTGATTTAAAGCCATGGTCACTAGTTTTAGTGATTATTGGTGGTTTAGGCCTAAGATTGGCGTTGTAATTGCAAATAGTGAACATTTGCACTAGTGTCTATTTGTGCGGGTCGGAAGCTCTAGTTAGATGTGTATTGATTTGTGTTAATGAAATAGGTAGATTGCATTGACGGTTGAGGAGCTTAATTGCTTATTTTCACTTTCCGGTTAAAAGGTTAGTAGAATAATTATACGTGTATGTAAATGATGTATTTATTTGGGTAATGTAAGATGTGAAGTGTCGACGTGTTAAGACACCACATTTCACGTGACGAGTGAAGTGTCGACGTGTTAAGACACCATTCCGGGAAGTATGACGGGTGAAGTGTCGACGTGTTAAGATGCCACCCGGGGGTTAGTGATACGACATGCTAAGTACACTAACGGTTGTTGTGAACAACGATGGTCTTTTGCGAGCAGCATTCCCTTGTACAATTGGTTAACCATGGTTATGTGTTGTAGTGTAGCATATATATTGTTTCGACTATATGCTATTGGATATGCTAGTTGCGGTATTGTAGATTATTAGCTTTACACTTTGAGATGTTATGCTAATTAGATTGCTAACATGTATACGGTATGCGTGTAAATGTTTGCAAATAGCTATATTATATACGTATTTGTGTAATTATTGCATTCACTAAGCGTTTTTCTTACCCTCTCGTTGTTTACTTTTTAAGGCTCCGACGGGGATAAAGGCAAGGGTATACGTTTGGACTAGCGAACTCCCTATTTGTTCCCAAACACCATGCTCGAGTTTTTGTTTGGTATTTAAACTTGTCGGGTTGAAACTTGTATTTTGGATTGTAAATGGGTGAAAGAAACTCGATGGTCGAATACTTGAATTGTGGTCCTTAAAACATGTAAACTTTATTAGTCATGTGATGGGAAGTCTTTGAGTTGATGCTTGTGTTGAATATTGTAAATTTGGGACTTGTGTAACGAAGTTAAATTCAGCATCTTTTTTAGTTATAAGCCGCGCCGCAGCCCAAGGAGGCGTGCCGCGGGCTAGAGAAGAAAATGGGTCCCGAGAGTATCTATGTTACTGACCATCAGAATATGAGTTAGGCAGTGCTGCGGCTAGGTTACCCGCGCCGCGGGTTATACCTGATAGAAGTGGTCTGTCCTTTAAAAAAATGTTTTTCTTTAATTATCGGGTTAGGTCATTACAAGTGATATCAGAGCATGGTCTAAGGGATTTATGCGACTTGAGATAGGTACCTAGACTTAGACTTTATTGTGCGCGTTTATTACGGGACTTGTAGGGTGCGAGTCGGACCGGGATTTAGTTAGTGCCTAGGCATAGGTGAACTAACTTTGTGATGATTATATAATGTTGTGTTTGCAATCATCAAGTGAGATAGAAGTTGTACTAGCAAGTTGATGCGACGTGCTCGCGTAACAATGACTAGCTACCATTGTTACGGGTTCAAATCGTGTCAAACAAGCGATGTACGACTAGTGGTGAGCAAGATGGGGAGGTGTAGTGTGTGAATCGTTTTCATGTGTTTCGTTGTTTAACCTATTCCATTTTATAGCATGAAGACGAGAAACAATTATGATGATGGAAGCACGAGTGAAAAGAGTGACTTCACGGCCAAGGTTGAGGCTATCTTGAAAAGTCACAACTCAGAATTTCTCGCAAGTGTTTGGAAAGTCTTCCAAGAATCAGTTGATGAACAAGTGACCGACTTGATAAAGGAACAAATGAGTTCCGTTATCCAAGAGGATTTTAATAAGAGGTTTCCTAAACCTCAAGGTATGTATGTAGAAAATGATGCGGGTGATGCGGGGAGGAGGGACTTCCTCTACAAGAACTTTAAAATTTCTCAACCTCCCACTTTTGATGGTGAACGAGACCCACTCAAGAGTACTCATTGGATCTTCGATATGGAGGGGGCTTTCCGCACTAGTGAATGCCATCTGGATAAGAAGACGAGGTACGAAAGTAGTATGTTGAGGGGCGATGCAAAGTTGTGGTGGGAAGCGAAAATTCGAGTTTATGGGGAAGAGCAAAGTATGGGCTTGCGTTGGGATGAATTCAGGGCGGAATTTTTCAAGGAGTACCGAACTCCGGTTGATCTTTCGAGGCTTAAGGACGAGTTGCGGGCCTTGAAGCAAGGGTCGATGGATTTAAATACTCTCAAGTCCACTTTCTTATCGAAGACCCAATTTTTCCCGGAGTATACCGGTAATGATCTTATGTTGATGGAAGACTTCTATCGAACTTTAAATGACAACTATCAAGAGAAGATTAGTAGAGGTTCGGTGAAATCTTTCGATGAGTTGTTTAACATGGCTAAAGGTTTTGAGTTGCTTACTCCGAAAAAGAGTGACTTCACTTTTAGCAAGAGAAAGTTTGAAGCTACAAGTCATTCCAACAAGAAGAGCAAGGGTGCGACTGAGAGTGTTGTAAGTGTGAAGAAAAGCACTTCCGGGGATTTTTCTTATACGTGCTACAATTGTGGGCAAAAGGGGCATACGACTCGTGATTGCCCGAACCCATCTTCCAAAAACAAAATCACATGTTTTAATTGTCAAAAGGAAGGACACCGAAGGACGGAATGTCCCGAGTTGTGGGTGATCAAGTTAAGAAGTTAGAGAAAGCGGCGGGTACGGCTAGGGAACAAAATTATTTGATGACTAATGATGAATCCAAACAATCCAATGAAGTTGTCTCATGTACTTTCATGGTTAACTCTAATCCAGCAAGGATACTATTTAATAGCAATAATAATTTATCTTTTGTGTCCCCAAAAAATTTGCCTAAGCTTAATATGCCGCTAGCTAAGTTAAGTCATCCGGTAGAAGTCGAAATAGCGGATGGTAAGATGGTGCTAGGGGTTGATGTGTGTAAAGATTGTAGTGTTGTGTTTGGTACCGAAACATCTGAAATCGATCTTATCCCGATGACTTTGGGTGAGTTTGATATTGTTGTTGGTATGGATTGACTCGATCGTTATAGAGCCGATATTGCATGCCATGAAAATTTTATTCGTGTAAAGACCTCGAGTGAGGGAGAGTTAATTATTCATGGTAATAAGTGGAGGAGACTAGTACCATTATGCACGTATGCACGGGAACGTCGTCTCCTTAGTGGTGGTGGCATGGCTTTTCTTGCCCATGTAGTTGATACTCGGGAAGAGCCTCCATCCATTCATGATATTCCGGTGGTTAATAAATTCGAAGACGTTTTTTCGGATGAGTTACCGGGTGTTCCGACGGAAAGACAAGTTGAATTCCGCATTGAGTTGGTTCCGGGGGCTACTCCCATTGCTAAAATTCCTTATCGTTTAGCGCCAACGGAAATGCAAGAGCTGTTGAATCAAACCCAAGAGTTGCTCGAAAAAGATTTTATCCGACCGAGTACTTCACCGTGGGGTGCTCCGATTTTATTCGTAAAGAAGAAAGATGGTAGTATGCGGATGTGTATCGATTATCGAGAGTTGAACAAAGTGACGATCAAGAATCGTTATCCATTGCCTCAGATTGACGATTTGTTTGACCAACTTCAAGGCGCGACTTACTTTTCTATAATTGAATTACGGTCCGGTTATCACTAAATGTGGGTCCGTGAGGAAGATATTGAGAAAATAGCCTTTCGAACTCGTTACGGGCATTTTGAGTTTGTAGTAATGCCTTTTGGTCTTACGAATGCGCCTGCGGCATTCATGGATCTTATGAACCGAGTGTTCCAACCTATGTTGGAGAAGTCGGTGATTGTATTCATTGACGACATACTCGTTTATTCTAAGAGTATGAAGGAACATGAACATAAATTGCGTGAGGTGTTGAAGACGTTGCGGAAAGAGAAGTTGTATGCTAAATTTTCCAAGTGTGAATTTTGGCTAAGGGAAGTGCAATTTCTTGACCATATTGTGAATAAAGAAGGTATTCAAGTAGATCTGGGGAAGATAGAGGCGGTAAAGGGTTAGAAACAACCGACTACACCAACGGAAATTCGAAGTTTTCTAGGATTGGCCGGTTATTATCATCGATTTATCCAAGACTTTTCTAAAATTGCTTCTCCATTGATAAAGTTGACGAGGAAGAATGTAAGATTCAATTGGGAGAACGAGCAAGAAATTGCTTTTCAATTGTTAAAAGAGAAATTGTGTCAAGCTCCGGTGTTGGAGTTACCGGAAGAAATTGAAGATATGACGGTTTATTGTGATGCCTCGTTAAATGGGCTCGGGTGTGTTCTAATGCAACGGGGTAAAGTCATCGTTTATGCCTCTAGACAATTAAAGGAACATGAAAAGAGATATCTAACTCACGATCTTGAATTGGAGGCGATGGTTCATGCGTTGAAAATTTGGCGACATTACTTGTATGGTGTTAAGTGTACGATTTATTCGGATCATAAGAGTTTGAAACATCTCTTTGATCAACGAGATTTGAACAATCGTCAACGTAGATGGATCGATTTGTTGAAAGACTATGATTGTGAGATACTTTACCATCCTGGTAAGGCGCATGTGGTTACAGATGCATTAAGTCAAAATAGTCAATATCCGGCGATACGAGTGGGATCATTATGCATGACCATTACTAACGATTTCCTTGTAAAGCTTGGTGAAATTCAAATTGAAGCTTTTGTTAACAATAAGCGTGAATAACGAATCATGGGGAAAACGAAGTCTATTACCTTAGGCCAACATGGTTTGTTGTCCTTTCAAGGAAGGGTGTGGGTGCCTAAGATGGGTGATTACCGACAAGTGCTACTTGATGAAGAACATAAGTCAAAGTATTACATTCATCCAGGTGCGACCAAGATGTACCTTGAATTGAAGAAGGAGTATTGGTGGCCTGGGATGAAACGAGACGTGGTTAAGTATGTTGAACAATGCGTTATGTGTTTGCAATTTAAGGCCGAGCACCAAAAGCCGTATGGTATGTTGCAACCGTTAGAAATTCTGAAGTGGAAGTGGGAGCACATCACCATGGATTTCATTACAAAGTTACCGAAGACGGCGAGAAGTCAATCTAATACAATTTGGGTGATAGTTGATCGGTTGACGAAGAGTGCATTGTTTCTTCCCATTCGGGAGACGATATTGTCGGAGACTTTCTCAAAGTTGTTTATCAAGGAAGTGATATTGAGACATGGGGTTCCTATATCTATTGTTTCGAATCGGGATACTCGTTTCATATCTCGATTTTGGAATAAGTTTCATGAGGATATGGGTACACAATTGACGATGAGCATGATGTATCATCCTCAAATGGACTGTCAAACCGAACGTACGTATCAAACGTTGGAGGATATGTTACGAGCGCGTGTTATTGATTTCGGTGGTAGTTGGGATGAGCACTTGCCTTTGGTGGAATTCTCGTACAATAATAGTTATCATACTAGTATCGGGATGCCACCTTAAGAGATGCTTTATGGGCGAAGGTGTCGAACTCTGGTTTGTTGGGGTGAAGTAGGACAAAAAGAAATCAGGAGCACCGATTTGGTTTTAGAGAAGAATAGTAAAATTGAAATGATTCCGGCACGATTAAAGGCGGCACAAGATAGACAAAAATCTTATGTCGATAAACGGAGGCGACCGATTGAGTTCCAAGAAGGTGACATGGTGATGCTTAAGGTTTCGCTGTGGAAGGGTATTATTCAATTTCGAAAACGGGAAAAGTTAGCTCCTCGGTTTATTGGGCCATTCAAAATTTTGGCTCGTGTTGGTGAGGTTGCTTATAGGCTAGAGTTACTCGAAGAGCTTGCAGGAATCCATAACACATTCCATGTTTCCCATCTCCGTAGGTGTCTTGCGGATGACTCGACGTGGGTACCGTTGGATGAAATTTCCTTGAACAACAAGTTAGAATATATCGAAGAACCGATTGCCATTCATGATGAAAAGGTCAAAGTGTTGCGTAGTAAAGAAGTGACGACTTTTAAAGTCCAATTGGCGACATCGAAGGGGTTCCGAGTTTACGTGGGAATCCGAAGTGTTTGTTTTGGTATATCTTCTTGCTTGTCATGCGGCTTGGATTGCGAGGACGTAATCTGAATCAAGTGGGGGAGAGTTGTAAGACCCGACTTTGAAATGTATATATACAATTGAAATGTACATATTGTATATATATATAAAAGCTGGCGGGCTTCATTTCCTGTTTTAGGCCGCGGCGCGGCCCATGGGTGCGCGGCGCAGCTGCGGCCTGGTGGAGATTTCTTGTTTTAATTAATTTTAGAGAGGGGCATTGTGGACTTTTCACATGTGGCCGAATTTATTGCCACTAAAAGGCTGGTTGGGCTCTTTACTTCCCACCCACCAACCTTATTATCTCCATCTTAAAGTAGAGAGAGAGCTAGAGAGAGAAAGTTGATTTATGAGATCTTCAAGTGGGTTTTGCTAGATCGGGTCAAATCTTTCTTGTTTCTACCTTCTAACACCTCCATAAGTGTTGTGGTAAGTCTCTAATTCGGATTTTGTGAATTAATTGTGTTAGTGCTCATATTTGGGTCTTGCAAGTAACTAAACCCTAGATTTTTGTGAAATTGGGGGGTTTATGGTTTGGGTGAAAGTATAAGAAACTTAATATTAGCGATTTAGAGTTAGTTGATGAAATTGTTAGTGTTATGAGTTAACATTGGATAAAGTTTACTAATAAAATTGACTAACTAGTGATTTGGGGTGTGAAACTTGCAAGTTTGGTGTTTGAACCATTGGTAGGTCAAAATGGGTTTTTGGGTCAAAAGAACACTTGCACGAATTTAATGACCCAGTGATGTGTAGTTGGGTGATTTAAAGCCATGGTCACTAGTTTTAGTGATTATTGGTGGTTTAGGCCTAAGATTGGCGTTGTAAGTGCAAATAGTGAACATTTACACTAGGTGTCTATTTGGGCGGGTCGGAAGCTCTAGTTAGATGTGTGTTAATTTGTGTTAATGAAATAGGTGGATTGCATTGACGGTTGAGGAGCTTAATTGCTTATTTTCACTTTCCGGTTAAAAGGTGAGTGAAATAATTAAACATGTATGTATATGATGTATTTATTTGGGTAGCGTGAGATGTGAAGTGTCGATGTATTAAGACACCACATTTCACGTGACGAGTGAAGTGTCGACGTGATAAGATACCACTCCGGGAAGTATGATGGGTGAAGTGTCGACGTGTTAAAATGCCACCTTGGGGTTAGTGATACGACGTGCTAAGTACACTAATGGTTGTTGTTAACACCGATGGTCTTTCGCGAGCACCATTCCCTTGTACGATTGGTTAACCATGTTTATGTGTTGTAGTGTAGAATATTATATTGTTTCGACTATATGCTATTGGATATGCTAGTTGCGGTATTGGAGATTATTAGCCTTACACTTTGAGATGTTATGCTAATTAGATTGCTAGCATGTATGTGGTATGCGTGTAAGTGTTTGCAAATAGCTATATTATATATGTATTTGTGTAATTATTGCATTCACTAAGCATTTTGCTTACCCTCTCGTGGTTTACTCTTTTTAGGCTACGGCGGGGATAAAGGCAAGGGTATACGTTTGGACTAGCGAACTCCCTATTTGTTTATGTTAGTGGATTGCTTTTGAAGTTCGACCTAGGTTTGGGTAGTTTAACCCCAAATACCATGCTCGGGTTTTTCTTTGGTATTTAAACTTGTCGGGTCGAACTTGTATTTTGGATTGTAAACGGGTGAAAGAAACTCGATGCTCGAATACTTGAATTGTGGTCCTTAAAACTGTAAACTTTATTAGTCATGTGATGGGAAGTCTTTGAGTTGACGCTTGTGTCGAATATTATAAATTTGGGACTTGTGTAACAAAATTAAATTCAACATCTTTTTCAGTTATAAGCCGCGCCGCGGCCCAAGGAGGCGCGCTGCGGGCTAAAGAAGAAAATGAGTCCCGAGGGTATTTATGTTACTGACCATCAGAATCTGAGTTTGGCCGCGCCGCGGCTAGGTTACCCGCGCCGCGGGTTATACCTAACAGAAATGGTCTGTCCTTAAAAAAAAAAGTTTTGCGTTGATTATCGGGTTGGGTCGTTACATAAAACACATTTTTGTCACATTACGTTTGCCACATAATTGTGACGAATTATGTGGCAAGCGTGCTAAAAAACTTCAGTTGAAAATTGGACCCATTTTCGCACGATGAATAGATAACGACACTATAGGCAAGACTTCCTGAAGGGTTGCTTCCATTCGAAATAGTTTTGACGCCGAAAGAGTTGTTTTGCTATTTCTAAAGGTAAATTTTGAACTTTCAGATTTTACGATAATTATTACCTTTTCATTTGAACTCTTATGCATATTTAAATACCATTTTGATACATATTTTTTATTTAACACTTTATTTAGGTACATTGAGAATATTTTTGAGGTTAATATATCTCCACTTGCCACAAATCCTTACACGTTTAGTGACATCTTGATTTGATGGTTCGATTATTTTGTGACACTTTTTGATTTCTCTCAATTCATTACTCTATAAATGATTCTATTTTAAAATTTCATATTGAACGTAAATATATTTGACTATAGTTTTGTTTCAATAATAATTCATGGTCGTGAAACATTTTTATGCACATTACGTTCGCCACATAATTGGGCCGAATTATGTGGCAAGCGTGCTAAAAAAACATCGGTTGAAAACTGGACACACTTTCACATGATGAATAGATAACGATGCTATGAGCAAGACTTCTTGAAGGCTTTCTTCCAATCGAAATAGTTTTAAGACGAAAAAGTCGTTTCGCTATTTCTAAAGGTAAATATTGAAATATCAGATTTTACGATAATTATTACCCTTGGATTTGAAATCTTATACATGTTTAAATACCATTATGATACTTGTTTATATATGTCGCTTTATTTAGGTACATTGTGAATTTTTTTGGGGTTAATATATCCCCACTAGCCAAAAATCCTTACACGTTTAGTAACATCTTAGTTTAATGGTTCGATTATTTTGTGACACTTTTTGATATCTCTCAATCAATAACTCTATAAATGTTTCTATTTTAAAATTTCATATTGAATGCAAATATATTTGACTATAGTTTCGCTCGATAATAATTCATGCCCGTAAAACATATTTTTGAACACATTATGTTTTCCACATAATCGGACTGAATTATGTGGCAAGCGTGCTAAAAAATAATTCGGTTAAATTTGGACCCACTTTCGCACGATGAATAGATAACGACACTATAAGCAACACTTCATGAAGGCTTGCTTCCATTCGAAATAGTTTTGACGCAGAAAAAGTTGTTTTGCTATTTCTAAAGGTAAATTTTGAACTTTTAGATAGTTACCTTTTCATTTGAACTCTTATGCTTATTTAAATACCATTTTGATACTTGTTTTTTATGTAACACTTTATTTATGTACATTGAGAATATTTTTGAGGTTAATATATCCTCACTAGCCACAAATCCTTACACGTTTAGTAACATCCTGGTTTGTTGTTTAGATTATTTTGTGACATATTTTGATATATCTCAATTCATAACTCTATAATTGTTTCTATCTTAAAATTTCATATTGAATGCAAATATATTTGTCTATAGTTTTGTTTCGATAATAATTCATGGCCGCAAAACATATTGTTGAGCACATTACTTTTACCACATAATCGGGCCGAATTATGTGGCAAACGTTCTAAGAAAACTTCGGTTGAAATTTGGACCCACTTTCGCACATGAATAGATACGAAGCTATGATCAAGACTTCCATAAGGCTTGCTTCCATTCGAAAGGGTTTTGACGACGAAAAAGTCATTTTGCTATTTCTAAAGGTGAATTTTGAACTTTCAAATTTTATGATAATTATTACCTTTGCATTTGAACTATTGTGCATATTTAAATACCATTTTGATACTTGTTTATATATAACACTGTATTTAGATACAGTGTGAATATTTTTGGGGTTAATATATTCCCACTAGCCAAAAATCTTTACACGTTTAGTGACATATTGGTTTAATGGTTCAATTATTTTGTGACAATTTTTGATATCTGTTAATCCATAACGTTATAATCGTTTCTATTTTAAAATTTTATATTGAAAGCAAATATATTTGACTATAGTTTCGTTACGATAATAATTCATGGCCGTAAAATATATTTTTGAGCACATTACGTTTATCGGGCCGAATTATGTTGCAAGGGTGCTAAAAAAATTTCGGTTGAAAATTGGACCAATTTTCGTACGATGAATAGATAAGGATGCTATGAGTAAGACTTTCTGAAGCCTTTCTTCCATTTGAAATAGTTTTGACGCTGAAAAAGTTGTTTCTCTATTTCTAAAGGTGAATTTTGAACTTTCAGAGTTTACGATAATTATTACCTTTGCATTTGAACTCTTATTCATATTTAAATACTATTTTGATACGTGTTTTTTATATAAAACTTTAATTAGGTACATTGAGAATATTTTAGGGGTGAATATATCCTCGCTAGCCACAAATCTTTACGCGATTAGTGACATTTTTGTTTAATGATTCGATTATTTTGTGACACATTTTGATATCTTTCAATACATAACTATATAATTGTTACTATTTCAAAATTTCATATTGAATGAAAATATATTTGACTATAGTTTTGTTTCGATAATAATTCATGAATGTAAAACACATTTTTAGCACATTACGTTTGCCACATAATCGTGCCGAATTATGTGGCAAGCGTGCTAAAAAATCTTCGGTTGAAAATTGGACCCACTTTCGCACGATGAATAGATAGCGATGTTATAAGCTAGACTTCCTGATGGCTTGCTTCCATCCGAAATAGTTTTGATGCCAAAAAAGTCGTTTTCCTATTTCTAAAGGTGAATTTTAAAATTTCAGATTTTATGAAAATTATTACCTTTGTATTTGAACTCTTATGCATATTTAAATACCATTTTGATACTTTTTTATATAACACTTTATATAGGTACATTGTGAATATTTTTGGGGTTATGATATCGCCCACTATCCACCAATCCTTACACGTTTAGTGACATCTTGGTTTAATGGTTCAGTTATTTTGTGACACTTTTTGATATCTCTCAATTCATAACTCTATAATTGTTTCTATTTTAAATATTCATATTGAATGCAAATATATTTGACTATAGTTTCATTTCGATAATAATTCATGGCCGTAAAACATATTTTTAAGCACATTACGTTTGCCACATAATCGGGCCGAATTATGTGGCAAGTGTGCTAAAAAAAAAACCTCGATCGAAAATTGGACCCATTTTCGCACGATGAATTGATAACGATGATATGAGCAAGACTTCCTAAAGGCTAGCTTCCATTCGAAATTGTTTTGACGCCGAAAAAGTCATTTTGCTATTTCTAAAGATGAATTTTTAGCTTTCAAATTTGACGATAATTATTACCTTTGCATTTGAACTCTTATGCATATTTAATTACCATTTTGATACTTTTTTTATATGTAACACTTTATTTAGGTACATGGAGAATATTTTTTGGGTTAATATATCCCCACTAGCTAGTAATCCTTACACGTTTAGTGACATTTTGGTTTGATGGTGAGATTATTTTGTGACACTTTTCAATATCTCTCAATTCATAACTCTATAATTGTTTCTATTTTAAAATTTCATATTGAATGCAAATATATTTGACTATAGTTTTGTTTCGATAATAATTAATGGCCGCAATACATATTTTTGAGCACATTACGTTTGCCACATAATCGGGCCGAATTATGTGGAAAGCGTGCTAAAAGAACTTCAGTTGAAATTTGGACCCACCTTCGCACGATGAATATATAACGACGCTATGAGAAAAAAATTCTTGAAGGCTTGCTGCCATTCAAAATATTTTTGACGGCCAAAAAGTCGTTTTGCTATTTATAATGTTGAATTTGAACTTTTACATTTTATGATTATTATTACCTTTCATTTGAACTCTTATGCATATTTAAATACCATTTTGATATTTTTTTTATGTAACACTTTATTTAGGTAATTCAGAATATTTTTGGGTTTCATATATCCCCACTATCCAAAAATCCTTACACGTTTAATGACATCTTGGTTTGATGGTTCGATAATTTTGTGAAATTTTTGATATCTCTCAATTCATAACTCTATAATTGTTTCAATTTTATAATTTCATATTGACTGCAAATATATTTGACTATAGTTTCGTTTCGTTAAAAATTCATGGCCGTAAAACACATTTTTGAGCACATCATGTTTGCCACAGAATCGGGCTGAATTATGTGGCAAGCGTGCCGGAGAAAACTTCGGTTGAAAATTGGACCCACTTTCGCACGATGAATTGATTACAAGGCTATGATTAAGTCTTTCCGAAGGTATTTAAATATGCATAAGAGTTCAAACGCAAAGGAAATAATTATCGTAAACTCTGAAAGTTCAAAATTCACCTTTAAAAATAGCAAAATGACTTTTTCGGCGTCAAAAATATTTCGAATGGAAGCAAGCCTTCAGGACATCTTGCTCATAGGGTCATTATCTATTAATCGTCGAATGTTGGTCCAATTTTCAAACAAAGTTTTTTTTTGCACGCTTGCCACATAATTTGGCTCGATTATGTGGCAAACGTAATGTGCTCAATAATGTATTTTACGGCTATTTATTATTATCAAAACGAAACTATAGTCAATTATATTTTCATTCAATATGAAAATTTAAAATAGAAATAGTTATAGTGTAATGAATTGAGGGATATCAAAAAGTGTCACAAAATACTCGAACCATTAAACCAAGATGTCACTAAATGTGTAAGGATTTTTGGCTAGTGGGGATATATTAACCCCAAAAATATTCTCAATGTATCTAAATAAAGTGTTACATAAAAAACAAGTATAAAAATAGTATTTAAATATGAAAAAGAGTGCAAATACAAAGGTAATAATTATCGTAAAATCTGAAAGTTCAAAATTCACCTTTAGAAATAGAAAAATGACTTTTTCAGCGTCAAAACTATTTCGAATGGAAGTAAGCCTTCACGAAGTCTTTCTCATAGCGTCATTATGTATTTATCGTGCGAAAATGGGTTCAACTTTCAACCAAAGTTTTTTAGCACGCTTGCCACACTATTCGCCCCGATTATGTGGCAAACGTAATGTGCTCAAAAATGTGTTTCGTGGCCATGAATTATTATCGAAACAAAACTATGGTCAAATATATTTGCATTCAATATGAAATTTTAAAATATAAACAATTATATAGTTATGAATTGAGAGATATCAAAAACTGTCACAAAATAATCGATCCATCAAACTAAGTTGTCACTAAAGGTGTAACGATTTTTGGCTAGTGGGAATATATTAACCCCAAAAATATACAAATTATACCTAAATAAAGTGTTACATAATTTTTTTTATAAAAATGGTATTTAAATATGCATAAGAGTTCAAATGCAAAGGTAGTAATGATCGTAAATTCTGAAAGTTCAAAATTCACATTTAGAAATAGCAAAATGAATTTTTCGGCATCAAAACTATTTCGAATGGAATCAAACTTTCAGGAAGTCTTGTTCATAGCGTCATTATCTATTCATCGTGCAAAAATGGGTTCAATTTTCAACCGAAGTTTTTTTTAGAACACTTGCCACATAATTCACCTCAATCATGTGGCAAACGTAATGTGCTCAAAAATGTGTATTGCGGCCATGAATTAATATATAAACGTAAATATAGTCAAATATATTTTCATTCAATATGAAAATTTAAAAGAGAAATAATTATAGAGAATGATGAATTGAGAGATATCAAAAAGTGTCACAAATTAATCGAACCATTGAACCAAGATGTCACTAAACGTGTAAGGATTTGTGCTAGTTGAGATATATTATCCCTAAAAATATTCTCAATGTACCTAAATAAAGTGTTACATAAAAAATAAGTATCAAAATGGTATTTAAATATGCATAAGAGTTTAATTGCAAAGGTAATAATTATCTTAAAATCTGAAAGTTCAAAATTCATCTTTAGAAATTGCAAAACGACTTTTTCGGTATCAAAACTATTTCGAATGGAAGCAAGCCTACAAAAAGTCTTGCACATAGCATCATTATCAATTCATCGTGCGAAAGTGGGTCCAATTTTCAACCAAAGTGTTTTAGCACGTTTGCCACACAATTCGGCCCGTTTATGTGGCAAACGTAATGTGCTCAAAAATGTGTTTTGCGGCCATTTTTTATTATCGAAATGAAACTATAGTCAAATATATTTTCATTCAATATGAAATTTTAAAATAGAAACAATTATAGAGTTATGAATTGAGAGATATCAAAAAGTGCCACAAAATAATCGGACCATTAAACTAAGTTGTCACTAACGTGTAACGATTTATGGCTAGTGAGGATATATTTACCCCAAAAATATTATCAATGAACCTAAATAAAGTGTTACATAAAAAATAAGTATCAAAATGATATTTACATATGCATAAGAGTTCAAATGCAAATGTAATAATTATTGTAAAATCAGAAAGTTCAAGATTCACCATTAGAAATAGCAAAACGACTTTTTCGGCGTCAAAACTATTTCGAATGGAAGCAAGCCTTCAGGAAGTCTTTCTTATAGCCTCGTTATCAGTTCATCGTGGGAAAGTGGGTCCAATTTTAAATCGAAGTTTTTTTAGCAAGCTTTAAACGTAATTCGGCCCGATTATGTGGCAAACGTAATGTCATTAAAAATGTGTTTTGCGTCCATGAATTATCATCTAAGCGAAACTATACTCTAATATATTTGCATTCAATATGAAAATTTAAAATAGAAACAATTATAGAGTTATGAATTGAGAGAAATTAAAAAGTGTCACAAAATAATCTAACCATTAAACCAAGATGTCACTAAATGTGTAAGGATTTGTGGCTAGTGAGGATATATTAACCCCAAAAATATTCTCAATGAACCTAAATAAAGTGTTACATAAATAATAAGTATCAAAATAGTATTCAAATATGCATAAGAGTTTAAATGCCAAGGTAATAATTATCGTAAAATATGAAAGTTTAATATTCACCTTTATAAATAGCAAAACGACCATTTCGGCATCTAAGCTATTTCGAATGGAAGCAAGCCTTCAGGAAGTCTTGCTCATAGCGTCATTATCTATTCATCTTGCGAAAGTGGGTCCATTTTTCAACCGAAGTTTTTTTAGCATGCTAGACACATAATTCGGCCCGATTATGTGGCAAACATGATGTGCTCAAAAATGTGTTTTGCGGCCATGAATTATTAACGAAAAGAACTTAGTCAAATATATTTGGATTCAATATGAAACTTTAAAGTAGAAATAATTATAGAGTTATGAATTAAGAGATATCAAAAAGTGTCACAAAATAATCGAACCATTAAACCAATATGTCACTAAAGGTGTAAGGATTTGTGGCTACTGAGGATATATTAACCCCAAAAATATTCTCAATGTACCTATATAAAGTGTTACATAAAAAATAAGTATCAAAATGGTATTCAAATATAAATAAGAGTTCAAATGCAAAGATAATAATTATTGTGAAATCTTGAAGTTTCAAAATTCACCTTTATAATAGCAAAACGAATTTTTTGGCGTCATAACTATTTCAAATGGAAGCAAGACTTTCCAAGTGTCGTTATCTATTCATCGTGCGAAAGTGGTTCCAATTTTCACCCGAAGTTTTTTTTTTATCACGCTTGCCACATAATTTGGCCCGATTATGTGGCAAAAGTGATGTGCTCAAAAATGTATTTTGCGGTCATGAATTATTATCGAAAAGAACTATAGTCAAATATATTTGGATTCAATATGAAACTTTAAATTAGAAAAAATTATAGAGTTATGAATTGAGATATATCAAAAAGTGTCACAAAATACTGTAACCATTTAACTAAGTTGTCACTAAACGTGTAAGGGTTTGTGGCTAGTGGGGACATATTAACCCTAAAAATATTTTCAATGTACCTAAATAAAGTTTTACATAAAAAACAAGTAACAAAATGGTATTTAAATATGCATAAGAGTGCAAATGCAAAGGTAATAATTATCATAAAATCTGAAAGTTCAAAATCTACCTTTAGAAATAGCAAAACGACTTTTTCAGCTTCAAAACTATTTCAAATGGAAGTAAGCCTTCGGGAAGAGTTTCTCATAGTGTGACTTTTTCAGCGTCAAAACTATTTTAAATGGAAGCAAGCCTTCGGGAAGAGTTTCTCATAGTGTCATTATCTATTCATCGTGCGAAAGTAGGTCCAATTTTCAACCGATTTTTTTAGCACGCTTTCCACATAATTCGGCTCGATTATTTGGCAAACCTAATGTGCTCAAAAATGTGTTTTGCGACCATAAGTTACTATCTAAACGAAACTATAGTCTAATATATTTGCATTCATTATGAATATTTAAAATCGAAACAATTATAGAGAATGGTGAATTGAGAGATATCAAAAAGTGTCACAAATTAATCGAACCAAGATGTCACTAAACATGTAAGGATTTGTGGCTAGTGAGGATACATTAACCCCAAAAATATTCTCAATGTACCTAAATAAACCGTTACATAAAAAATAAGTATCAAAATGGTTTTCAAATATGCATAAGAGTTTAAATGTCAAGGTAATAATTATCGTAAAATATGAAAGTTTAATATTCACCTTTATAAATAGCAAAATGACCATTTCGGCATCTAAACTATTTCGAATGGAAGCAAGCCTTCAGGAAGTCTTGCTCATAGCGTCGTTATCTATTCATCGTGTGAAAGTGGGTCCATTTTTCAACCGAAGTTTTTTTAGCATGCTAGACACATAATTTGGCCCGATTATGTGGCAAACATGATGTGATCAAAAATGTGTTTTGCGGCCATGAATTATTAACGAAAAGAACTTAGTCAAATATATTTAGATTCAATATGAAACTTTAAAGTAGAAATAATTATAGAGTTATGAATTGAGAGATATCAAAAAGTGTCACAAAATAATCTAACCATTAAACCAAGATGTCACTAAAGGTGTAAGGATTTGTGGCTACTGAGGATATATTAACCCCAAAAATATTCTCAATGTACCTATATAAAGTGTTACATATAAAATAAGTATCAAAATGGTATTCAAATATAAATAAGAGTTTAAATGCAAAGATAATAATTATTGTGAAATCTGAAAGTTTCAAAATTCACCTTTATAATAGCAAAACGAATTTTTTGGCGTCATAACTATTTCAAATGGAAGCAAGCCTTCAGAAAGTCATGCTCAAAGCGTCGTTATCTATTCATCGTGCGAAAGTGGTTCCAATTTTCACCCAAAGTTTTTTTTATCACGCTTGCCACATAATTCGGCCCGATTATGTGGCAAACGTGATGTGCTCAAAAATGTGTTTTACGGTCATGAATTATAATCGAAAAGAACTATAGTCAAATATATTTGGATTCAATATGAAACTTTAAATTACAAAAAATTATAGAGTTATGAATTGAGATATATCAAAAAGTGTCACAAAATACTGTTACCATTTAACTAAGTTATCACTAAACGTGTAAGGGTTTGTGGCTAGTGGGGATATATTAACCCTAAAAATATTTTCAATGTACCTAAATAAAGTTTTACATAAAAAACAAGTAACAAAATGGTATTTAAATATGCATAAGAGTGCAAATGCAAAGGTAATAATTATCATAAAATCTGAAAGTTCAAAATCTACCTTTAGAAATAGCAAAACGACTTTTTCAGCTTCAAAACTATTTCAAATGGAAGTAAGCCTTCGGGAAGAGTTTCTCATAGTGTGACTTTTTCAGCGTCAAAACTATTTTAAATGGAAGCAAGCCTTCGGGAAGAGTTTCTCATAGTGTCGTTATCTATTCATCGTGCGAAAGTAGGTCCAATTTTCAACCGATTTTTTAGCACGCTTTCCACATAATTCGGCCCGATTATTTGGCAAACCTAATGTGCTCAAAAATGTGTTTTGTGACCATAAGTTACTATCTAAACGAAACTATAGTCTAATATATTTGCATTCATTATGAATATTTAAAATCGAAACAATTATAGAGAATGATGAATTGAGAGATATCAAAAAGTGTCACAAATTAATCGAACCAAGATGTCACTAAACATGTAAGGATTTGTGGCTAGTGAGAATATATTAACCCCAAAAATATTCTCAATGTACCTAAATAAAGCGTTACATAAAAAATAAGTATCAAAATGGTATTCAAATATGCATAAGAATTCAAATACAAAGGTAATAATTATCGTAAAATTCACCTTTAGAAATTGCATAACGAATTTTTTAGCATCAAAACTATTTCGAATGGAAGCAAGCATTCAGGAAGTCTTTCTTATAGCATCGTTATTTATTCATCGTGCGAAAGTGGGTCCAATTTTCAACCGAAGTTTTTTAGCACGTTTGCCACATAATTCGGGTCGATTATATGGCAAACGTAATGTGCTCAAAAATGTGTTTTGTAGCCATGAATATTTATCGAAACAAAACTATAGTAAAATATATTTGCATGCAATATATAAATTTAAAATAGAAATAATTATAGAGTTATAAATTGAGAGATATCGATAAGTGTCACAAAATAATCGAACCATTAAACCAAGATTTCACTAAATGTGTAAGGATTTGTGGCTACTAAGGATATATTAATCCCAAAAATATTCTAAATGTACCTAAATAAAGTGTTTCATAAATAATAAGTATTAAAATGGTATTGAAATATGCATAAGAGTTCAAATGCAAAGGTAATGATTATCGTAAAATCTAAAAGTTCAAAATTCACCTTTATAAATAGCAAAACGACTTTTTCGGCGTCAAAACTATTTCGAATGGAAGCAAGCTTTCAGGAAGTCTTTCTCATAGCGTTTGTAACGACCCGACAAAATCATCATTGACGGCGCCGTTAACTTAGGTCCCGTTACGTGGTCATAGTCCCTAAATGAGACGCGTTTGACCAAAATTATGCCGCATTCATTTGAAATGTATGACTTGCAACGTTTTAAGTTACCAAACGGTTCGACAAAGAGTTTAAGTTTACAAAATTTATAAAGTATAAATGAAATGACTTGCGACATAATATAAGTTGAAAATCACGATTGCTATAAATAGCGTAAGTATGATAACAATATGCTAGAATTTAAAGGTGCTATCACTAGCGTATGCATGTATGCTTGACCCCAAGCAAGTAATCAAGGTATGCGGAAGCGAGTATCAATTAGCCAAGTATGAACCTGAGAAACATATAGAAAACTGTCAACGAAAAACGTTGGTGAGATCATAGGTGTATTTGTAAAGTATGTTTTTGAACCACAAGATTTAGTATAGTTGATTAACCAAATCATTTGCATTCCAAAGATGTTGTTTGTATGTCGAGCACCCAATTATCAAGGCTTTACTGAATGGTACCTCTGAATCATAGTGTTAGAACCTACACTATACACGATAAAATTACATTTCATCCGCTAACTGTGGCGAACCGTCCGAATGAGGTTTCGTCAAACCCGTATGGCCACACAACATAATTTCGCGCTTACACCCTACAAGTGTAACTATTGATAATTGAATTGAGGCTTTTTGTTCTAACTCGCACGTGGAATGTTTGTTTTCATACTTGTGTTCAAAGCATAAAAGTATGATACGTATATGTTTCTCATCCCATGATTTAAAAGTATAAAAGTTGTTGAAAAGATGGGACTATGATCTCACCGTATTTGCATGCCAAAGTACTTGTAATTAAACATTGTATAAATGAAAGTTGCTTAGCCTTGACCTAAACAAATAGGTCGTATCAATTACCGGTTACGATACAAGGTCGGGCGAAATGTGTTCAATTAGTCCTATGGCTCGTTACGACTCGATTAATAGAATGTGAATCAAGTTGTCAAGTTTCATGCAAGAATCAAGTATAAAAGCATGTTAGAACGATTGCATAAGTATTTGGTTAAGTTTGACTAAAAGTCAAACTTGATCAATGTCAAAGTCAAAGTCAACGGGGTCGGGTCGGGTATCCGACTTTTGTCTCATGATAAGAAGTCATATATAAGCATGTTGGCAAAATTTCATGTTAATCGGAGTTGCGAGTAAGCGGGGATGAGTTGGTAAAAACAAAATAATTTGGTCTACTTTTCTGCACAGGAGCGGCGCACCCAGAACAGGAGCGGCGCTCGTGAGGACCCAGGAGCGGTGCTCTTATCTACAGAAGCAGCGCTCCTGATGTCTGGTGAAAAACTCCACAAAAGGCTGGCCAGGAGCGGCGCTCTTAATACAAAAGCGGCGCTCCCGTACCTGGGAAAATGCTGTTTCTGAATTTTAACAAGTGCACGAACCAAACTTCAAACAAACACAACTTATGAACCGAAAATACTCGAAACACGTTTCTTATATCATTGGAAAGGTATTTTGACGAGAAAAATGACTAAGCACATATAATCAAACAATCACATCGTTTTAAATGACCAAATCCTCGTTGAATGATCGTTAAAAGTTCATCATTCAAGTTTCAAGTTTGTAAAACGCATTTCATGATTCGGGAACCTACTACACATATATAATATGCCGTTTCCCAGGTAATTACACATACAATACAACTAAACACTTACCAACAACATTGCGAAGCATTTGATGCATCAAAAGTTCGTTTTAAAATCTATCAAACCCTAACCAAGAATCACAAAATCGATAGTCATGTTAATGTAAGGTTTTCATGTCATCCAACATACCAAATCAAAGTATATGAAGCTAGTAACAAATTTAACACAATATGTTTAACATATAACAACATTTAATCAATCAAAATCAAATATTAAACTAACCCATTTCAAGTGTTCATGCTAGTTACACCAAATAACAAGATCAAGCATACAAATCACATATCCATGTTAGACTTGAGCCATAGACACTAATTAACACAATTTCAAGTCTATAAAACGAATTAGAGAAATCTAGATTTTAGAAACTTTACCCCAAGTAGTGAAATTGGTACCAAAACGTAGAAGATGAAGAGAGAATTCCAACAGTAAGATTCATTTTGTTGTAAGCTTCCTAGATCTGAATTTTTGTTGTTGGGGTTTGAGAGAAAAATGAAAGTATTAAGAAAGGGATATGAGAGAAATGAGAGGATGAGAGGTGGGAGGTGATTGACTAGTCCCACTAGTTATCTCTTTGGCTAAATTGCAAAGTTAGTCCCCCGAGTTTGAAAGCGGGTGCGTGAATTAACCGAATGAATTATTTTAAAAACGCAAATTAACGAGTGAGGTTATACTTAAATAACTAAAATATTAGGAATGTTAGTTAATGAAAGATACGAATTTAGATAACGAAAGATATTATCTAAAAAAAAAGACGGGCGTTAAAATAATTTAACGGAAAAATACGGGATGTTACATTACCTACACCTTAAAAGAAATTTTGTCCCGAAATTTAGTTGGAAGTAGTAGTCGTTGTTTCTTCCTAGAAATCTTGCGTTATTAATTCTACGAATGGGTGAAGGTACTTCCTTGGGCATTCCAACGAACTTTGACGATCGGGATTTCACGTTGTTTTAAAGTTTGGTTTCACGATTCATAATTTCAACCGGTTCTCCTAGGAAGTAAAGTTTGTCATCGACAGTAAGCTCATCGAAAAGGAATAACAAGTTCTTGTTCGGCAAGACACTTCTTTAAGTTGATACATGGAATGTAGGATGAACGGAATTTCGATTGAGTTGGGAGTTCGAAACGGTAAGCAACGGGTCCAATACGCTCAAAGATTTCAAAAGGATCAAAATATCGCGGATTTAGCTTTCTACGTTTTTCGAAACGGATTACACCTTTCCAATGTGCGATATTTAATGTTACGCGGTCACTCACTAGGAATTCTAGAGGCTTACGTCTAACATCGGCATAGTGGCGATTACGGGCCGTCTTGGGTCTTTCTTAGATTTGAACGATCTTAACGGTTATTTCATGAATGAGTTTGGGTCCGGTGGTTCGCTTGTCACCTACTTCGGTCCAATGAATAGGAGAACGACATTTGCAGCTATATAAAGTTTCGAAAAGGTGTGGCATTAATACTCGAATGATAACTATCGTTGTAAGAGGAAATCAATTAAAGTCAACAATACAAGTTCGTGATATGTTTTCCCAAGATTTGAATCATGTGTTTGCTTGGTCCGTCGGTTTGTGGATGATACTTGGTACTCATGTTTAAACGTGTTCGCAAGGCTTCTTGTAAGGCACTCCGAAATTTAGAAGTGAACCGAGTATCTCAATCCGAAATAAATGACGAAGGCACATCGTGACAAGATAGAATTCCTATAATGTATAGTTGTACAAGTCTTTCCCATCTTGTCTGTTTCTGAAAGACGTTTGTTAGAATAAGTTTCTTATTGGTTTCCGAAAAACGTTTGTTAGGACTATTCACCCTCGTGGCGATTACTAGTATAACGTGAAGATTCTCTCGCTCCATTGAGAATTTAGAATAAAAGATTTCCTTATACGGAAGTACGAGTGTAATATGAGAGAAGTTTCCGCCTCGATGTGAGCATAGCAAGCGTTTCGTAGTTCGTCGATAAAACTGTGCGAAAACGAGATAGTATACACATGTAACATATGTTTGAAGTTGGAGGAATTTGTCATTTGTTCAAAAGCATAAATAGGATTTGGAAATATCAAGATATGTCCCTGGTATGGTTGTTATCAGTATTCTCTAAGTTTTCGGATGGCAACAAGGAAAAATAAAGTCATGTACATGGCACATGATGGTGATTAGGTTGATCGAGTCCAATCACCATCACGAGTCATTAGAACTTTGGTATGACTTACCATAATATAACACGTTGATCGAGTGTCGTTATATTATGCTAACTCATACCTCCATTCCCACATCACTCCATAAAATCAAGTTCTTGTAATCGTGAAGATTTAAAATGAACAAAATGTAACGGCGTCTCTAACGTGACTCGTATCGAATCGAGGGAATGTGTGCAACTTTGAAGAAGCGTTTCCCGAGGGAAGTGTATAAACGATTATTCACGTCAATGAGGTTCAAGTCAACTAATAATGTCTTTAGGTACGAAAGGAGTAACGAATTATTATAACGAGTAGTACGCAATCGTAGTGATAAGCGGTGATGACGATACTCATCTAGAGTAGTGATGATAGCAACAAGAAGTGGTAGATAGTGAAGAACACCTGTGTAACATCGGTAGTGGCTAGTGATTTCCATAGTGGTGGAAACTTTATAGTACTCGTGGATAGTAAGCTGGGACGGTGGTGAATAACAACCCGGGAGACAAGGTTCCCGAACTAGTGTAACGAATGAAGTCGTCATCATCCATACGCGTATGAATCTTGAATTCACGTGTGTTACCAGAAAGTGGCAGAATACGGATTTGTATGATGAAAGTTTGGTACCATTATTGGGTTCACCTAAGAATGATTCAAGTAAAAATGCACAGGTAGTCAAGTAAGTGCTATCTATAGCAAATGCAAGTCAGAATGCAATGATCAACTATCTGGTTGTAGTCTAGATTCACTAATGCGTCCTAACGACTCTGTCAGACACACTAATACACATCCTAGATCTCTACAACCAATGCTATGATACCATCTGTAATGACCCGACAAAATCGTCATTGACGACGCCGTTAACTTAGGTCCCGTTACGTGGTCATAGTCCCTAAATGAGACGCGTTTGACCAAAATTATGTCGCATTCATTTGAAACGTATGACTTGCAAAGTTTTAAGTTACCAAATGGTTCAACAAAGAGTTTAAGTTTACAAAAGTTATAAAGTATAAATGAAATGACTTGCGACATAATATAAGTTGAAAATCACGGTTGCTATAAATAGCGTAAGTATGTAAACAATATGCTTGAATCCAAAGGTGCTATCACTAGCGTATGCATGTATGCTTGACCCCAAGCAAGTAATCAAAGTATGCGGAAGCGAGTATCAATTAGCCAAGTATGAACCTGGAAACATATAGAAAACTGTCAACGAAAAATGTTGGTGAAATCATAGGTGTATTTGTAAAGTATGTTTTTGAACCACAAGATTTAGTATAGTTGATTAACCAAATCATTTGCATTCCAAAGATGTTGTTTGTATGTCGAGCACCCAATTATCAAGGCTTTACTGAATGGTACCTCTGAATCATAGTGTTAGAACCTACACTATACACGATAAAATTACATTTCATCCGCTAACGGTAGCGAACCGTCCGAATGAGGGTTCGTCAAACCCGTATGGCCACTGATAATGCTAAAAACGAACATATATTTCATAGCATTATCCTTCAAGAAAGACAAGCTTTTAGTTAAAATTTTTCTAATTTCAAGTAATTATCGTTTAAATAATAAAAGGTGAAGACAAAAGACAGATTCGACGATTTGAAGACGCAAATGACCAAAAAGCTAAAAAGTACAAAGTACAATTCAAGTGGTTCAATTTATTGATGAGAAACGTCTCAAAAATACAAAAGTACAGGCCACAAAACGTAAAGTACAAGATATTAATTTATATGAAAAGGCGTTCGAAAATCCGGAACCGAGACATGAACCAACTTTCAACGGTCGACGCAACGGAGCTGAAAGTACAAGTCAACTATGCACAAGAATATAATATAATATTTAAATAATTCGTAATAAGAATAATAATAAATAATAAAAAGTTGTTAATTGAGCATAGTTAAAGGGTCATAAGTGAAAATTTCAAATCAATAATTCGCAACGAGATATTATTGATTCAACTTTGAATGGTAGCCAGCTAACATTCCACCTACAACAGTATCAATCATTTGCCTATAAAAGCAAGGCACGGAGTAATGAAGAAACTACACCTTTTTCTTTTCCTTTCTCATATCATATACAATATATATATATATATATATATATATATATATATATATATATATATATATATATATATATATATATATATATTATAATTATAATTTTAATTTAAGTTTAATAATAATTGGGTTATTGTAAGAACGTTTTACGAGTTTTAAATCGAAACTCTATCCGTGTAACGCTACGCTATAAATAATCATTGTAAGTTATGTTCTTCCTTTTTAAATTAATGTCTCGTAACTAAGTTATTATTATGCTTATTTAAGCTGAAGTAATCGTGATGTTGGGCTAAATATTAAGATTGGGTAATTGGGCTTTGGACTATATTTGAGGTTTGAACAAAAGATCGACACTTGTGGAAATTAGACTATGGGCTATTAATGGGCTTTATATTTGTTTTACTGAATGATAGTTCGTTAATTTAATATAAAGATTTAAAATTTGATGTATCTATAAATAAACACATACACTCGATCGGATACGATGGGCGAGATATTTATAAGTACTAATAATTGTTCATTTGACCGGACACGGGGATGGATTAATAGTCAATGGACTCATTAAAACAGGGGTGGATTACATACAAGGAAAATTGGTGTAATTGTTAACAAAGTATTAAAACCTTGTTACTGTTTAAGTCCTCAATTAGTTGCAATATTTGACTTCGGGTATAAGGGTAATTTGACGAAGATACTCGCACTTTATAATTATGGCCGATGGACTGTTATGGACAAAAACCAGATAGACGTATCGAATAATCCAGGACAAAGGACAATTAACCCATGGTAATAAATTAAAATCAAAACGTCAAACATCATGATTACGGAAGTTTAAATAAGCATAATTCCTTTATTTTATATCTCATCGTACTTTCATTTATCGTCATTTTATTTATCGTACTTTAAATTATCGCACTTTTATTTTTATGCTTTATTTATATTTTTAATTATTGCACTTTTATTTGTTGTCATTTACTTTACTCTTTAAAATAAGTTATATTTATATTTAATATTTTGCATTAGGTTTTAACTGTGATATAAGTATCAAAATCGACAAACCGGTCATTAAACAGTAAATCCCCCCAAAGTTACCTATAATTACTATATATTACTAAATCTAGTTTAACTACTTAATTAACTAATTTGACCTAGTAAGACACCCAATAATAGTGTCCACGGATCGACCTCCCGAACTTTACCTTAGCTATATTATTACACGATAGGTATACTTGTCTTTTGTGTTTTAGTTTAATTTAGTTGATTTCCTGTAGTAAATAAATATAAAACTGATAGCCGTTTCATACACACCCTCTAGAACACATCAAGTTTTTGGCGCCGCTGCCGCGGACACTTTTTGTGTCTTCACGGGGTATTTAAGTTTTTTTTTTTTATAGTTTTTGACTGATTAAAGATATATTAATTTAAATATAATAATTTAATAAATATAATAATATAATAAAATTGAAATAAAATATAATAATATAATAATAATTTTGAATCAAATTTGAATCGTAAAGTTTTAAAAAGTCGTAATTATTAAATACTTCATGGGTATATTATGTAACTTATAATTAATAATTTCTATCATGTCGCTTTCATGTGAATAGTAAATTAATTAATTTCGTTTCATTTACTATTCAATGAATTGTAAATGAATTAAAAAAACAATTAAATAGTTTTTGCTTTTCTATTTTTTTAAGTTAAAAAAATAAAAAAAATAAAATAAAATCAAAAAAAAACAAAAATTAAATTTAAAAAATAATAATAATAAAAAAATCTCGTTTTTTTAAAAAATAAAAATAAAATAAAAAAATTTTAAAAAAAATATTAAAAAAAATATTAAAAAAAATTAAAACGTAAAAAAATAAAAATAAAAAAATAATTTTAAAAAAATAAAAAAAATTATTACTTTTGTAAAAAAAGAAAAAAAAATTTAAAAAAAATATTAAAATCGTTAAAAAAATTTTAAAAATATAAAAATAAAATTTTTATTAAAAAAATTAATTAAAAAAATATATTTTTAAGATTTTGTCTATAAAAAAAAATTAAGTTTTATTACCTTTAGATTTTTAGACTCTAGTCACAACTTTTAGTATTAAGTTTAGTTTTGCCATAGTTTTTTTATATTTTTATATTTTTAGGCTTTGCCGTAAAATCCATTAAGTGCTTTTTCTTTAGACTAAGATTTAGGTGCCTTAAAATTTTGCGACGCCGTGTTAAAATTTTAGTATCCTTTTAAGTAATTCCCGTTTTTCGTTTAGAATCCCTTTTTAATTTTCGACGCGCTACAATTTTCTTATTTATTCGACCTTTTATTTTTCGACATTTTTCGACGCACTCTTTTTCTTTCTTATTTCTCGACGCTCTAGTTTTTAGGGCTTAGAATGTTTTCTATTTCTTCTCTAAAATTTCAAAACGAAAAATTATTTTAAGCAGTTAAATTGATAGACATCCAAAATTTTCTGGTTCGTAGTAATAGTTGGATTTGTTAGTGGCGAGTTGTGGGCTTCCCGACTTAAAGGGTCATGGCTACCTGCTGCATCTATTGGCTATTCGAAACGTGGGCAAAATCAGAAAAAGTCTATTAATTTGATAACTTATATAATTTTTATCTTTTATAACTAATAGGATATTCTGTGAATACACCGAGCAAAACGTTCACCACCTTTCATATGTTCACCACTTGTAACTCGATCAAGACATCTAGCCAACATTGTCGCCGTTGATTTTTCTTTAGAATCGTCATCTAGTCGACCAAGTACTCCAAATCAAATTTCCGATAATCCATTTTTTGAACCCGACCTCACAATTGAGAATCCGGAGGATATTCAGGGACAATTCAGAGATCCTGAACCACTAATCATTCATCCAGAGATTGTCGAGGAAGAAACTATTAAATCAGAATCCCTTAGTGATTCAGATTCAACAAATTCAATCATGGAAAATCTGGAACCTTTAAGTATGGAAGACCGAATGAGAGCTACAAGCACGGGCCAAGGACACGCCATTATTAAGCCAGAAATTAATGCGCCAGATTATGAAATCAAAGGACAAATTCTACACATGGTAACTAATCAATGCCAATATAGTGGTACGCCAAAAGAAGATCCAAATGAACATGTTCGAACCTTTAATAGGATTTGTACTCTATTCAAAATCAGAGAAGTTGAGGATGAACAGATCTATCTCATGTTATTTCCCTGGACTTTAAAGGGAGAAGCCAAAGATTGGTTAGAATCATTACCTGAAGGGGTGATTGATACATGAGATGTTTTAGTTGAAAAATTTCTTAAACAATTCTTTCCGGCATCTAAAGCCGTGAGACTTCAAGGAGAAATAGTTACGTTCACGCAAAAGCCAAATGAAACACTATATGAGGCGTGGACAATATTTGGAAAGTTATTGAGAGGATGTCCGCAACATAGTCTAGACACTTATCAAATAGTACAAAATTATTGATATAGCAGCTGGTGGTTCCATTAAGAAGAAAACCGCAACTGAAGCTTACAAAATTATTGATAACACTGCCTCCCACTCGCATAAGTGGCACCAGGAAAAAGATATTTTTCGATCATCTAAAGCGGCTAGAGCCGATTCTAGCCATGACTTTGATTCCGTTTCCACAAAAATAGATGCTTTCGAGAGACGAATGGAAAAGATGACTAAAGATATTCACGCAATACGAATCAGTTGTGGGCAATGCGGTGGACCACACTTAACGAAAGGTTGTCACATTGAGCAAACGATGGAACAACGTGAGAATGTTTCCTACATTAACCAAAGGCCGGGAAATAATTACCAAAATAATTATCAACTGCCAAGGCCAAACTTAAATCGAAATCAAAACATTCTTTACAATCCAAATGGACCCAACAATAACTCGTACAACCAACAAGGTCTGAATAACCAACCAACTCAAAACAACACTTTCAATTAACAAAGACCTGGCTTTTATAAACCACCACAACAAACCGAAGAGAAAAAGTCAAATCTGGAAGAAATGATGGCAAAGCTAATGGAATCTCAAACACAATTTATTACATCTCAAACCCAAACAAATGAGAGGTTTGATCAGTCATTAAGAACTCAACAAGCTTCCATTTTGAATCTAGAAAAACACATAGGTACTCTTGCTAGCATGATGAGTAAGAGGGAACAAGGAAAGCTATCGAGTGATACTGAAGTAAATCCTCGAAATGAGAATGTTAATATGGTATCAACGAATTTTGAAAAACCAGCATCAGAAGATGGGAAGGTTTTAGATGTGAGTAACAATGAAGAAGTTACACCACCATCACCACCCAAGTATGTAAAGACAGTGGTGGCACCATACAGACCACCCATCCCGTTTCCAAGAAAAGGAGTTGAGTATGAGTAATTAATATGTAATAAAGTTTGTGATACCTCTAGAAAGAAGAAGAAGAAGAAGAATAAGAAAATACAAGAAACAAAAACCGTAAAAATAAACCCGGTGAAGACAGTTCCACCAAAACCTCCACCCAGGGTGGGTGATCCGGGTGAATTTATTGTTCCTTGTCTACTTAGTTATTGTATCATGTATGATGCACTAGCAGATTTAGGTGCGAGTGTGAGTGTTATGCCTCTTTCATTATATAAGAGATTAGGAGTAGGTGAGTTAAGTCAAACAGAAATGAGTGTTCGACTCTTTGATCAAACCATTAGGTACCCAGTTGGAATTGCTGACAACCTACCCGTTCAAGTAGGTAATCTAACCTTTCTAGTCGAATTTATTGTCATTGACATAGAAGAGGACCCAAACATTCCTCTAATTTTAGGTCGACCATTCTTAGCGTCCACCGGGGCGTTATTTGATGTAAGAGAGGGTAGAATGACACTTAGTAATGATGAAAAATCAATCACCTTTGTGAGTCGAAAGTCTAAATCACCAACCAAAACCGTTGAACCAATAAAAATTATTGGTAAGAAACATATTGTTTTACCAACTCCAACGGTAGTGCTTAACAATAATAAAACGCCTAAGTGTGGGGAAAATGAAGTAACACCTAATGATGACCTGATAACAAAGAACCCCGTTGTTGATACGAAATTAAACGACCCCGTTATTAATAGTTCAACGAAGAAACTTATTAAACGGATTCACGATGCTAGAACCAAGGGGAACTTTAAGTTATGTAACCAATTAGTATCCAATCTACCGCCTAAAGAAAAGGTAAAACTAGTTGAATTTGTGGATATTACACAAGAATCCGACCAATGGCTTAAAGCAAATGTCACAGATATGCAAGTTGATTATGGTCCAAGAGAAATTGACAATGAAGTTAATCACAAATTCGACACCACAACTACCTAAGTGTGAGGAGATTCAAATGTTATAAAAAGAAAATTCTGTCTAGAGTTAGTTGTTCTGTTCTCGTATAGTTCCAAGAATGGAACCCGATTGGTCTTTTCCACTAGCAGACACTAAAGAACTAGTTTTCTCCCCCTATTCTGAATTTATTTTTGTAGGTATTGTATGAAATTAATATGCATTTTTAAATTTAAGTTTTGTGTGAATTTAAAAACAAAATTTACTTTATTTCATTAAGTTTAAAAAATGATTTCTAAAATTTATCGTAAGTTGAAGACTAGGTCATGGAACCGAAATTGCTTTACCCGAGGGCGAGGCGAAAAATTTTATTATCATTATTTTTAATTTTATTGATATAAAGTATACCAAAAAAATTAAAAAACCCAAAAATCTTTGCTTTTAAAACAATCGCTTTAACGACAAATTTTAAATTTTGTCGAGGGACGGACTAGGTAAACATATCGAAACTACCTAAAGTAAAAGGAAACAAAATTTTAAAAATTATTCATTTAAATTGTTTTAATAAATAAAGGTTTTTATAATATATATATATATATATATATATATATATATATATATATATATATATATATATATATATATATATATATATATATATATATATATATATATATATATATATATATATATATGTTTGTAGTTTATCTTATGTACAAAACAGGGTAAAACAGCGCACTTTCAAAGACTGACATTAAAGTTCAGCAAAAGCTACTAATTTTGACGATAAGACGCAAAACATATGTGAAATTACAACAAAAGGAATGAACGATGAGGCGCGCAATCTATCATTCGACGACCTTAGTAATTACAAACTGGGTATTTTTAACCACTTTTCTACACTAATCACCCTCATGAATTTATAATTATAGTCTGATTTCATGCATATGAGGGCATTGCATGATCTCAAGTGTGGGGAAGGGTTATAAATTCTCTCGGGATTACACTTAGTTTAATTGCCAAATTTTGTGAAAATTTGAAAAATTTTCAACTAAATGAATTCAAAATCATGTTTATACATATTTATGAACGATAAAACTAGGTGTTAATGCCGAAATTATTGTTACCTCGGAGAGAACATAAATGGAGAAACAACCCAAAACGTTAGAATTCATAGAGGAGAATAAAAAGGCAAAGAAAAAAAAAATAAATAAAAGCAAAGTGTGGGAAGAATTTACCAAATTATTTAAAACACATATCACATATGTTTGTACAAGATTATTACAGGTACTTTTATTTTGGACGATTTTAATCAGTTTTACCTAATTTACTGTAATATATTTGAAAGAAAGATGAATATGCACGATGAATCAATTCCATCATTAAAGACACACTAATGCAATTTTAAAGAAAACACAGTCGAAATCCAAACTCACTAATGCATCCTAACAAACTCGATAAGACACACTAATGCAAATTTTCTGGTTCTCTAAGACCAACGCTCGGATACCAACTGAAATGTCCCGTTCATATTGATTATAAACGTTCCATATTAATTGATTTCGTTGCGAGGTTTTGACCTCTATATGAGACGTTTTTCAAAGACTGCATTCATTTTTAAAACAACCATAACCTTTATTTTATCAATAAAGGTTTTAAAAGCATTACGTAGATTATCAAATAATGATAATCTAAAATATACTTTTTACACACAACCATTACATAATGGTTTACAATAGAAATATATTACATCGACATATGTTTCTTGAATGCAGATTTTACATAATATCATACAAACATGGACTCCAAATCTTGTCCTTATTTTAGTATGCAACAGCGAAAGCTCTAAATATTCACCCGAGAATAAAAATGCTTTAAACGTCAACAAAAATGTTGGTGAGTTATAGGTTTAACCTATATATATCAAATCGTAACAATAGACCACAAGATTTCATATTTCAATATACATCCCATACATAGAGATAAAAATCATTCATATGGTGAACACCTGGTAACCGACATTAACAAGATGCATATATAAGAATATCCCCATCATTCCGGGACACCCTTCGGATATGATATAAATTTCGAAGTACTAAAGCATCCGGTACTTTGGATGGGGTTTGTTAGGCCCAATAGATCTATCTTTAGGATTCGCGTCAATTAGGGTGTCTGTTCCCTAATTCTTAGATTACCAGACTTAATAAAAAGGGGCATATTCGATTTCGATAATTCAACCATAGAATGTAGTTTCACGTACTTGTGTCTATTTTGTAAATTATTTATAAAACCTGCATGTATTCTCTTCCCAAAAATATTAGATTTTAAAAGTGGGACTATAACTCACTTTCACAGATTTTTACTTCGTCAGAAAGTAAGACTTGGCCATTGGTCGATTCACGAACCTATAACAAATATGTACATATATATCAAAGTATATTCAAAATATATTTACAACACTTTTAATACATTTTGATGTTTTAAGTTTATTAAGTCAGCTGTCCTCGTTAGCAACCTACAACTATTTGTCCAACGTTAGATGTACAGAAAAAAATTGATATATATTATCTTGAATCAATCCATGACCCAGTGTATACACGTCTCAGGCTAGATCACAACTCAAAGTATATATATTTTTAGAATCAACCTCAACCCTGTATAGCTAACTCCCACATTACTGCATATAGAGTGTCTATGGTTGTTCCAAATAATATATACACATGGATCGATATGATATGTCAAAACATTTGCATACGTGTCTATGGTATTCCAAGATTACATAATATATTAGAATACATGTATAATACAATATAAGTTAGCTAAGATATGATTAATATAGATTTGTTACCAATTTTCACGTTGCTACAACAAGAAAAATTATCCAATCTTGTTTTGAGTGAATCAAATTGCTAACCTTTCATATTGAACTCTATTTTATGAATCTAAACAGAAAAAGTATAGGTTTATAGTCGGAAATATAAATTACAAGTCGTTTTGTAAAGGTAGTCATTTCAGTCGAAAGAACGACGTCTAGATGACCATTTTAGAAAACATACTTCCACTTTGAGTTTAACCATGATTTTTGGATATAGTTTCATGTTCATAAGAAAAATCATTTTCCCAAAAGAACAACTTTTAAATCAAAGTTTATCATAATTTTTAATAAACTAACCCAAAACAGCCCGCGGTGTTACTACGACGGCGTATGTCCGGTTTTACAGTGTTCTTCGTGTTTCCAGGTTTTAAATCATTAAGTTAGCATATCATATAGATATAGAACATGTGTTTAGTTAATTTTAAAAGTCAAGTTAGAAGGATTAACTTTTATTTGCGAACAAGTTTAGAATTAACTAAACTATGTTCTAGTGATTACAAGTTTAAACCTTCGAATAAGATAGCTTTATATGTATGAATCGAATGATGTTATGAACATTATTACTACCTTAAGTTTTCTGGATAAAGCTACTGGAAATGAGAAAAATGGATCTAGCTTCAAAGGATCCTTGGATGGCTTGAAAGTTCTTGAAGCAGAATCATGACACGAAAACAAGTTCAAGTAAGATTTCCACTCGAAATAAGATTGTTATAGTTATAGAAATTGAATCAAAGTTTGAATATGAGTATTACCTTGTATTAGAAAGATATCTTACTGTAAATAATAAAGATTTCTTGAGGTTGGATGATCACTCTACAAGATTGGAAGTAAGCTAGCAAACTTGGAAGTATTCTTGATTTTATGAAACTAGAACTTGTAGAATTTATGAAGAACACTTAGAACTTGAAGATATAATTTGAGAGAGATTAATTAGATGAAGAAAATTGAAGAATGAAAGTGTTTGTAGGTGTTTTTGGTCGTTGGTATATGGATTAGATATAAAGGATGTGTAATTTTGTTTACATGTAAATAAGTCATGAATGATTACTCATATTTTTGTAATTTTATGAGATATTTCATGCTAGTTGCCAAATGATGGTTCCCACATGTGTTAGGTGACTCACATGGGCTGCTAAGAGCTGATCATTGGAGTGTATATACCAATAGTACATACATCTAAAAGCTGTGTATTGTACGAGTACGAATACGGGTGCATACGAGTAGAATTGTTGATGAAACTGAACGAGGATGTAATTGTAAGCATTTTTGTTAAGTAGAAGTATTTTGATAAGTGTCTTGAAGTCTTTCAAAAGTGTACGAATACATATTAAAACACTACATGTATATACATTTTAACTGAGTCGTTAAGTCATCGTTAGTCGTTACATATAAGTGTTGTTTTGAAACCTTTAGGTTAACGATCTTGTTAAATGTTGTTAACCCATTGTTTATTAAATCAAATGAGATTTTAAATTATTACATTATCATGATATCATGATGTATTAATATATCTTAATATGATATATATACATTAAATGTCGTTACAACGATAATCGTTACATATATGTCTCGTTTCAAAATCATTAAGTTAGTAGTCTTGTTTTTACATATGTAGTTCATTGTTAATATACTTAATGATATGTTTACTTATCATAATATCATGTTAACTATATATATATATTCATATATAAGTCATCATATAGTTTTTACAAGTTTTAACGTTCGTGAATCGCCGGTCAACTTGGGTGGTCAATTGTCTATATGAAACCTATTTCAATTAATCAAGTCTTAACAAGTTTGATTGTTTAACATGTTGGAAACATTTAATCATGTAAATATCAATTTCATTTAATATATAAAAACATGGAAAAGTTCGGGTCACTACAGTACCTACCCGTTAAATCCCGAAATTTTAAGCTGTTGAAAGTGTTGACGAATCTTCTGGAAATAGATGCGGGTATTTCTTCTTCATATGATCTTCACACTTCCAGGTGAACTCAGGTCCTCTACGAGCATTCCATCGAACCTTAACAATCGGTATCTTGTTTTGTTTAAGTCTCTTAACCTCACGATCCATTATTTTGACGGGTTCTTCAATGAATTGAAGTTTTTCATTGATTTGGATTTCGTACAACGGAATAGTGAGATCTTCTTTAGCAAAACATTTCTTCAAATTCGATACGTGGAAAGTGTTATGTACATTCGCAAGTTGTTGAGGTAACTCAAGTCGGTATGCTACTGGTCCGACACGATCAATAATCTTGAATGGTCCAATATACTTGGATTTAATTTCCGCCGTTTACCAAATCGAACAACACCTTTCCAAGGTGCAACCTTAAGCATGACCATTTCTCCAATTTCAAATTCTATGTCTTTTCTTTTAATGTCGGCGTAGCTCTTTTGTCGACTTTGGGCGGTTTTCAACCGTTGTTGAATTTAGATGATCTTCTCGGTAGTTTTTTGTATTATCTCCGGACCCGTAATCTGTCTATCCCCCACTTCACTCCAAAAAATCGGAGACCTGCACTTTCTACCATAAAGTGCTTCAAACGGCGCCATCTCAATGCTTGAATGATAGCTGTTGTTGTAGGAAAATTCTGCTAACGGTAGATGTCGATCCCAACTGTTTCCGAAATCAATAACACATGCTCGTAGCATGTCTTCAAGCATTTGTATCGTCCTTTCGCTCTGCCTATCAGTTTGTGGATGATAGGTAGTACTCATGTCTAGACGAGTTCATAATGCTTGCTGTAATGTCTGCGAGAATCTTGAAATAAATCTGCCATCCCTATCAGAGATAATAGAGATTGGTATTCCATGTCTAGAGACGACTTGTTTCAAATACAGTCGTGCTAACTTCTTCATCTTGTCATTTCTCTTATTGGCAGAAAGTGTGCTGACTTGGTGAGACGATCAACTATTACCCAAATAGTATCATAACCACTTGCAGTCCTTGGCAATTTAATAATGAAATCCATGGTAATGTTTTCCCATTTCCATTCCGGGATTTCAGGTTGTTGTAGTAGACCTGATGGTTTCTGATGTTCAGCTTTGACTTTAGAACACGTCAAACATTTTCCTACATATTTAGCAATATCGGCTTTCATACCTGGCCACCAAAAATATTTTTTAAGATCCTTGTACATCTTCTCCGTTCCAGGATGTATTGAGTATCTGGTTTTATGAGCTTCTCTAAGTACCATTTCTCTCATATCTCCAAATTTTGGTACCCAAATTCTTTCAGCCCTATACCGGGTTCCGTCTTCCCGAATATTAAGATGCTTCTCCGATCCTTTGGGTATTTCATCCTTTAAATTTCCCTCTTTTAAAACTCCTTGTTGCGCCTCCTTTATTTGAGTAGTAAGGTTAGTGTGAATCATTATATTCATAGATTTTACTCGAATGGGTTCTCTGTCCTTTCTGCTCAAGGCGTCGGCTACCACATTTGCCTTCCCCGGGTGGTAACGAATTTCAAAGTCGTAATCATTCAACAATTCAATCCACCTACGCTGCCTCATATTCAGTTGTTTCTGATTAAATATGTGTTGAAGACTTTTGTGGTCGGTATATATAATACTTTTGACCCCATATAAGTAGTGCCTCCAAGTCTTTAATGCAAAAATAACCGCGCCTAATTCCAAATCATGCGTCGTATAATTTTGCTCATGAATCTTCAATTGTCTAGACGCATAAGCAATCACCTTCGTCCGTTGCATTAATACACAACTGAGACCTTGCTTTGATGCGTCACAATAAATCACAAAATCATCATTCCCTTCAGGCAATGACAATATAGGTGCCGTAGTTAGCTTTTTCTTCAATAATTGAAACGCCTTCTCTTGTTCATCCTTCCATTCAAATTTCTTCCCTTTATGAGTTAATGCAGTCAAGGGTTTTGCTATTTTGGAGAAATCTTGGATGAATCTTCTGTAGTAACCAGCTAATCCTAAAAATTGACGTATATGCTTCGGAGTTTTTGGGGTTTCCCACTTTTCAATGGTTTCGATCTTTGCCGGGTCCACCTGGATACCTTCTTTGTTCACTATGTGACCGAGGAATTGAACTTTTTCCAACCAAAATGCACACTTTGAAAACTTAGCGTACAGTTTTTCTTTCCTCAATACTTCTAGCACTTTTTCTCAAATGTTCTTCGTGCTCTTGATCATTCTTTGAGTTAATAAGTATGTCATCGATGAAAACAATGACAAACTTGTCAAGATATGGCCCACACACTCGGTTCATAAGGTCCATGAACATAGCTGGTGCGTTAGTCAATCCAAATGGCATAACCATAAACTCGTAATGACCATAACGCGTCCTAAAAGCAGTTTTTGGAATATCATCCTCCTTTACTCGCATTTGATGATATCCAGAATGTAAATCGTTCATCGAATAAACCAACGAGCCTTGTAGTTGATCAAATAAGTCGTCAATTCTCGGCAGTGGATAACGGTTTTTGATGGTAAGTTTGTTCAACTCTCTGTAGTCAATACACAACCTAAATGTACCATCCTTCTTCTTGACAAAAAAAACAGGAGCTCCCCATGGTGATGTGCTTGGTCGAATAAAACCACGTTCTAATAGTTCTTGCAGTTGGCTTTGCAGTTCTTTCATCTCGCTGGGTGCTATAAGGAGCACGAGCTATTGGTGCAGCTCCTGGTACAAGATCTATTTGAAATTCAACAGATCGATGTGGAGATAGTCCCGGTAATTCTTTCTGTCATAACCCGTCCTTAACCATAAGAACGTGTTAGATAACGTATGATTTCATTGCGAGGTATTGACCTCTATATGCGACATTTTTAAAAGAGAAACTGCATATATTATACATTACAAACCATAACCATTATTTTTGTTACAAGCTTTAGACAATAAAAAGATGATTATCGTTTAACGATAATCTTCGACTTACAAACTTTACATATAATGATAACAACACGATTTCGAGCATATTTTACAACACAAATCCTTGGGTATGCAGTTTTATTTTTGACACAAATATGCGTACGCAAGATCCTGCTCAAATTCAACATAATGCAGCGGAAGCTTTAGTAATCACCTGAGAATAGACATGTTTTAAAAGGTCAACATAAAGTTGGTGAGATATAGGTTTAATGCCGGCAGCAATATATATATATATATAGACCACAAGATTTCGTATATAAACAGTTTAATAAAAATATTCTAAGTGGTTGAGCACTTGGTAACCATACTTAACATTTAATCACGTCGCATATTCCCTTTATTATGAAATCTTACTACACCGTACCAAGTGTAGTCACGAAACGAAGTACTGTGCAACCGTTGAATACTGGTCGTCCAGTCCGGTTGGGGTTGTCAGGCCCGATAGATCTATCAACAGGATTCGCGTTTACAATACCGCTGTAAATAACAGTTACCAAGCTACAGGGAAGTATGCCAGTGGTACAACTCAACGTAAAATATATTTTTCAGTTACTTGTGTCCATAACGTAAAACATAAAATACATGTATTCTCATCCCGAAATATTTAGAGTTTAAAAGTGGGACTATATACTCACTTTCGTCTTGAAGATATATATATAATTTGACTTGGTCTCCGGTTGATATCACGAACCTATCCATATATAATATATCAATACCTTTTCTTTTTAAACAAACGTCACATATATATACTTGTTATACTTTTAATACTTTGAATAATTCCTTAGTCCGTAGTTAGCAGTTCGTTGTTAGTAATTCAATTTTAATGGTTCATTTTTAGATGTTTAATATACCCGCAATGAAATAAATAAAACCCCCAACGAAATAAATAAAACCCCATCATATATGTATTGGTCGAGATTAATCTTGACCCATGGTACCGGTGTTGTCAAATGACGTGTTGCGTACATAAAGTACCGGTGTTGTCAAATGACGTGTTGCGTACAATCATGGGATCTTATGATTAATCTTCTCGTGTTGTTTACGGGTGATCCTGAACCATATAAAATTGAATTATAAGTACATATATATAAAATATCATGTTAACTTAAAAAGATGTGATTTATTTAATTTTTTCCCAATTATTTTCGTGGCTAAACTAGTCTTGGATAATCGATTTTGTTTCGGTCATAGTTTCTTCGTTACAACTCCGTTTTCGTTGATTCAACTTGCCATCTCCTTGGATCGAGTCCCTCTTTAAGACTATGAACTGTAAATACCTTAGTTTGTATTCAAAATCACACGGCATAGGTCAAACTTTAGTGAAACTTATGAAGTTAATCATTTTCCATCATGTAAACAACCTTAAATGATTATTTTTCTAAAAATACTTATACTTTGAGTTAAATCATGAAATTTTTATGTGTTATCATATTCATAGTAAAAATCATTTTTCCAGAAAATAAACCTCCAATTCAAAGTTTAAGATGGTTTTTAATTATCCAACCCAAAACAGCCCCCGGTGGCACTCCGACGTCGTAAAAACAGTTTTTAAGATAATCTTTGAAAAACCAAGTTATACCTTGTTAAATTAGCATATATTTAAGTTATATTACAGGTCTTGGAGTATTTTAAAAGTTAAGTTAGAAGGATCTATTTAGTTTGCAAACAAGTTTGAAAACATTCAAACTATGTTCTTGTTGTTAAAATTTTATACCACAAAATAAGATAGCTATATATATATGAATCGAATAAGGTTATGAACATATATTCTACCTCAAGTTCCTTGGACAAGGTTGTTGTAAAAGAGGAGTAAGAACCTAGAACCAAAAGGGTGATGGAAGTGGATGAAAGATTGGAAGTAAGTTGGTGTTCTTGGAAGGATTTCTTGAAGTGTTTTTGTAAGGTTTTCTTATGAGGTTTAAGTGTTGTTTTTGAAGCTAAATGATGGGGAAAATGCTTGGAGATGATCAAGTATGAAGTTAAGAGTATTTTGAGAGAGAAATGAAAGTGTAAGTATGAGAAAATGGGGTGAAGAAATGGTGTGCATGCATAAAAACGTTTTTAGGTTATAAAGGAAAAAAAAAGATACCTAACTTTATTTTCTTGCTAAATAATTCATGCTACTTGACAAATGGTTGGTTCCACATGTTTCTTAATCATTTAAGGCTGCTAAGGAGCAGATTTTTATTGGTATATACCAATAGTAAATACATCTAGAAGCTGCGTATGATACGGGTACATATACCCTAGGTATACGTATAGAAATCTTTGAGAAAACGGAACGAGGATTCAAATATAGTTATCTTTTGTAAATATACTTATATTGTTTTATGTATTTAAGTCTTTAAAAGTGATTAAATACATTACTTATACGATATATGTATAAACATTATAGGTCATAAGTATTTAAGTCAAATAACGTTACGTATGGTTATCGTTTTGAAAACTTAAGTTAGTAGTTTCAAAATATACTTATAACTTATTGTTATTAATACAAAATGAGATATTAAAACATTCTTAGGTCATGTTAAATATGTATATATACATATATATACACAAACGTATAATTATCATATATTGTATAGTTCGTGATATCATCGGTCAAACTAGACGGTCAAACGTTGTATAAAACTCTTTTCGAAAAACATAAGTCTCGACAATTTGGATTGCTTATCATGTTGGTAAGGTTTAATTTATGTAAATATTAATCTTATAAGTATAGAACGATCGAAAAAGTGCGGGTCGTTACATTACCTCCCCGTTAAATAAATTTCGTCCCGAAATTTTAAAATTGTACCTATTTTGCGTCATCGAGAAACAAGTGTGGATACTTTTGTTTCATCTGATCCTCCCGTTCCCACGTAAACTCGGGACCTCTTCGAGCATTCCAATGAACCTTAACGATCGGTATGTTGCTCTGCTTGAGCTGTTTAACTTCACGGTCCATGATTTCGATTGGTTCTTCGACGAATTGTAGTTTCTCGTCGACATGGATTTCTTCAAGAGGAATGGTGAGGTCTTCCTTTGCAAGACACTTCTTAAGGTTCGAGACGTGAAAGGTATTATGTACTCCGGCGAGTTGTTGCGGTAACTCGAGTCGATAAGCTACCGGTCCAATGCGTTCGATGATCTTGAACGGGCCTACATATCTTGGGTTCAGTTTACCCCTTTTTCCAAAACGTATCACACCTTTCCAAGGTGACACCTTTAGCATAACCATGTCACCGATCTGAAACTCTAATGGTTTCCTTCGGACATCGGCGTAGCTCTTTTGGCGACTACGGGCTGTTTTCAATCTCTCCTTGATTTGTACTATCTTCTCAGTCGTTTCGTGTATGATCTCGGGACCAGTTAACTGTCGATCTCCTACTTCATTCCAACAGATAGGAGATCTACACTTCCTTCCATACAATGCTTCGAATGGTGCAGCTTTAATGCTCGCATGATAACTATTATTATACGAGAATTCTGCTAACGGTAAATACTTATCCCATCTGTTTCCAAAATCGATCACACATGCCCTGAGCATGTCTTCAAGAGTCTGAATTGTTCTTTCACTCTGCCCGTCGGTTTGCGGATGATATGCGGTGCTCATATCCAAACGAGTTCCTAGGGCCTCCTGTAGTGATTGCCAGAACTTTGAGGTAAATCTACTATCACGATCAGATATAATGGAAATAGGTATTCCATGCCTTGAAACAATTTCCTTTATATACAATCATAATAGTTTCTCCATTCTATCCGTTTCCTTCATAGGCAAGAAATGTGCAGACTTGGTGAGACGATCAACAATCACCCAAATGGTGTCGTATCCCCAGGCAGTCTTTGGTAACTTCGTGATGAAATCCATGGTAATACCGTCCCATTTCCATTCTGGAATTTCTGGTTGTTGAAGTAACCCTGACGGCTTCTGGTGTTCTGCTTTGACTTTGGAACAAGTTAAACATTCCCCAACATATGTTGCAACGTCTGTCTTCAAATTAGGCCACCAATAATGCGTCTTAAGATCTTGGTACATCTTTCCAACTCCAGGATGTATCGAATATCTTGTCTTATGTGCCTCGTTCAATATCAACTTCCTTAATCCACCCAACTTCGGTACCCAAATACGATTTGCAAAATATCGAATTCCATCTTCCCGCATAACGAGTTGCTTCTCATACTTCTTCATTATTTCATTTCCTATATTTTCTTTAGTAAGTGCTTCTCGTTGAACTTCTTTGATTTGTGAGTTGAGATTCATGCGAATTTTTATGTTCATCGCTCGTACTCGAATTGGTTCTCGTTCCTTTCTGCTTAGAGCGTCGGCCACCACGTTCGCTTTCCCGGGATGATAACGAATTTCACAATCATAGTCATTTATTAACTCAACCCACCTACGTTGCCTCATGTTCAGCTGTTTTTGATCGAAAATATGTTGAAGGCTTTTATGATCAGTAAACACAGTGCATTTAACCCCATACAAGTAGTGTCTCCATATCTTCAATGCAAACACGACTGCTCCCAGTTCTAGATCATGCGTCGTATAATTCCGCTCGTGAATCTTTAATTGTCGGGATGCGTATGCAATAACTTTCTTTCGTTGCATAAGAACACAACCAAAACCTTGTCGCGAAGCGTCACAATATATTTCAAAATCATCGTTCCCTTCAGGTAACGATAAAATAGGCGCCGTAGTTAACTTCTTCTTCAGTAATTGAAATGCGTTCTCCTGCTCCGAGGTCCATTCGTATTTCTTCCCTTTTTGCGTTAATGCTGTCAACGGCTTAGTTATTCGGGAAAAATCTTGAATAAACCTTCTATAATAACCGGCTAAACCCAAAAATTGGCGTATCTGCATTGGTGTTTTAGTAGTCTCCCATTTTTCAATGGCTTCAATTTTTGCTGGATCAACCTGAATTCCTTTGCTACTAACAACGTGGCCAAGAAATTGCACTTCTTTCAACCAGAAAGCACACTTAGAAAATTTAGCGTATAGCTGTTCTTTTCTTAACAACTCTAATATCAACCTTAAATGCTGCTCATGCTCTTGCTCACTCTTGGAATAGATAAGAATGTCATCAATGAAAACGATAACAAACTTATCTAAATACGGACTACAAACTCGATTCATGAGGTCCATGAATACAGCTGGCGCATTCGTCAATCCAAACGGCATGACCAAAAATTCGTAATGACCATAACGTGTCCGAAAAGCAGTTTTCGGAATGTCCTCTTCTTTGACACGTAGTTGATGATAGCCCGATCTTAGGTCGATTTTCGAATAAACACATGATCCCTGGAGTTGATCAAATAAGTCGTCAATTCTCGGTAGTGGATACCGATTTTTGATAGTTAACTTATTTAATTCACGATAATCTATACACATCCTAAAAGATCCATCTTTCTTTTTAACAAATAGAATCGGAGCTCCCCACGGTGAAGTACTTGGTCGTATGAATCCATGATCCAGTAATTCTTTTAACTGACTCTGAAGTTCTTTTAACTCGGACGGTGCAAGTCTATATGGAGCACGAGCCACTGGTGCGGCTCCTGGTACTAAATCTATTCGAAATTCTACAGATCTAAATGGAGGTAATCCCGGCAACTCTTCCGGAAAAACTTCAGGAAAATCTCTTGCCACAGGCACGTCGTTGATGCACTTCTCTTTTTCTTTCTTTTCGACTTTATTAACATGTGCTAAGATAGCATAGCACCCTTTCTTCAAGCACTTTTGAGCTTTCAAATAACTAATGAGTTTTAGCTTTGAGTTACCCTTCTCTCCATAAATCATCACCGGCATTCTATCCTTACAAGGAATGCGAATTGCCTTCTTGGCACACACAACTTCAGCTCCTACTTTGGACATCCAGTTCATGCCGACTATTACATCAAAACTTCCTAATTCTACGGGTATTAAGTCAATTTTAAATGTTTCTCCGGCTAAATTTATTTTACAATCACGGCAAATTTTATCGGCTTTAATTAGTTTACCATTAGCTAACTCAATCATGTACTTAGCATCTAGAGGTAATGATGAACAATTCAATTTAGCGTAAAAGCCTCTACTCACGTAACTTCTATCGGCACCAGTATCAAATATAATAGATGCGGATAAGTTATTAATGGTAAACGTACCCGTAACAAGCTCCGGGTCTTCACACGCCTCTCTAGCATTAATAACAAATGCTCTTCCACGTGCAGATCCATTATTCTTCTCTGGATTCGGACACTGGCTCTTATAGTGACCTTGTTTTCCACACCCATAACAAGTAATGGTAGCCAAAGCAGTTCTATTTGCATTGGTGGCAGGAGTCTTGGTACCATTTGTATTTGTAACGAGAGCCCTACAATCTTCAGCAAGATGACCCTTTCGATTACATTTGTTGCATACCACATTACAGTAGCCAGAGTGATGTTTGTGGCATCGGTTGCATAAAGGATTTTGTCCTTTGTAACCAATTTGTAACCAAAGCTTGAACCACTACCTGCACCTTGTATGGTTTCTTGTTTCTTAAAAGATTGTTGTTGGTTACCTCGATCATAATTTCCATTCCACTTTCTTTTGTTACCTGATACCTTCACATCAGTATTGGATGCTTTCTTATCCATGATGACCTGATCCATTAGCTCGTTTGCCATGGTTATAGCTTCATGAATTGTCTTAGGTTTCGATGCTGTAACGTTTGCCTTGACCTTTTTGGGCAAACCATCTTTGTACATTTCAATCTTCCGTTCTTCGGTTGGAACCAATTCAGGACATAGTAAAACTAATTCCATGAATCGCTGATTGTAGTTGGTGATTTCAGTACCAATAACCTTCAGACTTCGTAACTCATCTTCCAACTTCCTAACCTCGTTCCTTGGACAATATTCGTTGATTAACATTGTTTTGAATTCTTCCCACGGAGTATCATAAGCTACATCTCCTCCTACAGCCTTCACATAATTTTTCCACCACGTGAGTGCACTATCTTGTAAAGTGCACGATGCATACTTGGTCATGTCCTTTTCAACACAACCACTGATTTTAAACACAGTCTCCATCTTTTCTATCCACCGGGTTAAACCGATTGGTCCTTCTGTTTCACTGAATGATGAGGGCTTGCAAGCTTGAAAAGTTTTGTAAGTGCACCCCACACGAGGATTTGGGTTAACTGCAGCACCTCTTGCAGCCTCGACCCATAACATTCTGTCGTTCACTCGCTGATTGATGAGTTCCTGGATTTCTTGTTCCGTCATTCGATTCAATCGCGCCATTTCCTAATGAAAGAAAATAATTATTCACATGGATTATTATAGATGTAGTGTGTATTTATAGTACATTATAGCTTGTTAATAATATGAACCAGGTATTATTATAAAAGCCTTTTCTTCTTATTAGCGTTTTATAATTATATCTAGGGTAGTACCTACCCGTTAATGTCCATACTTAATAGCTTAGTACAGAATCAATTACTACCATCTAAATAATACTTAACCATGGAAAATTATTGCATTTCACACTTCACTATTTTACATATGCTTATCTTACATCGAACTTTAAGCAAACCACACTAATAATATTATACAAAACATTATATGATCCCATGGTTTAATACGGCAGCGCATCGTTTGGTCTATTTTCTAGGACGTTTAGGTTCAAAGAATCGCTTAACGCTTATCCTGGCTGTCTGCCTATATTTTGGCTGTGGGGCTGAAGAACTGGATGCCGGGATAGAACGAATAGGAATAGCGGGAATAGGGGTGGTAGTGTCTAGTGGAGTTGGTGCCACATCATCCTTACTAAACTCGGGATTTAAATTTTCTAATTCATTAGCCTTTCGTTTCTTTCCTAGTTCGAACTCGTCTTTTGTAATTTCCTGTATTTCTTCCTCGGGTTCACTTTCCTCCTCGGGTTCACTTTCCTCCTCGGGTTCACTTTCCTCCTCGGGTTCACTTTCCTCCTCGGGTTCACTTTCCGGGTTCTCTATAGTCGGTTCATCCGGAATTTGTGAGTCTTCCCCAAAGATATTATTTTCGTCATCGGATAGGTTAATGACTGGAACACCATCTGAAGATTCTGGTTCGGAGTCGCTGAATGTGATGACAAGTTTTGAGCCCGACATCTATCACACAACAACTAACCCATTAGTACTACATAATATTTACATATAAATTTTAACCAACAATGATAAGCAATGGTTTTTAAATCAGACCCGGTCAAAGTCCAGACTTACTAATGTATCCTAACGACTTATCAGTTAGACACACTAATGCAAACCTGGTTCGCTAAGACCACCGCTCTGATACCACATGTCATAACCCGTCCTTAACCATAAGAACGTGTTAGATAACGTATGATTTCATTGCGAGGTATTGACCTCTATATGCGACATTTTTAAAAGAGAAACTGCATATATTATACATTACAAACCATAACCATTATTTTTGTTACAAGCTTTAGACAATAAAAAGATGATTATCGTTTAGCGATAATCTTCGACTTACAAACTTTACATATAATGATAACAACACGATTTCGAGCATATTTTACAACACAAATCCTTGGGTATGCAGTTTTATTTTTGACACAAATATGCGTACGCAAGATCCTGCTCAAATTCAACATAATGCAGCGGAAGCTTTAGTAATCACCTGAGAATAGACATATTTTAAAAGGTCAACATAAAGTTGGTGAGATATAGGTTTAATGCCGGCAGCAATATATATATATAGACCACAAGATTTCGTATATAAACAGTTTAATAAAAATATTCTAAGTGGTTGAGCACTTGGTAACCATACTTAACATTTAATCACGTCGCATATTCCCTTTATTATGAAATCTTACTACACCGTACCAAGTGTAGTCACGAAACGAAGTACTGTGCAACCGTTGAATACTGGTCGTCCAGTCCGGTTGGGGTTGTCAGGCCCGATAGATCTATCAACAGGATTCGAGTTTACAATACCGCTGTAAATAACAGTTACCAAGCTACAGGGAAGTATGCCAGTGGTACAACTCAACGTAGAATATATTTTTCAGTTACTTGTGTCCATAACGTAAAACATAAAATACATGTATTCTCATCCCGAAATATTTAGAGTTTAAAAGTGGGACTATATACTCACTTTCGTCTTGAAGATATATATATAATTTGACTTGGTCTCCGGTTGATATCACGAACCTATCCATATATAATATATCAATACCTTTTCTTTTTAAACAAACGTCACATATATATACTTGTTATACTTTTAATACTTTGAATAATTCCTTAGTCCGTAGTTAGCAGTTCGTTGTTAGTAATTCAATTTTAATGGTTCATTTTTAGATGTTTAATATACCCGCAATGAAATAAATAAAACCCCCAATGAAATAAATAAAACCCCATCGTATATGTATTGGTCGAGATTAATCTTGACCCATGGTACCGGTGTTGTCAAATGACGTGTTGCGTACATAAAGTACCGGTGTTGTCAAATGACGTGTTGCGTACAATCATGGGATCTTATGATTAATCTTCTCGTGTTGTTTACGGGTGATCCTGAACCATATAAAATTGAATTATAAGTACATATATATAAAATATCATGTTAACTTAAAAAGATGTGATTTATTTAATTTTTTCCCAATTATTTTCGTGGCTAAACTAGTCTTGGATATCCGATTTTGTTTCGGTCATAGTTTCTTCGTTACAACTCCGTTTTCGTTGATTCAACTTGCCATCTCCTTGGATCGAGTCCCTCTTTAAGACTATGAACTGTAAATACCTTAGTTTGTATTCAAAATCACACGGCATAGGTCAAACTTTAGTGAAACTTATGAAGTTAATCATTTTCCATCATGTAAACAACCTTAAATGATTATTTTTCTAAAAATACTTATACTTTGAGTTAAATCATGAAATTTTTATGTGTTATCATATTCATAGTAAAAATCATTTTTCCAGAAAATAAACCTCCAATTCAAAGTTTAAGATGGTTTTTAATTATCCAACCCAAAACAGCCCCCGGTGGCACTCCGACGTCGTAAAAACAGTTTTTAAGATAATCTTTGAAAAACAAAGTTATACCTTGTTAAATTAGCATATATTTAAGTTATATTACAGGTCTTGGAGTATTTTAAAAGTTAAGTTAGAAGGATCTATTTAGTTTGCAAACAAGTTTGAAAACATTCAAACTATGTTCTTGTTGTTAAAATTTTATACCACAAAATAAGATAGCTATATATATATGAATCGAATAAGGTTATGAACATAGATTCTACCTCAAGTTCCTTGGACAAGGTTTTTGTAAAAGAGGAGTAAGAACCTAGAACCAAAAGGGTGATGGAAGTGGATGAAAGATTGGAAGTAAGTTGGTGTTCTTGGAAGGATTTCTTGAAGTGTTTTTGTAAGGTTTTCTTATGAGGTTTAAGTGTTGTTTTTGAAGCTAAATAATGGGGAAAATGCTTGGAGATGATCAAGTATGAAGTTAAGAGTATTTTAAGAGAGAAATAGAAGTGTAAGTATGAGAAAATGGGGTGAAGAAATGGTGTGCATGCATAAAAACGTTTTTAGGTTATAAAGGAAAAAAAAAGATACCTAACTTTGTTTTCTTGCTAAATAATTCATGCTACTTGACAAATGGTTGGTTCCACATGTTTCTTAATCATTTAAGGCTGCTAAGGAGCAGATTTTTATTGGTATATACCAATAGTAAATACATCTAGAAGCTGCGTATGATACGGGTACATATACCCTAGGTATACGTATAGAAATCTTTGAGAAAACGGAACGAGGATTCAAATATAGTTATCTTTTGTAAATATACTTATATTGTTTTATGTATTTAAGTCTTTAAAAGTGATTAAATACATTACTTATACGATATATGTATAAACATTATAGGTCATAAGTATTTAAGTCAAATAACGTTACGTATGGTTATCGTTTTGAAAACTTAAGTTAGTAGTTTCAAAATATACTTATAACTTATTGTTATTAATACAAAATGAGATATTAAAACATTCTTAGGTCATGTTAAATATGTATATATACATATATATACACAAACGTATAATTATCATATATTGTATAGTTCGTGATATCATCGGTCAAACTAGACGGTCAAACGTTGTGTAAAACTCTTTTCGAAAAACATAAGTCTCGACAATTTGGATTGCTTATCATGTTGGTAAGGTTTAATTTATGTAAATATTAATCTTATAAGTATAGAACGATCGAAAAAGTGCGGGTCGTTACATTACCTCCCCGTTAAATAAATTTCGTCCCGAAATTTTAAAATTGTACCTATTTTGCGTCATCGAGAAACAAGTGTGGATACTTTTGTTTCATCTGATCCTCCCATTCCCACGTAAACTCGGGACCTCTTCGAGCATTCCAACGAACCTTAACGATCGGTATGTTGCTCTGCTTGAGCTGTTTAACTTCACGGTCCATGATTTCGATTGGTTCTTCGACGAATTGTAGTTTCTCGTCGACATGGATTTCTTCAAGAGGAATGGTGAGGTCTTCCTTTGCAAGACACTTCTTAAGGTTCGAGACGTGAAAGGTATTATGTACTCCGGCGAGTTGTTGCGGTAACTCGAGTCGATAAGCTACCGGTCCAATGCGTTCGATGATCTTGAACGGGCCTACATATCTTGGGTTCAGTTTAATTTCTCGATTCCGGCATATATAATCTGCTGAAATTAATTTACCATTTGCTAATTCGAGTAAAAATTTACTATCCAACGGCGTCAATGGACAACTTAATTTAGCACAAAAATCTCTACTCATATAGCTTCTATCCGCACCCGAATCAAATAAAACGTAAGCAGATTTATTGTCAATAAGAAACGTACCCGTAACAAGCTCTGGGTCTTCCTGTTCCTCTACCGCATTAATATTGAAAACTCTTCCACGACCTTGTCCATTCGTGTTCTCCTGGTTCGGGCAATTTCTAATAATGTGGCCTGGTTTTCCACATTTATAACAAACTACATTGGCATAACTTGCTCTGACACTACTTTCTCCGCCATTACTCGTTCCGACACCATTTGTTCCTTTCGTTCTGTTAACCCCTGGTCCGTAGACCTCACAATTTTCCGCGCTATGACCATTTCTTTTACACTTATTGCAAAATTTGGTGCAGAACCCCGAGTGATACTTTTCACACCTTTGGCATAGCTGCTTCTGATTGTTGTTGTTGTTGCAGTTGTTATTGTTGTTGGGATGATTGTTGTAGTTGCTGTTGTTGTTGTTGTTATTGTTGTTGTTGTTGTTGTTGTTGTTGTTGTTGTTGTTGTTGTTGTTGTTGTTGTTGTTGTTGTTGTTGTTGTTGTTGTTGTTGTTGTTGTTGTTGTTGTTGTTGTTGTTGTTGTTGTTGTTGTTGTTGTTGTTGTTGTTGTTGTTGTTGTTGTTGTTGTTGTTGGGCCGTTTGTTGTAGTTGCGATTGATGTTGCGATTGTTGGGATAGTTGTTGCGATTATTGTTGTAATTGCTGTTGTTATTGTATTGGTAATTCTTATCACCGTTTTCCTCCCACTTTCTCTTGACTTGCTTCACATTGGTCTCTTCAGCTGCCTGTTCTTTAATTCTTTTCTCAATCTGGTTCACTAGTTTTTGAGCCATTCTACATGCCTGTTGTATGGAGGCGGGCTCGTGTGAACTTATATCTTCTTGGATTCTTTCCGGTAATCCTTTCACAAACGCGTCGATCTTCTCTTCCTCATCTTCGAACGCTCTCGGACATAATAGGCACAATTCTGTGAATCGTCTTTCGTACGTGGTAATATCAAATCCTTGGGTTCGTAACCCTCTAAGTTCTGTCTTGAGCTTATTGACCTCGGTTCTGGGATGGTACTTCTCGTTCATCAAGTGCTTGAATGCTGACCACGGTAGTGCGTACGCATCGTCTTGTCCCACTTGCTCTAGATAGGTATTCCACCATGTTAACGCAGAACCTGTGAAGGTATGCGTAGCGTACTTTACTTTGTCCTCTTCAGTACACTTACTTATGGCAAACACCGATTCGACCTTCTCGGTCTACCGTTTCAATCCAATCGGTCCTTTAGTTCCATCAAATTCCAAAGGTTTGCAGGCAGTGAATTCTTTGTAGGTGCATCCTACACGATTTCTTGCGCCGTTAGCTGCATTGCTAGATTCGGAGTTATTTTTGGTATGTAGCGCAGCCTGTACTGCGGCTATGTTTGAAGCAAGAAAGGCACGAAATTCCTCTTCGCTCATATTCAAGGTGTGTCGAGTAGTCGGTGCCATTTCCTTCAAAATAGTCAAATGAAACGAGTTAATCATATAGAATATCAAGAGTAGTCAATAGTATTTCGTAGCGTAATATGAACTTATTTATAAAAGCTCTTTCTTCATATTAGCGTTTTATACTCTTTAATTCGGGTAGTACCTACTTGTTAAGTTCATACTTAGTAGCTAACATACCATTTCAACTACTACAATTCTATATGAAAAACTAATAAAAAAAAAAAATATCATATTCAAACCTTTATACAATAACTTGCAAACTTACAATACCGCTTTTTTTTTTTTTTACATATAGCATGAAATATAGCACATAAAACTTTGATACAAAGTAGTTGCGAAGATAATTCTAGTTAATAAATAAGGCATTCAGCAAAGGCAATAAAGACACGTAATTCATACGTCCAGAAACAAGTCATGCATTCTGGTTTTACTAATACCACTTCCCATCCTTGGTTTTGTGGAACATAACCATTGTGACCGATAGTAAGACAATGTGTTGTAACGTCGTCAAAAGGATGAAGGTTACGTAATGACCAACAGTCTCGTAATAACATAAAAACCTCATTTCTTACCCCAATTACCGACTCCGTCACTTGTGGGAACGTTTTGTTTAATAGTTGTAGCCCGATGTTCTTGTTCTCACTTTGGTGAGAAGCGAACATTACTAACCCGTAAGCATAACATGCTTCTTTATGTTGCATGTTAGCCGCTTTTTCTAAATCACGAAGTCCTATATTCGGATATATTGAGTCAAAATAATTTCTTAACCCGTTGCGTAAAATAGCATTTGGGTTCCCCGCAATATATGCGTCAAAGTAAACACATCGTAACTTATGGATTTCCCAATGTGATATCCCCCATCTTTCGAACAAAAGCCTTTTATAAATCAAGGCATTCTTGGAACGTTCTTCGAATGTCTTACAAACTGATCTCGCCTTAAATAGTTGTGCCGAGGAATTCTGACCGACTCTAGACAAGATTTCATCAATCATGTCTCCGGGTAGGTCTCTTAAAATATTGGGTTGTCTATCCATTTTGTGTTTTTATACTGTAAAATAGACAAGAGTTAGATTCATAAAAAAATACTTATTAATACAAGCAATTTTTACATATATCATAAAGCATAAGCACACTATATTACATATATTACACCACATGAATACAACTATCTTATTCCGACTTGCTCGTTTCTTCTTCTTCGGTTTTGGTTCGTTTTGCCAAGTTTCTAGGGATATATGATGTTCCCCTAATACGAGCCGTCATTTTCCACAATGGTTTAGAAAAACCTGGTGGTTTAGAGGTTCCCGGGTTATTGTCACAACTTAAGAAATACGGGTGTTGACGATACATATAAAGTTCATCGTGTTTGAAATCAAATTTCTCTATTTTATGCCCTTTCCCTTATTGTTCTCTTTTTCCTTATTAAATTGTGTTGGGGTAATTTCTATAACATCATCGGAATCCTTGTCGGGATCCGATTCATCGGAGAATTGGTAATCCTCCCAATACTTTGCTTCCTTGACGGAAACACCATTGACCATAATTAACTTTGGTCGGTTTGTTGAGGATTTTCTTCTACTTAACCATTTTATTATTTCCCCCACTGGTTCTATTTCTTCTTCCGGTTCCGATTCTTCTTCCGGTTCCGATTCTTCTTCCGGTTCTGACTCTTCTTCCGGTTCCTCTTCGGGAACTTGTGAATCAGTCCACGAATCATTCCAATTTACATTTGACTCTTCATTATTATTAGGTGAGTCAATGGGGATTGTTTTAGAGGTAGACATCTATCACATAATATCAAACACGTTAAGAGATTAATATATCACATAATATTCACATGTTAAAAATATATAGTTTCCAACAAAAATGTTAAGCAATCATTTTTAAAGAAAACACGGTCGAAGTCCAGACTCACTAATGCATCCTAACAAACTCGATAAGACACACTAATGCAAATTTTCTGGTTCTCTAAGACCAACGCTCGGATACCAACTGAAATGTCCCGTTCATATTGATTATAAACGTTCCATATTAATTGATTTCGTTGCGAGATTTTGACCTCTATATGAGACGTTTTTCAAAGACTGCATTCATTTTTAAAACAACCATAACCTTTATTTTATCAATAAAAGTTTCAAAAGCATTACGTAGATTATCAAATAATGATAATCTAAAATATACTGTTTACACACGACCATTACATAATGGTTTACAATAGAAATATATTACATCGGCATATGTTTCTTGAATGCAGATTTTACATAATATCATACAAACATGGACTCCAGATCTTGTCCTTATTTTAGTATGCAATAGCGGAAGCTCTTAATATTCACCTGAGAATAAACATGCTTTAAACGTCAATAAAAATGTTGGTGACTTATAGGTTTAACCTATATGTATCAAATCGTAACAATAGATCACAAGATTTCATATTTCAATATACATCCCATACATAGAGATAAAAATCATTCATATGGTGAACACCTGGTAACCGACATTAACAAGATGCATATATAAGAATATCCCCATCATTTCGGGACACCCTTCGGATATGATATAAATTTCGAAGTACTAAAGCATCTGGTACTTTGGATGGGGTTTGTTAGGCCCAATAGATCTATCTTTAGGATTCGCGTCAATTAGGGTGTCTGTTCCCTAATTCTTAGATTACCAGACTTAATAAAAAGGGGCATATTCGATTTCGATAATTCAACCATAGAATGTAGTTTCACGTACTGGTGTCTATTTTATAAATCATTTATAAAACCTGCATGTATTCTCATCCCAAAAATATTAGATTTTAAAAGTGGGACTATAACTCACTTTCACAGATTTTTACTTCGTAGGGAAGTAAGACTTGGCCACTGGTCGATTCACGAACCTATAACAAATATGTACATATATATCAAAGTATATTCAAAATATATTTACAACACTTTTAATACATTTTGATGTTTTAAGTTTATTAAATCAGCTGTCCTCGTTAGTAACCTACAACTAGTTGTCCAACGTTAGATGTACAGAAAAAAATTGATATATATTATCTTGAATCAATCCACGACCCAGTGTATACACGTCTCAGGCTAGATTACAACTCAAAGTATATATATATTTGGAATCAACCTCAAACCTGTATAGCTAACTCCCACATTACTGCATATAGAGTGTCTATGGTTGTTCCAAATAATATATACACATGGGTCGATATGATATGTCAAAACATTTGCATACGTGTCTATGGTATCCCAAGATTACATAATATATTAGAATACATGTATAATACAATATAAGTTAGCTAGGATATGATTAATATAGATTTGTTACCAATTTTCACGTTGCTACAACAAGAAAAATTATCCAATCTTGTTTTACCCATAACTTCTTCATTTTAAATCCGTTTTGAGTGAATCAAATTGCTAACCTTTCATATTGAACTCTATTTTATGAATCTAAACAGAAAAAGTATAGGTTTATAGTCAGAAATATAAATTACAAGTCGTTTTTGTAAAGGTAGTCATTTCAGTCGAAAGAACGACGTCTAGATGACTATTTTAGAAAACATACTTCCACTTTGAGTTTAACCATGATTTTTGGATATAGTTTCATGTTCATAAGAAAAATAATTTTCCCAAAAGAACAACTTTTAAATCAAAGTTTATCATAGTTTTTAATAAACTAACCCAAAACAGCACGTGGTGTTACTACGACGGCGTATGTCCGGTTTTACAGTGTTCTTCGTGTTTCCAGGTTTTAAATCATTAAGTTAGCATATCATATAGATATATAACATGTGTTTAGTTAATTTTAAAAGTCAAGTTAGAAGGATTAACTTTTGTTTGCGAACAAGTTGAGAATTAACTAAACTATGTTGTAGTGATTACAAGTTTAAATCTTCGAATAAGATAGCTTTATATGTATGAATCGAATGATGTTATGAACATCATTACTACCTCAAGTTTTCTGAATAAAGCTACTTAAAATGAGAAAAATAGATCTAGCTTCAAAGGATCCTTGGATGACTTGAAAGTTCTTGAAGCAGAATCATGACACGAAAACAAGTTCAAGTAAGATTTCCACTGGAAATAAGATTGTTATAGTTATAGAAATTGAATCAAAGTTTGAATATGAGTATTACCTTGTATTAGAAAGATATATTACTATAAATAATAAAGATTTCTTGAGGTTGGATGATCACTCTACAAGATTGGAAGTAAGCTAGCAAACTTGGAAGTATTCTTGATTTTATGAAACTAGAACTTGTAGAATTTATGAAGAACACTTAGAACTTGAAGATAGAACTTGAGAGAGATTAATTAGATGAAGAAAATTGAAGAATGAAAGTTTTTGTAGGTGTTTTTGGTCGTTAGTATATGGATTAGATATAAAGGATGTGTAATTTTGTTTACATGTAAATAAGTCATGAATGATTACTCATATTTTTGTAATTTTATGAGATATTTCATGCTAGTTTCCAAATGATGGTTCCCACATGTGTTAGGTGACTCACATGGGCTGCTAAGAGCTGATCATTGGAGTGTATATACCAATAGTACATACATCTAAAAGCTGTGTATTGTACGAGTACGAATACGGGTGCATACGAGTAGAATTGTTGATGAAACTGAACGAGGATGTAATTGTAAGCATTTTTGTTAAGTAGAAGTATTTTGATAAGTGTATTGAAGTCTTTCAAAAGTGTATGAATACATATTAAAACACTACATGTATATACATTGTAACTGAGTCGTTAAGTCATCGTTAGTCGTTACATGTAAGTGTTGTTTTGAAACCTTTAGGTTAACGATCTTGTTAGATGTTGTTAACCCATTGTTTATTAAATCAAATGAGATGTTAAATTATTACATTATCATGATATCATGATGTATTAATATATCTTAATATGATATATATACATTAAATGTCGTTACAACGATAATCGTTACATATATGTCTCGTTTCAAAATCATTAAGTTAGTAGTCTTGTTTTTACATATGTAGTTCATTGTTAATATACTTAATGATATGTTTACTTATCATAATATCATGATAACTATATATATATATATATATATATATATATATATATATATATATATATATATATATATATATATATATATATATATATATATATATATATATATATATGTCATCATATAGTTTTTACAAGTTTTAACGTTCGTGAATCGCTGGTCAACTTGGGTGGTCAATTGTCTATATGAAACCTATTTCAATTAATCAAGTCTTAACAAGTTTGATTGCTTAACATGTTGGAAACATTTAATCATGTAAATATCAATTTCATTTAATATATAAAAACATGGAAAAATTCGGGTCACTACAAGCTGTAGGTTGACGAAAAATCAAGAAAAGTCATCTCTAAAATCAGCAGGAAATCCACGGACCTCAGCATCAAAAAGGGTCGCCATGTGGTCAGACTTATCCTAACCATGAGAGGATCTGTCTCGTAAAATGGGGAGGGCGCCGTGCAAATTAGCTTGATAAGACTAATGAGTTAGACCCCCAGAAAGGATAATCTTCTTAAAGATTAAAAATCAGCATTTAAGCCTGATATTACTCAATCCTTGAGATTGACCTTAAAGATTGGGAATTATAAACTCATGGAATTTGATGATATCTAAACTCGAGCTTGAACGAGAAAATATTTTGATCAAAATTACAAACCGATTTGTTTTCTGAAAACCCATTTTTAATGCGTTCATTGCCATTGAACGTAAAATCCTAGGAATTCACCTGGAATTCATTAGGTCACCTGAACCAAATCAGGTGTCAATCGTAAGAATGGTGGTTGCATAGCATGGTCGAAGACAGGACCTTGTGCCAGACCGAAAAACTATAGGGTGATCTTTACTATTGCTCATACAAAGGATAGTAATTGCATCCGACACGATATAGACCATAATCAAAAGTATTTCACGGGATATTGCCTTAACAGTTGCTTGTTTACCGCTTTCCTTTACAACCGGACGTTAGTTTACTGAAAGGTAATATACGGAGCAAGTATACTGGATGTGGTGCTTTCTTAATACAAGGTTAGCAAGTGGGTAACACAAAACCATTAGTTTTGAGCTAAAATTTTCAAATCTGAAACCCACAAAACCCACAAAAAAAATTTGCAAACACCGGTGAAGGGTTATTCCGGAAAACTTATCTAGGGTAAAAGCTAGATTGAATTTTCAAAAGATCAAATGTTTTCATAAAGATCCGATTTCCTTAAAGGATCTAAATTTTCATAGTCATGTGGGACTGTAAACCACATCGTTACTATCATTGTTCATATCGCCGTATTGAAATCACTGATGTACAAAGTGTGAAGAATAAAGAAGTGATTATGGTAAAGTTATATTCAAGTTCTATATTATTTGAGGACAAGCAACGCTCAAGTGTGGGAATATTTGATAATGCTAAAAACTAACATATATTTCATAGCATTATCCTTCAAGAAAGACAAGCTTTTAGTTGAAATTGTTCTAATTTCAAGTAATTATCGTTTAAATAATAAAAGGTGAAGACAAAAGACAGATTCGACGATTTGAAAAAGCAAATGACCAAAAAGCTAAAAAGTACAAAGTACAATTCAAGTGGTTCAATTTATTGATGAGAAACGTCTCAAAATTACAAAAGTACAAGCCGCAAAACACAAAGTAGCTGTGCAAATTAGCTTGATAAGAAACGTCTCAAAATTTAATCATGTAAATATCAATTTCATTTAATATATAAAAACATGGAAAAATTCGGGTCACTACAAGCTGTAGGTTGACGAAAAATCAAGAAAAGTCATCTCTAAAATCAGCAGGAAATCCACGGACCTCAGCATCAAAAAGGGTCGCCATGTGGTCAGACTTATCCTAACCATGAGAGGATCTGTCTCGTAAAATGGGGAGGGCGCCGTGCAAATTAGCTTGATAAGACTAATGAGTTAGACCCCCAGAAAGGATAATCTTCTTAAAGATTAAAAATCAGCATTTAAGCCTGATATTACTCAATCCTTGAGATTGACCTTAAAGATTGGGAATTATAAACTCATGGAATTTGATGATATCTAAACTCGAGCTTGAACGAGAAAATATTTTGATCAAAATTACAAACCGATTTGTTTTCTGAAAACCCATTTTTAATGCGTTCATTGCCATTGAACGTAAAATCCTAGGAATTCACCTGGAATTCATTAGGTCACCTGAACCAAATCAGGTGTCAATCGTAAGAATGGTGGTTGCATAGCATGGTCGAAGACAGGACCTTGTGCCAGACCGAAAAACTATAGGGTGATCTTTACTATTGCTCATACAAAGGATAGTAATTGCATCCGACACGATATAGACCATAATCAAAAGTATTTCACGGGATATTGCCTTAACAGTTGCTTGTTTACCGCTTTCCTTTACAACCGGACGTTAGTTTACTGAAAGGTAATATACGGAGCAAGTATACTGGATGTGGTGCTTTCTTAATACAAGGTTAGCAAGTGGGTAACACAAAACCATTAGTTTTGAGCTAAAATTTTCAAATCTGAAACCCACAAAACCCACAAAAAAAATTTGCAAACACCGGTGAAGGGTTATTCCGGAAAACTTATCTAGGGTAAAAGCTAGATTGAATTTTCAAAAGATCAAATGTTTTCATAAAGATCCGATTTCCTTAAAGGATCTAAATTTTCATAGTCATGTGGGACTGTAAACCACATCGTTACTATCATTGTTCATATCGCCGTATTGAAATCACTGATGTACAAAGTGTGAAGAATAAAGAAGTGATTATGGTAAAGTTATATTCAAGTTCTATATTATTTGAGGACAAGCAACGCTCAAGTGTGGGAATATTTGATAATGCTAAAAACTAACATATATTTCATAGCATTATCCTTCAAGAAAGACAAGCTTTTAGTTGAAATTGTTCTAATTTCAAGTAATTATCGTTTAAATAATAAAAGGTGAAGACAAAAGACAGATTCGACGATTTGAAAAAGCAAATGACCAAAAAGCTAAAAAGTACAAAGTACAATTCAAGTGGTTCAATTTATTGATGAGAAACGTCTCAAAATTACAAAAGTACAAGCCGCAAAACACAAAGTACAAGATATTAAATTATACGAAAAGACGTTCGAAAATCCGGAACCGAGACATGAACCAACTTTCAACGCTCGACGCAACGGAGGTGAAAGTACAAGTCAACTATGCACAAGAATATAATATAATATTTAAATAATTCATAATAAGAATAATAATAAATAATAAAAAGTTGTTAATTGAGCATAGTTAAAGGGTCATAAGTGAAAATTTCAAATCAATAATTCGCAACGAGATATTATTGATTCAACTTTGAATGGTAGCCAGCTAACATTCCACCTACAACAGTATCAATCATTTGCCTATAAAAGCAAGGCACGGAGTAATGAAGAAACTACACCTTTTTCTTTTCCTTTCTCATATCATATACGATATATATATATATATATTTATATTTTATAATTATAATTTTAATTTAAGTTTAATAATAATTGGGTTATTGTAAGAATGTTTTACGGGTTTTAAATCGAAACTCTGTCCGTGTAACGCTACGCTATAAATAATCATTGTAAGTTATGTTCTTCCTTTTTAAATTAATGTCTCGTAACTAAGTTATTATTATGCTTATTTAAGCCGAAGTAATCGTGATGTTTGGCTAAATATTAAGATTGGGTAATTGGGCTTTGGACCATAATTTGGGTTTGAACAAAAGACCGACACTTGTGGAAATTAGACTATGGGCTATTAATGGGCATTATATTTGTTGTAACATCCCGCGTTTTTCCGTTAAATTTATTTTAACACCGTCTTTTTTTTTTAAAATAATATCTTTCGTTATTTAAATTCGTATTTTCCGTTGACTAACGTTCATAATATTCCCGTTATTTAATTATAACATCACTCGTTTACTCGAGCGTTTTTAAAATATTCGTTTGGTTAATTCCCGTACCCGCTTTGAAACTTGAGGGACCGAACTTGCCAAGGGATCAAACTAGTTGACTAGGTCAACTAGTCAATCCCACCACCACCACTCATTATCCACCACTTTCTTTTTCCATTTTCTTAACAGTTTCACCATTTTCTCTCAAATCCTCTCAACAAAGATCATCATCCAAAACCGAATCAAGAAGCAAACATTAAAACAAATTACATATTCGTGATCCTCTCTTCATCCTCTACATTTTGGTACCTATTTCATCAAGTTTGGGTAACATTTCTAAAACTCTAGATTTTCTCTAGATTCGTGTTTTTGACTTGAAATGGTGTTAGTTAGTGTCTATGGCTCGTGTATAACATGAATATATGATTTGTTTGCTCGATTTGTTGTTTTGAGTCACTAGTTTGAACATTTGAAATGGGTTTGCTTAATCTTTGATTTTGGATGAGTTAATGTTGTTAAATTGTTAAAGCTCATGTTTTAATTGTGTTACTAGTATCACTAGCTTCATTTTGATGCGTAGGTTGATTAAGAAAACTTCAAAAACATGAATATTGATTTTTGTGGATTTTGGTTAGGGTTTTATAGACTTAAAATGAGCTTTGGATGTTTCGAATGCCATAAAATGTTATTAGTAGGTGTTTAGTTGTAATGTATGTTTCATTACCTTCAAAACGGCATATCATAGGTGTGAATTGGATTCCCGAAACTTAAAATGCACTTGATGAACTTGAAACTTTGAAAATAACCCTATAATGATCACTTGACGAGATTTCGGTTTTTGAAATTGATGTTTTTGTTTGGTGAAAAGTAGTTAGTTGTACTACTCATCAAAAGAGCTTTCAAACGATATAAGATACGCGTTCTAAGTGTTTACGGTTTGCATTTTGTGCTAAATTGAATTTTGGATCAAGACTTGAACTTTTGAAACTGACCAGGCACCAGGCCACGCCCATTGTCGCGGCGCGGCCACCATATGTCGCGGCGCGACACTTGCCTTGTTCAGGGGCTGACCAACTTTGCACTTTTTCGTTTAATTCCAACTATGCTACGCACCTCCGATTAACATGTAACTTGGCCAACATGCTCATATATGACTTCTAAGCTTAGAAAAATAGTTTGGGACCCGACCCGAACGTGTTGACTTTTTCGTTGACTTTGACCAAGTTTGAATTTTAGTCAAACTTAACCAAACGTTTATGCAATCGTTCTAATCTTCTTTTATACTTGATTCTTGCATGAAACTTGACAACGTGATTCACATGCTATACTATTCTAGTCATAACGAGCCATAGGACTAATTGAACACATTTCGCCCGACCTTGTGTCGTAACCGGTTAATTGATACAACTTACTTGTTTAGGTCAAGGCTAAGCAACATTCATGCACACGTTTACTTTGTGAAGTACATTTATACTCGTGCACTCGAGGTGAGATCATAGTCCCATCTTTCAACAACTTTTATGCTTTAAACTATGGGATGAGAAACATATACGTATCATACTTTTACACTTGAACACAAGTACGAAAACGAACATTCCACGTACGGGTTTGAACAAAAAGCCTCAATTCAATTATCATTAGTTACACTTGCAGGGTGTAAACGAGAACTTATATTATGTGATCACATGAGCTTGACGAGCCTCATTCGGACGGTTCGCTACCGTTAGCGGATGAAATATATTTTCGGGTCTAGTGTATGTTCTAACACTACGCAAAGGGTGCAAAACAGTTAAGTTTGATAATTGGGTGCCCGGGATACAAATAACAACTTTTGGAATGCAAATGATTTTGATAATCATCTTATATTAAATCTTGTGGTTCAAATACAACGTTTACTAAAACACCTATGATTTCACCAACGTTTTTCGTTGACAGTTTTCTATATGTTTCTCAGGTTCATACTTGGGTATTTGATACATGCTTCCACGTACACTCATACTTGCTTGGGGTCAAGCATACATGCATACACTCTGATTTCTTGCTTGGAGTCAAGCATACATACATGCATACGCTAGTGATAGCACCTTTGGATTCAAACATATTGTTTACATACTTACGCTATTTATAGCAACTGTGATTTTAAACTAATTATGTCGCAAGATATTTCATTTGTACTTTACTACTTTTGTAAACTTAAACTTGTTGTCGATCCGTTTGGTGAACTAAACTTTGCAAGTCATGCACGTTTCAAATGAATGCGACATAATTTTGGTCAAACGCGTCTCATATAGGGACTATGACCACGTAACGGGACCTAAGTTAGCGGCGCCGTCAAACATGATTTGGTCGGGTCGCTACAGATGGTATCAGAGCGTTGGTTGTAGGGAACTAGGATGTGCATTAGTGTGTCTGACAGAGTCGTTGGGACGCATTAGTAAATCTAGACTACAACCGGATAGTTAGCCATTGCATTCTGACATACATTTGCTATAGATAGCACTTACTTGACTACTTGTGCATTATACTTGAATCATTCTTAGGCAAACTTCTTGATGGTACCAAGCTTTCATCATACAAATCCGTATTCTGCCACTTTCTGGTAACACACGTAAATTCAAGATTCATACACGTATGGATGACGACGACTTCATTAGTCACACTTGTTCGGGAACTCTGTCTCCCGGATTGTTATTTGCCACTGTTTCAACTTACTATCGGTTTCCCACTGGTGTTTCTTACTATCTACTTTTTGGTGTTACTACCATCACTACTCTAGGTGAGTAAACATTTATCACTACGGTTGCGTGCTACTCGTTATCATGACTCGTTACTCTTTTCATACCTGAATACATTATTGTCTGACTCGAACCGCATTGACGTGAACAAACATTTATACACTTCCCTCAGGGAACGCTTCCTTAGAGTTGCAGAAATTCTTTCGATTTAATACGAGTCACGTTTGAGACGTCGTTACTTTTTGTTCATTTTAGATCTTCACGATGACACGAACTTGAATCTATGGAGTGATGTGGGAATGGAGGTATGAGTTAGCATAATATAACGACACTCGATCAACGTGGTTATATTACGGTAAGACATACTAAAGTTCTAATGACACGTGATGGTGGTTAGACTCGATCACCCTAATCACCACCATGTGCCTTGTACATGACTTCATCTATTCATGTTTGGACATCTGAAAACTTCGAAAGTACTGACAACAACCATACCGGGGACACACCTTCGAATATTGTCGAACCATATTTATGCTTCCGAATGAATGACGAATTCTTTCAACTTCAAACATACGTTATACATGAATACTATCTCGTCCTCGCACAGTTTTATCAACGAACTACAATATTCTTGTTATGCTCACATCGAGGCGGAAACTTCTCTCGCCTTACACTCGTACTTCCGTTTAAGGAAATCCTTTTATCTAAATTCTTAATGGAGAGAGAGACTCTTCACATTATACTAGTATTCGCCTCGAGGGTGAATAGTCATAACGAACGTTTTCGGAAACCGATAAATCTTCCGCGGCGCGAAATTCTTGAGAAACAAAAACTTGTTCAAAATATATCTTGTGGAGATATACTTCGTTTCGGATCGAGATCCTCGTTTCACTTCTAGATTTCGGGGTGCCTTACAAAAAGCCTCGGGACCACGTTTAAACATGAGTACAACACATCAACCACAACCCGACGGACCGAGCAAACATACGATTCAAACCTTAGAAACTATAAAACGAATTTGCGTTATCAACTTCAATTTACTTGAGAAAAGTAGTTGCCTTTAGCCGAATTCTCTTACTACAATAATTTTCATTCGAGTATTAACGTCACACTTTTCGAGGACCCGTATAGCCGCAATTATCGTTTTCTTAATCGTTGAGCCGAAGTAGGTGACAAGCAAACCACCGGACCCGAACTCATTCATGAAACAACCGAAAAATTATTCAATTCCAAGAAGGGCTCAAGACGGCCCGTATTAGCCAAAAGAGCTACACCGATGTTAGACGTAAACATTTCAAATTCCAAGTGGGCAACCGCGTAACGTTAAAAGTCGCACCTTGAAAAGGTGTAATCCGTTTCGGGAAACGTAGATAGCTAAATCCGCGATATTTTTAGTCCTTTTAAAATCCTGGGGCGTTTTGGACCCGTTACTAGCCGTTTAGATTTTTCAACTCATTCGAGTCTCCGTTCATCCTAAATTCTACGTATCAAACTTAAAGGCGTTTCTTGCGAAACAAGAACTTGTTATCCTCTTCGATGAACTTACTATCAACGATAAACTCCACCTCATAGGAGGACCGATTGAAACTATAAATCGTGAAACCAAACTTTAAACCAACGTAAAAACCCCGACTGTCAAAGTTCTTTGAAATGCCCAAGGAAGTACCTTCACTTATTCGTAGAATCGGCAACACAACATTTCGAAGAAGAAACAACTACTACTTCCAACTAAATTTCGGGACGAAATTTCTTTTAAGGTGTTGGTAATGTAACATCCCGCGTTTTTCCGTTAAATTTATTTTAACACCGTCTTTTTTTTTAAAATAATATCTTTCGTTATTTAAATTCGTTTTTTCCGTTGACTAACGTTCATAATATTCCCGTTATTTAATTATAACATCACTCGTTTACTCGAGCGTTTTTAAAATATTCGTTTGGTTAATTCCAGTACCCGCTTTGAAACTTGAGGGACCGAACTTGCCAAGGGATCAAACTAGTTGACTAGGTCAACTAGTCAATCCCACCACCACCACTCATTATCCACCACTTTCTTTTTCCATTTTCTTAACACTTTCACCATTTTCTCTCAAATCCTCTCAACAAAGATCATCATCCAAATCCGAATCAAGAAGCAAACATCAAAACAAATTACATATTCGTGATCCTGTCTTCATCCTCTACATTTTGGTACCAATTTCATCAAGTTTGGGTAACATTTCTAAAACTCTAGATTTTCTCTAGATTCGTGTTTTTGACTTGAAATGGTGTTAGTTAGTGTCTATGGCTCGTGTATAACATGAATATATGATTTGTTTGCTCGATTTGTTGTTTTGAGTCACTAGTTTGAACATTTGAAATGGGTTTGCTTAATCTTTGATTTTGGATGAGTTAATGTTGTTAAATTGTTAAAGCTCATGTTTTAATTGTGTTACTAGTATCACTAGCTTCGTTTTGATGCGTAGGTTGATTAAGAAAACTTCAAAAACATGAATATTGATTTTTGTGGATTTTGGTTAGGGTTTTATACACTTAAAATGAGCTTTGGATGTTTTGAATGCCATGAAATGTTATTAGTAGGTGTTTAGTTGTAATGTATGTTTCATTACCTTCAAAACGGCATATCATAGGTGTGAATTGGATTCCCGAAACTTAAAATGCACTTGATGAACTTGAAACTTTGAAAATAACCCTATAATGATCACTTGACGAGATTTCGGTTTTTGAAATTGATGTTTTTGTTTGGTGAAAAGTAGTTAGTTGTACTACTCGTCAAAAGAGCTTTCAAACGATATAAGATACGCGTTCTAAGTGTTTACGGTTTGCGTTTTGTGCTAAATTGAATTTTGGATCAAGACTTGAACTTTTGAAACTGACCAGGCACCAGGCCACGCCCATTGTCGCGGCGCGGCCACCATATGTCGCGGCGCGACACTTGCCTTGTTCAGGGGCTGACCAACTTTGCACTTTTTCGTTTAATTCCAACTATGCTACGCACCTCCGATTAACATGTAACTTGGCCAACATGCTCATATATGACTTCTAAGCTTAGAAAAATAGTTTGGGACCCGACCCGAACGTGTTGACTTTTTCGTTGACTTTGACCAAGTTTGAATTTTAGTCAAACTTAACCAAACGTTTATGCAATCGTTCTAATCTTCTTTTATACTTGATTCTTGCATGAAACTTGACAACGTGATTCACATGCTATACTATTCGAGTCATAACGAGCCATAGGACTAATTGAACACATTTCGCCCGACCTTGTATCGTAACCGGTTAATTGATACAACTTACTTGTTTAGGTCAAGGCTAAGCAACATTCATGCACACGTTTACTTTGTGAAGTACATTTATACTCGTGCACTCGAGGTGAGATCATAGTCCCATCTTTCAACAACTTTTATGCTTTAAACTATGGGATGAGAAACATATACGTATCATACTTTTACACTTGAACACAAGTACGAAAACGAACATTCCACGTACGGGTTTGAACAAAAAGCCTCAATTCAATTATCATTAGTTACACTTGCAGGGTGTAAACGAGAACTTATATTATGTGATCACATGGGCTTGACGAGCCTCATTCGGACTGTTCGCTACCGTTAGCGGATGAAATATATTTTCGGGTCTAGTGTATGTTCTAACACTACGCAAAGGGTGCAAAACAGTTAAGTTTGATAATTGGGTGCCCGGGATACAAATAACAACTTTTGGAATGCAAATGATTTTGATAATCATCTTATATTAAATCTTGTGGTTCAAATACAACGTTTACTAAAACACCTATGATTTCACCAACGTTTTTCGTTGACAGTTTTCTATATGTTTCTCAGGTTCATACTTGGGTATTTGATACATGCTTCCGCGTACACTCATACTTGCTTGGGGTCAAGCATACATGCATACACTCTGATTTCTTGCTTGGAGTCAAGCATACATACATGCATACGCTAGTGATAGCACCTTTGGATTCAAACATATTGTTTACATACTTACGCTATTTATAGCAACTGTGATTTTAAACTAATTATGTCGCAAGATATTTCATTTGTACTTTACTACTTTTGTAAACTTAAACTTGTTGTCGATCCGTTTGGTGAACTAAACTTTGCAAGTCATGCACGTTTCAAATGAATGCGACATAATTTTGGTCAAACGCGTCTCATATAGGGACTATGACCACGTAACGGGACCTAAGTTAGCGGCGCCGTCAAACATGATTTGGTCGGGTCGCTACATTTGTTTAACTGAATGATAGTTCGTTAATTTAATATAAAGATTTACAATTTGACGTATCTATAAATAACCACATACACTCGATCGGATATGATGGGCGGGATATTTATAAGTACTAAAAATTGTTCATTTGACCGGACACGGGGATGGATTAATAGTCAATGGACTCATTAAAACAGGGGTGGATTACATACAAGAAAAATTGGTGTAATTGTTAATGAAGTATTAAAACCTTGTTACAGTTTAAGTCCTCAATTAGTTGGAATATTTGACTTCGGGTATAAGGGTAATTTGACGAGGATACTCGCACTTTATATTTATGGCCGATGGACTGTTATGGATAAAAACCAGATAGATGTATCGAATAATCCGGGGCAAAGGACAATTAACCCATGGTAATAAATTAAAATCAAAACGTCAAACATCATGATTACGGAAGTTTAAATAAGCATAATTCCTTTATTTTATATCTCATCGTACTTTCATTTATCGTCATTTTATTTATCGTACTTTAAATTATCGCACTTTTATTTTTACGCTTTATTTATATTTTTAATTATTGCACTTTTATTTGTTGTCATTTACTTTACTCTTTAAAATAAGTTATATTTATATTTAATATTTTGCATTAGGTTTTAACTGTGATATAAGTCTCAAAATCGACAAACCGGTCATTAAACGGTAAATCCCCCCAAAGTTACCTATAATTACTATATATTACTAAATCTAGTTTAACTACTTAATTAACTAATTTGACCTAGTAAGACACCCAATAATAGTGTCCACGGATCGACCTCCCGGACTTTACCTTAGCTATATTATTACACGATAGGTATACTTGCCTTTTGTGTTTTAGTTTAATTTAGGTGATTTCCTGTAGTAAATAAATATAAAACTGATAGCCGTTTCATACACACCCTCTAGAACACATCAGCCACACAACATAATTTCGCGCTAACACCCTGCAAGTGTAACTAATGATAATTGAATTGAGGCCTTTTGTTCTAACTCGCACGTGGAATGTTTGTTTTCGTACTTGTGTTCAAAGCATAAAAGTATGATACGTATATGTTTCTCATCCCATGATTTAAAAGTATAAAAGTTGTTGAAAAAATGTGACTATGATCTCACCGTAGTTGCATGCCAAAGTACTTGGAATTAAACATTGTGCAAATGAAAGTTGCTTAGCCTTGACCTAAACAAATAGGTCGTATCAATTACCGGTTACGACACAAGGTCGGGCGAAATGTGTTCAATTAGTCGTATGGCTCGTTACGACTCGATTAATAGCATGTGAATCAAGTTGTCAAGTTTCATGCAAGAATCAAGTATAAAAGCATGTTAGAATGATTGCATAAATATTTGGTTAAGTTTGACTAAAAGTCAAACTTGGTCAATGTCAAAGTCAAAGTCAACGGGGTCGGCTCGGGTATCCGACGTTTGTCCCATGATAAGAAGTCATATATAAGCATATTGGCAAAATTTCATGTTAATCGGAGTTGCGAGTAAGCGGGGATGAGTTGGTGAATAACAAAATAATTTGGTCTACTTTTCTGCACAGGTACGGCGCACCCAGAACAGGAGCGGCGCTCTTGAGGACCCTGGAGCGACGCTCTTATCTACAGAAGAGGCGCTCCTGACGTATGGTGAAAAACTCCACAAAAGGCTAGCCAGGAACGGCGCTCTTAATACAAAAGCGGCGCTCCCGTACCTGGAAAAATGCTGTTTCTGAATTTTAACAAGTGCACGAACCAAACTTCAAACAAACACAACTTATGAACCGAAAACCCTCAAAACACGTATCTTATATCGTTAGAAAGGTATTTTGATGAGGAAAATGACTAAGCATATATCATCAAACAATCACATTGTTTTAAATCACCAAATCCTAGTTGAATGATCGTTAAAAGTTCATCATTCAAGTTTCAAGTTCGTAAAACGCATTTCATGATTCGAGAACCTGCTACACACATATAATATGCCATTTCGCAGGTAATTACACATACAATACAACTAAACACTTACCAACAACATTGCGAAGCATTTGATGCATCAAAAGTTCATTTTAAAATTTATCAAACCCTAATCAAGAATCACAAAATCGATAGTCATGTTAATGTAAGATTTTCATGTCATCCAACATACCAAATCGAAGCATATGAAGCTAGTAACACATTTAAAACTATAGGTTTAACATCTAACAACATTTAATCAATCAAAATCAAAGATTAAACTAACCCATTTCAAGTGTTCATGCTAGTTACACCAAATAACAAGATCGAGCATACAAATCACATATCCATGTTAGATTTGAGCCATAGACACTAATTAACACCATTTCAAGTCTATAAAACGAATTAGAGAAATCTAGAGTTTTTAGAAACTTTACCCCAAGTAGTGAAATTGGTACCAAAATGTAGAGGATGAAGAGAGGATTCCAAAAGTACGATTCGTTTTTTTGTAAGCTTCCTAGATCCGAATTAGATGATGAATCTTTGTTGTTGGGGTTTGAGAGAAAAATGAAAGTATTAAGAAAGGGATAAGAGAGAAATGAGAGGATGAGAGGTGGGAGGTGAATGACTAGTCCCACTAGTTATCTCTTTGGCCAAATGGCAAAGTTAGTCCCCCGAGTTTGAAAGCGAGTGTGTGAATTAACCGAACGAATTATTTTAAAAATGCAAATTAACGAGTGAGATTATAATTAAATAACAGAAATATTAGGAACGTTAGTTAATGAAATATACGAATTTAGATAACGAAAGATATTATCTAAAAAAAAGACGGGCGGTTAAATAATTTAATGAAAAAATACGGGATGTTACAGCGTTGCTATCTATTCATCATTCGAAAGTGGGTCCAATTTTCAACTGAAGTTTTTTTAGCACGCTTGCCACATAATTCAGCCTGATTATGTGGCAAACGTAATGTGCTCAAAAATCTATTTTGCAGTCATGTATTATTAGCGAAACAAAACTATTGTAAAATATATTTGCATTCAATATGAAAATTTAAAGTAGAAACAATTATAGAGTTATGAATTGAGAGATATCAAAAAGTGTCACAAAATACTCGAACCATTAAACCAAAATGTCACTAAACATGTAAGGATTTGTGGCTAGTGGGGGATATATTAACCCCAAAAATATTCTCAATGTACCTAAAGAAAGTGTTACATAAAAAACAAGTGTAAAAATGGTATTTAAATATGTATAAGAGTTAAAATGCAAAGGAAATAATTATCGTAAAATCTAAATTTTGAAAACTCACCTTATAAAAATTGTAAAATGAATTTTCGGCGTTAAATCTCTTTCAAATGGAAGCAAGCCATCAGGAAGTCTTGCTCATAGCGTCGTTATCTATTCATCGTGCGAAAGTGGTTTCAATTTTCAAAAGAAGTTTTTTTAGCACGCTTTAAACGTAATTCGGCCCGATTATGTGGCAAACGTAATGTCCTTAAAAATGTGTTTTTCGACCACGATTTATCATCGAAATGAAACTAATGTCAAATATATTTGCATTCAATATGAAATTTTAAAATAGAAACAATTATAGAGTTATAAATTGAGAGATATCAAAAAGTGTCACAAAAGAATCGAACCATCAAACCAAGATGTCACTAAACGTGTAACGATTTTTGGCTAGTGGGGATACATTAACCCCAAAAATATTCTCAATGTAGCTAAATAAAGTGTTACATAAAATGCAAGTATCAAAATTGTATTTAAATAAGAGTTTAAATGAAAGGTAATAATTATCGTAAAATCTGAAAGTTCAAATTTCACCTTTAAAATTAACAAAACGACTTTTTCATCTTCAAAACTATATCGAATGCAAGCAAACCTTCAGGAAGTCTTCCTCATAGCATCGTTATCTATTCATCGTGCGAAAATGCGTTCAATTTTCAACCGAAGTTTTTTTAGCACATTTACCACATAATTCGGTCTGATTATATGGCATACGTAATGTGCTCAAAAATGTGTTTTACGACCATGAATTATTATCGAAAAAAACTATAGTCAAATATATTTGCATTCACTATGAAAATTTAAAATAGAAACAATTATGGAGTTATGAATTGAGAGATATCAAAAAGTGTCACAAAATACTCGAACCATTAAACCAAGATGTCACTAAACGTGTAAGAATTTGTGGCTAGTGGGGGATATATTAACCCCAAAAATATTCTCAATATACCTACATAAAGTGTTACATAAAAAAACAAGTATCAAAATGGTATTTAAATATGCATAAGATTTCAATTGCAAAGGTAATAATTATCGTAAATCTAAATTTTCAAAATTCACTTTTAGAAATTGCAAAGCGACTTTTTCGGCGTCAAAACTCTTTCAAATGGAAGAAAGCCATCAGGAAGTCTTGCTCATAGAATCATTATCTATTCATCATGTGAAAGTTGTTCCAATTTTCAACCAAAGTTTTTTTTAGCACGCTTGCAACATAATGCGGCCCGATTATGTGGCAAACGTAATGTGCTTAAAAACGTGTTTTGCGACCACGATTTATTATCGAAATGAAAAAAGGTCAAATATATTTTCATTCAATATGAAATTCTAAAATAGAAACAATTATAGAGTTATGAATTGAGAGATATCAAAAAGTGAAAAGAATCGAACCATCAAACCAAGATGTCACTAAACGTGTAACGATTTTTGGCTAGTAGGGATATATTAACCTCAAAAATTTTCTCAATGTACCTAAATAAAGTGTTATATAAAAAACAAGTATCAAAATTGTATTTAAATATGCATAAGAGTTCAAATGAAAGGTATTAATTATCGTAAAATCTGAAAGTTCAAATTTCACCTTTAGAAATAACAAAACAACTTTTTCATCGTCAAAACTATATCGAATGCAAGCAAGCCTTCGGGAACTCTTCCTCATAGCGTCGTTATCTATTCATCGTGCAAAAATGCGTCCAATTTTCAACCGATGTTTTTTTAAAACACTTACCACATAATTAGGCCTGATTATGTGGCAAATGTAATGTGCTCAAAAATGTATTTTACGGCCATGAATAATTATTTTAGAATAACTATAGTCAAATATATTTGCATTCAATATGAAAATTTAAAGTAGAAACAATTATAGAGTTATAAATTGAGAGATATCAAAAAGTGTCACAAAATAATTTAACAATTAAACTAAGATGTCACTAAACGTGTAAGAATTTGTGGATAGTGGGGGATATATTAACCACAAATATATTCTCAATGTACGTAAAGAAAGTGTTGCATAAAATACAAGTATAAAAATGGTATTAAAATATATATAAGAGTTCAAATTCAAAGGTAATAATTATCATAAAATCTAAAATTTCAAAATTCACCTTTAGAAATGGCAAAATGAATTTTTTGGAGTCAAAATTCTTTCGAATGGAAGCAAGCCTTCAGGAAGTCTTGCTCATAGCATCATTATCTGATCATCGTGCGAAATTGAGTCCTATATTCAACCGAAGTTTTTTAGCAAGCTTGCCACATAATTCGGCCCGATTATGTGGCACACGTATTGTGCTCAAAAATGTGTTTTACGACTATGAATTATTATCAAAACGACACTATAGTCAAATATATTTGCATTCAATATGAATTTTTAAAATAGAAACAATTATAGAATTATGAATTGAGAGATATCAAAAAGTGTCACAAAAGAATCGAACCATCAAACCAAGATGTCACTAAACGTGTAAGGATTTTTAGCTAGTGCAGGATATATTAACCCCAAAGATATTCTCAATGTACCTAAATAAAGTGTTACATAAAAAAGAATCAAATTGGTATTTAAATATGCATAAGAGTTCAAATAAAAGGTAATAATTATCATAAAATCTAAAATTTCAAAATTCACCATTAGAAATAGCAAAACAACTTTTTCGACGTCAAAACTATTTCGAATGGGAACAAGCCTTCAGTAAGTCTTGCTCATAGTCTATTCATCGTGTGAAAATGTGTCTAATTTTAAACTGAAGTTTTTTTAGCACACCTAACACATAATTCGGCCCAATTAAGTGGCAAATGTAATGTGCTCAAAAATGTGTTTTACGACCATAAATTATTATCGACACAAAACTATAGACAAATATATTAGCATTCAGTATGATAATTTAAAATAGAAAAAATTATAGAGTTATGAATTGAAAGATATCAAAAAGTGTCACAAAATAATCGAACCATTAAACCAAAATGTCTCTAAACGTGTAAGGATTTGTTGCAAATGAGGATATATTAATCCCAAACGTATTCTCAATGTACCTAAATAAAGTGTTACATAAAAAAAGTATCAAAATGGTATTTAAATATGCATAAGAATTCAAATGCAAATGTAATAATTATCGTAAAATCTGAAAGTTCAAAATTCACCTTTAGAAATTGCAAAAGGACTTTTCGCCGTCAAAACTATGTCGAATGGAAGCAAGCATTTAGGAAGTCTTACTCATAGTGTCGTTATCTATTCATATTGCGAAAGTGGGTCCAATTTTCAACTGAAGTGTTTTTAGCACGCTTCCACATAATTCTGCCCAATTATGTGGCAAACGTAATGCGCTCAAAAATCTGTTTTGCGGCCATGAATTATAATCGTAATGAAACTATTATAAAATATATTTGCATTTAATATGAAATTTTAAAAATAAAAACAATTATAGAGTTATGAATTGAGTGAAATCAAAAAGTGTCACAAAAGAATCGAACCATCAAACCAAGATGTCAGTAAACGTGTAAGGATTTTTGGCTAGTGGGGGATATATTAACCCCAAAATATTTTCAATGTACCTAAATAAAGTGTTACATAAAAAACAAGTATCAAAATGGTATTTAAATATGCATAAGAATTCAAATGCGAAGGTAATAATTATCGTAAAATCTGAAAGTTCAAAATTCACCTTTAGAAATTGCAAAAGGACTTTTTAGTCGTCAAAACTATGTCGAATGGAAGCAAGCCTTTAGGAAGTCTTGCTCATAGCGTCGTTATCTATTCATCGTGCGAAAGTGGGTCCAATTTTCAACCGAAGTGTTTTTAGCACGCTTGCCACATAATTCGGCCCAATTATGTGGCAAACGTAATGCGCTCAAAATTCTGTTTTGTAGCCATGAATTATTATCGTAATGAAACTATTGTAAAATATATTTGTATTCAATTTGAAATTTTAAAATAAAACAATTATAGAGTTATGAATTGAGTGATATCAATAAGTGTCACAAAAGAATCGAACCATCAAACCAAGATGTCACTAAACGTGTAATGATTTTTGGCTAGTGAGGGATATATTTACCCCTAAAATATTCTCAATGTACCTAAATAAAGTGTTACATAAATAAACAAGTATCAAAATGGTATTTAAATATGCATATATATATAGGATTATTATGTTAAAACGACCAAATTTCTGACGTCAATTAGTATATGGGATTAATTTCAGCACAATCTGAAACCGAAAATTATGTGTCACCAAATGTTACTCCATTTGGTAGCGCATATTAATGAGTTAAGATTTATATTTAGTGAAGTGATATTAGTTTCAAAATTAAATGCATCATATATAATTACAAGATGACTGAAATAGTAGGCCTTAAAACTATTTATACAATGGTAAGTAATGTTGAAACAAAAATAATAATGTAAAATAAATTAAAAACGTTTAAAAACAATATTAGCATTAGTAAAATACCATTTTTGTCATCCAGATGAACTCCAATGGAAATACACCTTCAGGAAGTCTTGCTCCCTATTCTCTTTAAGAGATCTTAGGAATTTTAGCATAATCTGAAACCAAAAATTATGCGCTGCCAAATGTTACTCCATTTGACGGCGCATATTAATGAGTTAAAATTTATATTTAGTGAAGTGATATTAGTTTCAAAACTAAATGGATTATACATAATTACAATTTGACTGAAATAATACGCCTTAAAACTATTTATACCATGATATAAAAATAATAATATGATATAAATTCGAAACGTCTAAAAAGAACATTAAAATAAGTAAAATAACATTTTCGTCATCTAGAGGACCTCGAATGGTAAGACACCTATATGGAGTCTTGATCCTTGTTCTATTTTATGGTGATCTTGGAAATTTCATCACAATCTGAAAGCGAAAATTATGCACCACCAAATGTTACTCTATTTGGCGGCGCATGTTAATTAGTTAAATTCTTTATTTACTGAAGTAATATTAGTTTCAAAATTATATGCGTTATACATAATTACAGTTTGAGTGAAATAATAGGCCTTAAAACTATTTATACCAATGCTAAGTCATGCTTAAACCAAAATAATAATATGATAGTGTTGGTCCCTTGATAATAAAAGGATTATTATAGAGGGGGGGTGAATACAATATCTTTTAATTAACTTAACAGTTAAACACGATTCGTATTCAAACATGAAGATTAAATAGAGTCACAGGTAATTTTCAACGGTTATTCTTTATTGATTGAATCACAAAGAATTACAACTATCCTTGGCGGAATGATAGTTGGTTGATACAGATTACCTAGAATATAGCCAAGAGGTAAACTAAAAGCTATTACACATTTTTGACTCTAAATAAATAAACTCACACCACTAGTTGTTACAATAGTGAAAAAAACAATTTATAGTAGTCCTATTAACCGTGTAATGGTTCTATTGTCCACTGGTACATAGGATGTCTGTACTTGTGGGGACAACTGCATCAGAGAGCATGCTCTCCTCTTTCCTCTTTGGTAGCTATTTGCAGGAACACCCTAATTCGGTTTGGTACCACTATTTGATTAAATAAATAGAATGTTGTGTTCCCTAGGTGTTGACAAAGTATAACCCATGTCTGCCCATGCGTTAAACTTCTGTATTCCCACGTGGTCTTGTAAGGTCACTTATCAGCCGCCGACGCGTGTCCTTTTCTATTCAACTTTGTCTTTGACTTCTGTTGAATAGTACCATTGATGTAGACCACTCGAGAAACTACTATGCTTATAATGGAGCATAGCTATCTTATGTAGTAAGCTGCATTCCAGCTGTGCTGGTTCTTCATTGCTGAGACACTTGATATTCTTGAACTGCTGAGTACACATCCTGTGCTGATTGAAGAACACTGTCTACCTTGTGCTGGTAGACTGAGCAGCAAATTAAATACTCGACACAACAATATCTACTGTCTATACATAAACAAACTTATGCTGACTGCACATAACATTTTAGTGCAAATAAATTACAGTTTTGTCATAATTAAATCCTTAATTATTTTGGGGACTCAACAATCTCCCCCTATTTGATGATGACAAAACCTATGAAATATAGAGAAAATACTAAAGCTAGTACCGAGGGACCTAATGAAAAATAGGCAGTAAATTTTTCCCTTTTTAAGTTTGTTTTTGGGATCTTTTGCTGCGTTATCTATATCTTATAATTTGATATGATTTTGAAGATAAAATCATTTCACTATCATTACCACAGAGTATATACAGTAATTACAAGAACATCATAATGAAAAATGAAATAAACAAAAGATACAATTTGAGCACTAGAGGGCTATCTATCTTTATCTCTATCTAATTCCTCTTCAGATAGCTCCTCTTGTTTGATTCTCCAGGCTTCAGGAAACAGGATAGGTATATCAGCAGGATCAAATACAGGAATATGAGGAGGTAGAATAATGCGATCTCTTCTTTGTGGGCCTTCATCAGTAGATTTCTTTCCTTTAGGTTTTTGAGAAAGTACTTCTTCTACGTTACCACTGGTGCATTCCCAAATTTTGTAGCTTTGTTGAAGAGATCTTGGAGTTCTGGCTTCAATGACTTTTTAATACCACTTTCAGCTTTACCAATGAAATACTCCAATATCTCCATCCATTCACTGAATCCTAAAGATCGTAACTCATCATAATTTATCCTTTCTTGAACATTATTTTCCCTGCTGACATTGAAAGCTCTTTTTGAGCCTCTGTGCACCTTGATGATCTTGTTGGGATTTGATCTTCTATTCATCACATCACCATACTTGCTCCTATAATAATGATCAGATAGTTCTATGGTTCGGGCAGTTTCCAGAGGAGCAATAGCAGGTGCTTTCTCAGCAGCTTCTAGTTCATCAAGGGCCTTATCCTATTCCTTGACAATGGCTTTAGTTAATTTGAGGGACTCAGCCTCTAGCTTTATATCAGCAGCCAATTTGTCTTCTATCTCCTGAAGCCTTACCCTCTCAGCGAGTTCAGCATCAACAGCCTCCCTTCTTTGCATTTCAGCTTGTAAGCCCAACAGATAATCAGCGGCAGTAATTTTCAGGGACTTTACTGTTTCAATCATCTTTCTACCCTCTTCAGTTCTAAGGGAAGCACGATACTCCCTTAGATCCATACCCAGCTGGCGAGCCTCTTGAAATTGAGCTTTCTCCTCATCACGAGAGAGCCTTTGACCACTGTTGTTTAAGTATACACCAATTTCAATGCCATAAGTTAAGGCAGTGATGTAGAGTGGCCGATCAAGAGGATGATGCAGCAATATAATAGCGTATCCTTTCATTAATAGCAGCTTGTCTTTGTTCAAGCAATTCTGGTACAGTGATCTTAAGCCTGTAAGCATCTCTTTCATCTGGATTCATTTTAAATAAGTCTAGCTCACCACGGGCAACTAAATCATCTTCCCAAGTTCTGTGTTTACCATGACGTTTTGGGGAAGATGGAGGATACATGATTGATTCACCTATGCCAGATGAACTCACTGGAAACTGATTAACACGATTATCCCGTGTTCTGTTAAAATAAGTGAGGGTCCGGGGAGAGATAGGTGATTGAACAAATAAGTGATCTCCACTACCCCATACTATAAATTCAGCAGGATTAACCGTATCATCATCTTGATTATCACCCAGCACATCCACCTTTGCTGGCTCTTCAACACTTGATTCACCCAGCAGCACACTACTGACTGGGTCTTCATTCACAGCACTCCTTGCTATGTCTTCAGTACCAGCTGACTGATTATTATCAGCTGGCACAACTACCTCTGTATCTTCATCAGCTGCCTCAAATAGGGGTCCTTTCCTTAGGGGCTGGTTGTCCCTAGGAGCAGATTTCACCCTTTGTTTGTCAATTGGCTTGGGTTCAGCTGATGGTTCTTGTGTTGATACTAGTTCTTGTGGTGGCAGATAGGGAACAATAGCAAGATGCTCTCCCTGAACATCAATATCTGCTGGCTGTTGTTGTGTAGCTGGCTGAGTAGATGATACTGGTCGAGAAGATGAGCTGGTTTCTAATATTGCATCTAGCCATTTCATAAATACATCAGCTCTAACTCCTCCTGACTCAGTAGAAGCTATGTAATCTTTCATCTCTTAAGGAGTCATCTTCTTTATTCTATCTTCTCGCTCAGCATACAGATTGGCTTTCTTTTTATCATACTTGATCATGAACTTAGCATTTCTTTTAAGTGTAGCCCTTTTATATTCTTGAATGGTGATCAGATCATCATCAATTTCATGCTTATCAGGAGTGAGGGTTCGCCTACGCTCCATTTTAAGTCTTTTTAGAGTAGCATAGGCCCCAAACTTAGCGTTGGAAGTAGCAACTAATTCCTGCTGTCTCTTCTGATGTCTCTCCATTTTTCTTTTCAATTTACGTTCAATGGTTTGAGAGACAGCAAAAGATTCAGCAATAACCAATTCAGAAACATCACTGGGCTTACTGTCAGAACCAATATCATCCACTGATGTGGCAGACATACTGGGTTGAGATTCACCAGCTGCCTGTACACCAGCTTCAGTATGAGTGTTGCTGGGCTTAGTTCCAGTACCATCACCAACATCATCACCATCTCTCCTCTGCTGTTTAGGAGCCTTTTCATGCTCATGCTCCCCCTCAGATTGTTTTCTCTTTTTGGACTTTTTCTTAGACTTCTTCTCCCCCTTTTTGTCATCAGTAGGGGCAGAAGGGTGAGCAGGGAGACCTGTGCATCAAGGTCACTATCTGACTGAGGAACAGAGAAAGCAAAATTGTTTCAGTCAGCATCAGCAGGAGAAAGATGGGCACCAGGATCTACGCCATATTGTCTTAGGCAGATGTTGGAAGTACGAACTTCATTTCTAGCAACACCCATCGCCATGTTTTGGACATCATCCCTAATACCAGCTTGAAGATCAACCATGCGTTGCATTACCTCCACCATTTGAACATAAGCTGAGGCAGGAATCATAGTAGCCATTTGCTGTTCCTGCGAATCCAATATCTCTTCTAGCACCATATTTTCTTCATTAAGGAAAAGAATTCTGCGATTAGCAACATCCAAATCAGCTTGAAGACGGGAAATATCCTTAGTATACTCATTGTGAGAGATGATTCGCCTTTTTAAATCCTCCTCCTCTTCATGTTGTTTGACAATGGCTTCCACAGCAAGATCTGCAAAGGCACACACTTGTTTGAGCTTGTTCTCAATAGAAGAAGTGGTAACCTCCCCAGCTGTGCGTACTACTTCAGACACTCTATCAACAATAGCAGATCAAATGGTGTTCTGTAGATCCGGTGTGACTTCAGCTAATATCTTATAGACAGCCAAGTGTAGATGGAAGCCACCTCATCAGCATTAAACTTAGTATAGCTGGTTGAGGGGTGATCACTAGCAGCTAACACAGGAGTACCTCCGTGGGGTGGTGGAGATGGAAGGTCAGAGTCTGACTCGTCACCATGATCACCACCATTTTTACCTTCACCTAAATGTTTAGAACCACTGGTATCCTTGTCAGCATCATTATCAGCATCATCAGTGAGATCCACTAGTTTATCTTTGGAGCCAGTTACATTATCATGAATGACTGGCTCTTCCCTACCAGTACCTTTATCAGCATCACCATCAGATGAAGAAGATGATGAGGAAGAAGCTGATGAATCAGAAGGTACTGGCGAATCAGGAAGTTGTTGCATGATATATTTACCAGTAGTGGGATCTCTGATGAACTTGAGAGGCCTCCATATACCAGACCATGGAGAATCAGCTGGAGCCATACCAAAATAGTGATAATATGGCTGCTCATTGATCTGTTCCAAAGTAGCCAGCCTCTCATATACCTATTCTCTTGCTGGTCGATCAAGCTGAGACATCATTTCAGTCAGCTCTTCCCTAGGTAGTTTACTGGCTGACACCAGAGCACTTTGGGGATCAATAGTCAGCTGATCCAATAGCAAGGCAACTCTGGGAGTGATAGAGGCTCCCCTATAGATGAAGTTAGGTACAACTTCATCAGGATCTGGTACCTGGCACACATATGGCTGCTGTTCAGCAGAAGCAGTAGCCTGAGACGAATCAGTAGTGGTAGTAGCAGAGGTACCAGCATCCATAGTGGGTTCCGAAGAACCAGTAGCAGTAGTAGGTGACTGTGCAGTAGGTGAAGAAGCAGCATCTGCAGCACCATTAAAGAAAGTATCCGGTGTTGAATCAGAAAGCTGTAGATTACCAGCAGAGTCCACAGTAATAAATTATCTCGATTGAAGATCAGAAACACCCAGAATAACAGTAGGAGCAGCAGTTGTAGTAACAGTAGGAATGGTAGCAGCATCAATATCAAGAACCTCCTTAACAATGTTATCAATAACCTTTTCAAGTACCGGAGGAGGTTCCATTATCATCTCATCAACCACTTCAGAATCAGTGGTTGAAGCAGCAATACCAGAGACGGTAAGAGGAGTAGCAAATATAACAGCAGTAGCTACCTCCTCATTAACAGTAAGATCAGTGGAACCAGCAACCACATTGTCTCCAGTAGAGCCAGCAGCAGTAGAGACAACAGTACTAGTGTCAGCACCACCCGTAGGCAAATCAGTAGCACCAACACCAGTAGCAGTAGTTGAGAGCTCATTAGTAGAAATATTAACATCCTTTTCTTGCTCCCCCTCTGCCTGTTCATCTACCCTGCTAAGAACTGAAACAAAAGAACATTTTATGTTAAAAACTGTAGAATCAAATAAATTTGACTCAACAATTGCATCTGTTGTTAGTCTCAGGGGACCGACTGGTGGTTTAGTCAGCCCTTTGATTGAGACAGAGTTAGGTGTCTGTAAGTGCAGCTGTGACTCTGATGACTCATTGACAACACATGTTGACCTAGATAGTGTAAGAGTTCTGGCTGGTAATGATGTAGGAGTGAGACTCTTATCATGATCCAAGTAACATATTAGCTGTGCAGTAGCCTGAGTTGATTTAACACGATGAGGAGCCAGCTCAAGATTGCTTCGGGGGTCAGTGATGTTCTCTGTTGGTTGTACTGTCAGCAGAGAATATTGCATTATGTTTATCTGAGAAAAATGTGGAAGTGTTTGGTTAGAAGAATATGAGTTGCTACTCTTCTTAACACTAGTTTTAAAACCAGTCAGCTTGGGAGCCAAGGTTATACCTTTAACTCCACTTTCATTTTTCAAGTCAGCAGTTAAAATGTTTTCAATTAAGTTAGAATTTTCTGTTGTATGGTCTATAAACGCACCAGGTTCCATAGCCACATCCTTTGCAGGAGCAGTAGTTGAGACTGGTGCAATCTCCCCTGTAGTTTGCTTGGAGCCAGCCTTTGCACGTTTGGATTTGCCTGTTACCAAGAAATAGATAAGCAACGGATTCCAATACTAGAATTGGGTAGTCAGTATATAAAACTAGGGCTGTTCTTTATTATCAGAGAGCACTAGATTCTAATACAACTACTGCTTTACCAGTATGTGAGACGGTGGCTGTTCTAGTTGAGGTAGCTGGCTGCTTCCTACGCGTAGCTGGCTTACGCTGAGGACCCTCCCCCTCAGCTGGTGCGGAACCAGAGGCAGTCGATTGGTGAGCTCCACCCCGAGCAGCAAGATACTCGAGCATGCCTGGTGTCAAACCAGTATATGGAGCAGCAGGTGCATCTTTTGGCATACTCCCTTGTTTTAGAGGCAGGTCGTATGATTGATCAGCAATCTGCTGGTAAGCTTCACCCAGCTCACTTTCAAAAACCAGGCTTAAGAACCTTGGAAAGGGGATTAAATGTATTAGTTTAGGTGCTTGCACCATCTCCCTTAGCCTCAAATAAATTTCCCCGGCATAATCAATGTTCCTGTTGAAAAACAAACCATGACCAATTTTAAGCTCAAAATCTGAGCACTGGTTAAAACTTTCAGATTTCTGGCTGATGCACTGGGTCAGCAGCCCAAAGAAGTAGTACCAAAGAGGTGGCATATGCTTCCTCAAAGGTGTATGAGCAATTGGTTGAGTAACCCAATGATTTCTAGCACCTCCCTTCTGAATACATTGCTGGTTGGTGAATCAACAAACGGTCCATCTGGTAATTGAAGGGCACGACGGATGGACTCAACGGTGATGGAGCAAGTTAGGGTTTCAGTTACCATGTCACGAATATATGGAACATTCTGGGGAGCGGTGGCAGTGGTGGCAGTATACCAAAATCGTGCTAAGCAGGCAGCATATAGGTGTGAAGGTACACCGGTGATAGCTCTAGCCAGAGGGGATTGCCAAATGTAGTCAATTAGCGTTTCATAATCCATATTGACTTTTGATTTGGGAATGGAGAGTGAATGAGCAGCATTGCCTCGTGATAGGCGAATAGTCGTGTGTTCAGGTGAATTAGTAGCCCTAACTAGAGCTGAGTAGAGATTGAACAGTGGTCCTTGAACAACCTGTTCCTCCGGTGCCGGTTTTGGTTGTTGATCAGGTTGTTGTGTCGGTTGTTGTTGCTGTTGTTGTTCCTCTGGCTGGTGTTCAACATGTGGTGATTGTGGTTGGTCTGCCATTGATGATGGGTAAAGATGAAGATATGAAGTTGTGAAAGTTGGAAGATTTGAAAATTTTGAGAGAAAAGAGTATGTGATTTTGAATAATGAATAACCGAAGATTATTGTGGAAGATAAAACACTCTTTTAACCATTGTGATTGGATGAAAAAGTGCAGGAGAGAGAAAATGGCAACTGTCATCTGCAGGCGCTTGGGCAGATGTGACAGACTGGCACACTTTCGAGGGGACATGGACTGTTGACATGACGTATATACGTCTTAAACACTCATACCTCCCATTCAGCATTAAATGCATCATGTTTTAATTCAAAATTGATTTAAAGACCACAAAATAAGTTTTATATTAAATAAAAAATACTTTGTTACATTTAATATGTCATGAATTTAATTTAAATCATTGGGAGTAAATGAGTTTCAGTTTTAAGGAATCGTTTAATTTTGTGAGCAATTTATTATTTCATTTAAAACATTTTGAGTAACCAAAGTATAAAAGACCTTGTTATGCTGAGTGTTTGACATATAGGCAGTAAGTTTAAAAAAATGTGACTTACTGGTTTGCCCTACATGTTGTAGAGCCAGCACACCAACAAAATTGTCTTTTATTTAAAGTTCAAGCATACACAGCTCAGAGATGAGATAGTTAAAACGTTTCTCATCTAAGGGCTTTGTGAATAGATCTGCTAACTGTTGGTCTGTTGAAATAAAATGTAGCTCCACATCTCCTTTTTGAACGTGATCCCTTATGAAATGATATCGAACGTCAATGTGCTTTGTTCTTGAATGCATCACAGGATTGTTGGTGATATCAATTGCACTTGTGTTGTCACAGTAGATTGGAGTCTTTGTAACATGAACACCATAGTCTTTCAGCTGGCTTTGCATCCATAGTACTTGAGCAGTACAACTACCAGCAGAAACGTATTCTGCCTCAGCAGTAGATGTGGACACAGTATTTTGCTTTTTGCTCGTTCAGCTGACTAGCCTACCACCCAGTAACTGGCAACCACCAGTGGTACTTTTCATGTCTATTTTACACCCTACAAAGTCAGCATCTAAATACCCAATTAGCTCAAAATCCTGGTCTTTGGGATACCAAAGACCACGTTTAGCAGTAGCTTTCAGATACCTAAATATCCTTTTTACTGCTAGCAAGTGTGACTCTTTAGGATCAGCTTGATATCTGGCACAGAGACATGTGGCAAACATAATATCTGGTCTGCTGACTGTAAGATAAAGTAGGGATCCAATCATACCTCTATATTCATTGATATTGACTGGTTCACCATTGAGATCAGCATCTATTTTAATAGATGCTGCCATTGGGGTCCCTATATCTTTTAAACAGGTCAGACCAAATTTCTTTAACATATCTTTGATATATTTATCCTGACTTATAAAAATTCCATCATCAAGTTGTTTAATTTGCAATCTCAAAAAGTATTGCAAATCTCTTTGTAAGCTCATTTCATATGTCTTTGACATAAGTTTTGAAAAATCTTGACAATGTTTCTCATTTTTAGATCCATAAATAATACCATCCACATATATCTGTACCAGCAAGAGATCACCATCTGTCTCTTTTGAGAACATAGTGGTATCAATTGTTTTAACTTTAAAACCTCTACCAGTGAGATACACATGAAGTGTCTCATACCATGCTCTTGGAGCCTGTTTGAGGCCATAAAGAGCTTTGTCTAGCTTGTAGACATGGTCTGGATATTTACTGCTTACAAAACTAGGAGGCTGTTTGACATAAACTTCTTCTTGCAGCTTCTCATTCAGAAATGCAGATTTAACATCCATCTGGAATACCCTAAAGTTCATCTTAGCAGCATATGCCAAGAACAATCTGATAGCTTCCATCCTAGCCACTGGAGCATATGTCTCTCCATAATCCAATCCTTCTTCCTGTTTGAACCCTTGAGCTACCAACCTAGCTTTGTTTCTGATCACAATCCCATCTTCATCCATCTTATTCTTGAAAACCCACTTGGTACCAATGATCTTCTTAGTTTCATCATCAGGTTTAGGTACCAATGTCCAAACCTTATTCCTATCAAACTGGGAGATCTCTTCTTGCATAGCTCCTGCCCATCTTGGATCTTTGATTGCTTCATCCGGACATGTAGGTTCAATGGTAGACACAAAATTTACATGCATACAAAAGTTGCTGGTTGCATGCCTTCTTGTCTTAACACTACTAGCCAGATTACCAATAACTTGCTCAATTGGATGCTCTTTTGTCCATCTAGTGTTATGAACAGGTAAGCTTGTCGTGGAACACACAACATCTTGATCATCAGCTGGTTCAAAGGTATGAGCAGCAGTTAGAGACAGCTGTTCATTATTAATGTAACCAGTACCAGCTTGTGATCCTTCAGAACTAGTAGACCTATGCTTAAGTTGTAGGACTTCAGTAGAGCCAGTAGGTCCACTCGGTTTAGACATAGATGGAACAGAGTGTTCCATCTCATCATCAGAGAACCCAGCAACATGGATTGGTGAGGGATTTGCAGCTGGTTCTTCTTCATCATCAAGAGCTTGCTGAGTAGGCTCTTCAAACAATAACTCTTCATCTTCTTGACTGTGAGATAAGGCTGGGGAAGTTTCATCAAATGTAACATTAATTGATTCTTCAAAACAACCCCTTCTTTTATTGAAAACCCTATATGCCTTTGACATGTTGGAATATCCCAAGAATATACCTTCATCAGCCTTAGCATCAAACTTGCCTAGCTGATCCCTATTGTTTAGAATGAAACAGGGAGTTCCAAATACATGAAGAAATGAAATTGAGGGTCTTCTTCCTTTGAGAACTTCATAAGCAGTTTTCTGATGTCTTTTCAATATTAAAGATCTATTCTGGGTAAAACATGCAGTGTTCACAGCTTCTGCCCAATATGAATTTTTCAGCCCAGACTCAGCTAACATAGATCTTACTGCTTCAATGAGAGTTCTGTTTCTTCATTCTGCAACACCATTCTGTTGAGGTGTTCTCACAGAAGAAAAGTTCTGTAAAATACCTTTGTTAGCACAAAATTCTTCTAATGTAGCATTTCTGAATTCTGTACCATGATCACTTCTTAGCTGTTTCACCAGTTGCCCATTCAAAAGCTCCATTCTTTTGATAAAATTGATAATTTCATCAGTAGCTTCACTCTTTTGCTTCAAAAAGAATACCCAGGTGTATCTGGAATATTCATCAATAATAACCAGTGTATACTTCTTCCCACTACATGTAGTGACCCGAACTTTTCCATGTTTATATATATTAATTGAGTTTGATATTTACATGATTAAATGTTTCCAACATGTTAAGCAATCAAACTTGTTAAGGCTTGATTAATTGAAATATGTTTCATATAGACAATTGACCACCCAAGTTGACCGGCGATTCATGAATGTTTAAAACTTGTAAAAACGACATGACGATATATATATGGATATACATATGGTTAACATGAGATTATGATAAGTAAGTATCTCCATAAGTATATTAACAATGAGTTATATACATATAAACAAGACTACTAACTTAAGGATTTCGAAACGAGACATATATGTAACGATTATCGTTGTAACGACATTTAAATGTATATATATCATATTAAGATATATTAATATATCATAATATCATGATAATATAATAATTTAACATCTCATTAGATATAATAAACAATGGGTTAACAACATTAATTGAGATCGTTAACTTAAAGGTTTCAAAACAACACTTACATGTAACGACTAACGATGACTTAACGACTCAGTTAAAATGTATATACATGTAGTGTTTTAATATGTATTTATACACTTTTGAAAGACTTCAATAGACTTATCAAAATACTTCTACTTAACAAAAATGCTTACAATTACATCCTCGTTCAGTTTCATCAACAATTCTACTCGTATGCACCCGTATTCGTACTCGTACAATACACAGCTTTTAGATGTATGTACTATTGGTATATACACTCCAATGATCAGCTCTTAGCAGCCCATGTGAGTCACCTAACACATGTGGGAACCATCATTTGGCAACTAGCATGAAATATCTCATAAAATTACAAAAATATGAGTAATCATTCATGACTTATTTACATGAAAACAAAATTACATATCCTTTATATCTAATCCATACACCAACGACCAAAAACACCTACAAACACTTTCATTCTTCAATTTTATTCATCTAATTGATCTCTCTCAAGATCTATCTTCAAGTTCTAAGTGTTCTTCATAAATTCTACAAGTTCTAGTTACATAAAATCAAGAATACTTTCAAGTTTGCTAGCTCACTTCCAATCTTGTAAGGTGATCATCCAAACTCAAGAAATATTTGTTTCTTACAGTAGGTTATCATTTTAATACAAGGTAATAATCATATTCAAACTTTGGTTCAATTTCTATAACTATAACAATCTTATTTCAAGTGATGATCTTACTTGAACTTGTTTTCGTGTCATGATTCTGCTTCAAGAACTTCGAGCCATCCAAGGATTCGTTGAAGGTAGATCCATTTTTCTCTTTTTCAGTAGGTTTATCCAAGGAACTTAAGGTAGTAATGATGTTCATAACATCATTCGATTCATACATATAAAGCTATCTTATTCAAAGGTTTAAACTTGTAATCACTAGAACATAGTTTAGTTAATTCTAAACTTGTTCGCAAACAAAAGTTAATCCTTCTAACTTGACTTTTAAAATCAACTAAACACATGTTCTATATATATATATTATATGCTAACTTATTGATTTAAAACCTGGAAACACGAAAAACACCGTAAAACCGGATTTACGCCATCGTAGTAACACCGCGGGCTGTTTTGGGTTAGTTAATTAAAAACTATGATAAACTTTGATTTAAAAGTTGTTATTCTGAGAAAATGATTTTTATTATGAACATGAAACTATATCCAAAAATTATGGTTAAACTCAAAGTGGAAGTATGTTTTCTAAAATGGTCATCTAGACGTCGTTCTTTCGACTGAAATGACTACCTTTACAAAAAAGACTTGTAACTTATTTTTCGGACTATAAACCTATACTTTTTCTGTTTAGATTCATAAAATATAGTTCAATATGAAACCATAGCAATTTGATTCACTCAAAACGGATTTAAAATGAAGAAGTTATGGGTAAAACAAGATTGGATAATTTTTCTCATTTTAGCTACGTGAAAATTGGTAACAAATCTATTCCAACCATAACTTAATCAACTTGTATTGTATATTATGTAATCTTGCGATACCATAGAAACGTATACAATGTTTCGACCTATCATGTCGACACATCTATATATATTTCGGAACAACCATAGACACTCTATATGTGAATGTTGGAGTTAGCTATACAGGGTTGAGGTTGATTCCAAAATATATATAGTTTGAGTTGTGATCAATACTGAGATACGTATACACTGGGTCGTGGATTGATTCAAGATAATATTTATTGATTTATTTCTGTACATCTAACTGTGGACAACTAGTTATAGGTTACTAACGAGGACAGCTGACTTAATAAACTTAAAACATCAAAATATATTAAAAGTGTTGTAAATATATTTTGAACATACTTTGATATATATGTATATATTGTTATAGGTTCGTGAATCAACCAGTGGCCAAGTCTTACTTCCCGGCGAAGTAAAAATCTGTGAAAGTGAGTTATAGTCCCACTTTTAAAATCTAATATTTTTGGGATGAGAATACATGCAGGTTTTATAAATGATTTACAAAATAGACACAAGTACGTGAAACTACATTGTATGGTTGAATTATCAAAATCGAATATGCCCCTTTTTATTAAGTCTGGTAATCTAAGAATTAGGGAACAGACACCCTAATTGACGCGAATCCTAAAGATAGATCTATTGGGCCTAACAAACCCCATCCAAAGTACCGGATGCTTTAGTACTTCGATATTTATATCATATCCGAAGGGTGTCCCGGAATGATGGGGATATTCTTATATATGCATCTTGTTAATGTCGGTTACCAGGTGTTCACCATATGAATGATTTTTATCTCTATGTATGGGATGTGTATTGAAATATGAAATCTTGTGGTCTATTATTATGATTTGATATATATAGGTTAAACCTATAACTCACCAACATTTTTGTTGACGTTTTAAGCATGTTTATTCTCAGGTGATTATTAAGAGCTTCCGCTGTCGCATACTTAAATAAGGACGAGATTTGGAGTCCATGCTTGTATGATATTGTGTAAAAACTGCATTCAAGAAACTTATTTTGTTGTAACATATTTGTATTGTAAACCATTATGTAATGGTCGTGTGTAAACAGGATATTTTAGATTATCATTATTTGATAATCTACGTAAAGCTTTTTAAACCTTTATTGATGAAATAAAGGTTATGGTTTGTTTTAAAATGAATGCAGTCTTTGAAAAACGTCTCATATAGAGGTCAAAACCTCGCAACGAAATCAATTAATATGGAACGTTTTTAATCAATAAGAACGGGACATTTCAGTTGGTATCCGAGAGTTGGTCTTAGAGAACCAGAATTTTGCATTAGTGTGTCTTATCGAGTTTGTTAGGATGCATTAGTGAGTCTGGACTTCGACCGTGTTTACTTGAAAAATGATTGCTTAACAAATTTTGTTGGAAACTATATATTTTTAACATGTGAATATTATGTGACATATTAATCTCTTAACGCGTTTGATATTATGTGATAGATGTCTACCTCTAGAACAAGTCCCATTGACTCACCTAATAATAATGAAGAGTCAAATATAAATTGGAATGATTCGTGGACTGATTCACAAGTTCTCGAAGAGGAACCGGAAGAAGAGTCGGAACCAGAAGAAGAATCGGAACCGGAAGAAGAATCGGAACCGGATGAAGAAATAGAACCGGTGGGGGAAATAATAAAACGGTTAAGTAAAAGAAAATCCTCAACCAACCGACCAAGGTTAATTATGGTCAATGGTGTTTCCGCTAAGGAAGCAAAATATTGGGAGGATTACCAATTCTCCGATGAATCGGATTCTGACGAGAATTCCGATGATGTTATAGAAATTACCCCAACTGAATTTAAAAAGGCAAAAGAAAATAATAAGGGAAAGGGCATAAAAATAGAGAAATCTAATTCCAACCCCGATGAACTTTATATGTATCGTCAACCCCCGAAGTCCTTAAGTTGTAACAATGACCCGGGAACCTCTAAACCACCAGGTTTTTCTAAACCAATGTGGAAAACGACGGCTCGTATTAGGGGAACATCATATATCCCTAGAAACTTGGCAAAACGAACCAAAACCGAAGAAGAAGAAACAAACGAGTCGGAATAAGATAGTTGTATTCGTGTGGTGTAATATATGTAATATAGTGTGCTTATGTTTTATGATATATGTAAAAATTGCTTGTATTAATAAGTATTTTTTTTATGAATCTAACTCTTGTCTATTTTACAGTATAAAAACACAAAATGGATAGACAACCCAATATTTTAAGAGACCTACCCGGAGACATGATTGATGAAATCTTGTCTAGAGTCGGTCAGAATTCTTCGGCACAACTATTTAAGGCGAGATCAGTTTGTAAGACATTCGAAGAACGTTCCAAGAATGCCTTGGTTTATAAAAGGCTTTCATTCGAAAGATGGGGGATATCACATTGGGAAATCCATAAGTTACGATGTGTTTACTTTGACGCATATATTGCGGGGAACCCAAATGCTATTTTACGCAATGGGTTAAGAAATTATTTTGACTCAATATATCCGAATATTGGACTTCGTGATTTAGAAAAAGCGGCTAACATGCAACATAAAGAAGCATGTTATGCTTACGGATTAGTAATGTTCGCTTCTCACCAAAGTGAGAACAAGAACATCGGGCTATAACTATTAAACAAAACGTTCCCACAAGTGACGGAGTCAGTAATTAGGGTAAGAAATGAGGTTTTTAGATTGTTACGGGACTGTTGGACATTACGTAACCCTCGTCCCTTTGTCGATGTTACAACACGCTGTCTTATCAACGGCCATAACGGTTATGTTCCACAAGACCAAGGATGGGAAGTAATCCTAGTAAAACCAGAATGCATGACTTGTTTCTGGACGTATGAATTACGTGTCTTTATTGCCTTTGCTGAACGACTTGTGTACTAGCTAGAATTATCTTCACAACCATCTTGTATCAAATTTATTGTGTGCTATATTTCATGCTATATGTAAAATAAGCGGTATTGTAAGTTTGTAAAATATTGTGTAAAAGTTTGAATGCGAAATATTATTATAATCAGTTTTTCATATAGAATTGTAGTAGTTGAATTGTATATTAGCTACTAAGTATGAACTTAACGGGTAGGTACTACCCGAATTTAAACTTATAAAACGCTAATATGAAGAAAAAGCTTTTATAAATGAGTTCATATTATGCTACGAAATACTATTAACTACTCTTAATATTCTGTATGATTAACTTGTTCCATTTGACTATTTTGAAGGAAATGGCACCGACTACTATACACACCGTGAATATGAATGAAGAGGAATTATGTACTTTTCTAGCTTCAAACATAGCCGCAGTACAGGCTGCGCTACATACCAACAATAACCTTGGATCTAGCAGTTCAGGAAATCGTGTAGGATGCACCTACAAAGAATTCACTGCCTGCAAACCTTTGGAATTTGATGGAACCGAAGGACCAATCGGATTGAAACGGTGGACCGAGAAGGTCGAATCGGTGTTTGCCATAAGTAAGTGTACTGAAGAGGACAAAGTGAAGTACGCTACGCATACCTTCACAGGTTCTGCGTTAACATGGTGGAATACCTATCTAGAGCAAGTGGGACAAGACGATGCGTACGCACTACCGTGGTCAGCATTCAAGCACTTGATGAATGAGAAGTACCGTCCCAGAACCGAGGTCAATAAGCTCAAGACAGAACTTAGAGGGTTACGAACCCAAGGATTTGATATTACCACGTACGAAAGATGATTCACAGAATTGTGCCTATTGTGTCCGGGAGCATTCGAAGATGAGGAAGAAAAGATCGACGCGTTTGTGAAAGGATTACAAGAAAGAATCCAAGAAGATATAAGTTTACACGAGCCCGCCTCCATACAACAGGCATGTAGAATGGCTCACAAACTAGTGAACCAGATTGAAGAAAGAATTAAAGAACAGACTGCTGAAGAGGCCAATGTGAAGCAAGTCAAAAGAAAGTGGGAGGAAAACGGTGATAAGAATCACCAATACAACAACAACAGCAATTACAACAATAATCGCAACAATTATCCCAACAATCGCAACATCAATTGCAACTACAACAAACGGCCCAACAACAACAACAACAACAACAACAACAACAACAACAACAACAACAACAACAACAACAGCAACTACAACAATCATCCCAACAACAATAATAACCGCAACAACAACAACAATCAGAAGCAGCTATGCCAAAGGTGTGAAAAGTATCACTCGGGGTTCTGCACCAAATTTTGCAACAAGTGTAAAAGAAATGGTCATAGCGCGGCGAAGTGTGAGGTCTACGGACCAGGGGTTAATAGAACGAAAGGAACAAATGGTGTCGGAACGAGTAATGGCGGAGCAAGTAGTGTCGGAGCAAGTTATGCCAATGTAGTTTGTTATAAATGTGGAAAACTGGGCCACATTATTAGAAATTGCCCGAACCAGGAGAACACGAATGGACAAGGCCGCGGAAGAGTTTTCAATATTAATGCGGCAGAGGCACAGGAAGACCCGGAGCTTGTTACGGGTACGTTTCTTATTGACAATAAATCTGCTTACGTTTTATTTGATTCGGGTGCGGATAGAAGCTATATGAGTAGAGATTTTTGTGCTAAATTAAGTTGTCCATTGACGCCTTTGGATAGTAAATTTTTACTCGAATTAGCAAATGGTAAATTAATTTCAGCAGATAATATATGTCGGAATCGAGAAATTAAACTGGTTAGCGAAACATTTAAGATTGATTTGATACCAGTAGAGTTAGGGAGTTTTGATGTGATAATCGATATGGACTGGTTGAAAGAAGTGAAAGCAGAGATCGTTTGTAACAAAAATGCAATTCGCATTATACGAGAAAAAGGAAAACCCTTAATGGTGTACGGAGAAAAGGGCAACACGAAGCTACATCTTATTAGTAATTTGAAGGCACAAAAACTAATAAGAAAAGGTTGCTATGCTATTCTAGCACACGTCGAGAAAGTACAAACTGAAGAAAAGAGCATCAATGATGTTCCCATTGCAAAAGAATTTCCCGATGTATTTCCGAAAGAATTACCGGGATTACCCCCACATCGATCCGTTGAATTTCAAATAGATCTTGTACCAGGAGCTGCACCAATAGCTCGTGCTCGTTACAGACTCGCACCCAGCGAGATGAAAGAACTGCAAAGCCAATTACAAGAACTTTTAGAGCATGGTTTCATTCGACCAAGCACATCACCATGGGGAGCTCCTGTTTTTTTTGTCAAGAAGAAAGATGGTACATTCAGGTTGTGTATCGACTACCGAGAGTTGAACAAACTTACCATCAAGAACCGCTACCCACTATCGAGAATCGACGACTTATTTGATCAACTACAAGGCTCGTCTGTTTATTCAAAGATTGACTTACGTTCCGGGTATCATCAAATGCGGGTGAAAGAAGATGATATTCCAAAGACTGCTTTCAGAACACGTTACGGTCATTACGAGTTTATGGTCATGCCATTTGGTTTAACTAATGCACCAGCTGTGTTCATGGACCTTATGAACCGAGTGTGTGGACCATACCTTGACAAGTTTGTCATTGTTGTCATTGATGACATACTTATTTACTCAAAGAATGACCAAGAACATGGTGAACATTTGAGAAAGGTGTTAGAAGTATTGAGGAAGGAAGAATTGTACGCTAAGTTTTCAAAGTGTGCATTTTGGTTGAAAGAAGTTCAATTCCTCGGTCACATAGTGAACAAAGAAGGTATTAAGGTGGATCCGGCAAAGATAGAAACTGTTGAAAAGTGGGAAACCCCGAAAACTCCGAAACACATACGCCAGTTTTTAGGACTAGCCGGTTACTACAGAAGGTTCATCCAAGACTTTTCCAGAATAGCAAAACCCTTGACTGCATTAACTCATAAAGGGAAGAAATTTGAATGGAATGATGAACAAGAGAAAACGTTTCAGTTATTGAAGAAAAAGCTAACTACGGCACCTATATTGTCATTGCCTGAAGGGAATGATGATTTTGTGATTTATTGTGACGCATCAAAGCAAGGTCTCGGTTGTGTATTAATGCAACGAACGAAGGTGATTGCTTATGCGTCTAGACAATTGAAGATTCACGAACAAAATTATATGACGAATGATTTGGAATTAGGCGCGGTTGTTTTTGCATTAAAGACTTGGAGGCACTACTTATATGGGGTCAAAAGTATTATATATACCGACCACAAAAGTCTTCAACACATATTTAATCAGAAACAACTGAATATGAGGCAGCGTAGGTGGAATGAATTATTGAATGATTACGACTTTGAGATTCGTTACCACCCGGGGAAGGCAAATGTGGTAGCCGATGCCTTGAGCAGGAAGGACAGAGAACCCATTCGAGTAAAATCTATGAATATAATGATTCATAATAACCTTACTACTCAAATAAAGGAGGCGCAACAAGGAGTTTTAAAAGAGGGAAATTTAAAGGATGAAATACCCAAAGGATCGGAGAAGCATCTTAATATTCGGGAAGACGGAACCCGGTATAGGGCTGAAAGGATTTGGGTACCAAAATTTGGAGATATGAGAGAAATGGTACTTAGAGAAGCTCATAAAACCAGATACTCAATACATCCTGGAACGGGGAAGATGTACAAGGATCTCAAGAAACATTTTTGGTGGCCGGGTATGAAAGCCGATGTTGCTAAATACGTAGGAGAATGTTTGACGTGTTCTAAGGTCAAAGCTGAGCATCAGAAACCATCAGGTCTACTTCAACAACCCGAAATCCCAGAATGGAAATGGGAAAACATTACCATGGATTTCATCACTAAATTTCCAAGGACTGCAAGTGGTTTTGATACTATTTGGGTAATAGTTGATCGTCTCACCAAATCAGCACATTTCCTACCAATAAGAGAAGATGACAAGATGGAGAAGTTAGCACGACTGTATTTGAAGGAAGTCGTCTCCAGACATGGAATACCAATCTCTATTATCTCTGATAGGGATGGCAGATTTATTTCAAGATTCTGGCAGACATTACAACAAGCATTAGGAACTCGTCTAGATATGAGTACTGCCTATCATCCACAAACTGATGGGCAGAGCGAAAGGACGACACAAACGCTTGAAGACATGCTACGAGCATGTGTTATTGATTTCGGAAACAGTTGGGATCGACATCTACCGTTAGCAGAATTTTCCTACAACAACAGCTACCATTCAAGCATTGAAATGGCGCCGTTTGAAGCACTTTATGGTAGAAAGTGCAGGTCTCCGATTTGTTGGAGTGAAGTGGGGGATAGACAAATTACGGGTCCGGAGATTTTACAAGAAACTACCGAGAAGATCATCCAAATTCAACAACGGTTGAAAACCGCCCAAAGTCGACAAAAGAGCTACGCTGACATTAAAAGAAAAGATATAGAATTTGAAATTGGAGAGATGGTCATGCTTAAAGTTGCACCTTGGAAAGGCGTTGTTCTATTTGGTAAACGAGGGAAATTAAATCCAAGGTATATTGGACCATTCAAGATTATTGATCGTGTCGGACCAGTAGCTTACCGACTTGAGTTACCTCAACAACTCACGGCTGTACATAACACTTTCCACGTCTCGAATTTGAAGAAATGTTTTGCTAAAGAAGATCTCACTATTCCGTCAGATGAAATCCAAATCAACGAAAAACTCCAATTCATCGAAGAACCCGTCGAAATAATGGATCGTGAGGTTAAAAGACTTAAGCAAAACAAGATACCAATTGTTAAGGTTCGATGGAATGCTCGTAGAGGACCCGAGTTCACCTGGGAGCGTGAAGATTAGATGAAGAAGAAATACCCACATCTATTTCCAGAAGATTCGTCAACACCTTCAACAGCTTAAAATTTCGGGACGAAATTTATTTAACGGGTAGGTACTGTAGTGACCCGAACTTTTCTATGTTTATATATATTAATTGAGATTGATATTTACATGATTAAATGTTTCCAACATGTTAACCAATCAAACTTGTTAAGGCTTGATTAATTGAAATATGTTTCATATAGACAATTGACCACCCAAGTTGACCGGCGATTCACGAACGTTTAAAACTTGTAAAAACGACATGACGATATATATATGGATATACATATGGTTAACATGAGATTATGATAAGTAAGTATCTCCATAAGTATATTAACAATGAGTTATATACATATAAACAAGACTACTAATTTAAGGATTTCGAAACGAGACATATATATAACGATTATCGTTGTAACGACATTTAAATGTATATATATCATATTAAGATATATTAATATATCATAATATCATGATAATATAATAATTTAACATCTCATTAGATATAATAAACAATGGGTTAACAACATTAATTGAGATCATTAACTTAAAGGTTTCAAAACAACACTTACATGTAACGACTAACGATGACTTAACGACTCAGTTAAAATGTATATACATGTAGTGTTTTAATATGTATTTATACACTTTTGAAAGACTTCAATAGACTTATCAAAATACTTCTACTTAACAAAAATGCTTACAATTACATCCTCGTTCAGTTTCATCAACAATTCTACTCGTATGCACCCGTATTCGTACTCGTACAATACACAGCTTTTAGATGTATGTACTATTAGTATATACACTCCAATGATTAGCTCTTAGTAGCCCATGTGAGTCACCTAACACATATGGGAACCATCATTTGGCAACTAGCATGAAATATCTCATAAAATTACAAAAATATGAGTAATCATTCATGACTTATTTACATGAAAACAAAATTACATATCCTTTATATCTAATCCATGCACCAACGACCAAAAACACCTACAAACACTTTCATTCTTCAATTTTCTTCATCTAATTGATCTCTCTCAAGATCTATCTTCAAGTTCTAAGTGTTCTTCATAAATTCTACAAGTTCTAGTTACATAAAATCAAGAATACTTTCAAGTTTGCTAGCTCACTTCCAATCTTGTAAGGTGATCATCTAACCTCAAGAAATATTTGTTTCTTACAGTAGGTTATCATTTTAATACAAGTTAATAATCATATTCAAACTTTGGTTCAATTTCTATAACTATAACAATCTTATTTCAAGTGATGATCTTACTTGAACTTGTTTTCGTGTCATGATTCTGCTTCAAGAACTTCGAGCCATCCAAGGATCCGTTGAAGCTAGATCCATTTTTCTCTTTTTCAGTAGTTTTATCCAAGGAACTTAAGGTAGTAATGATGTTCATAACATCATTCGATTCATACATATAAAGCTATCCTATTCAAAGGTTTAAACTTGTAATCACTAGAACATAGTTTAGTTAATTCTAAACTTGTTCGCAAACAAAAGTTAATCCTTCTAACTTGACTTTTAAAATCAACTAAACACATGTTCTATATATATATTATATGCTAACTTAATGATTTAAAACCTGGAAACACAAAAAACACCGTAAAACCGGATTTACGCCGTCGTAGTAACACCGCGGGCTGTTTTGGGTTAGTTAATTAAAAACTATGATAAACTTTGATTTAAAAGTTGTTATTCTGAGAAAATGATTTTTATTATGAACATGAAACTATATCCAAAAATTATGGTTAAACTCAAAGTGGAAGTATGTTTTCTAAAATGGTCATCTAGACGTCGTTCTTTCGACTGAAATGACTACCTTTACAAAAACGACTTGTAACTTATTTTTCCGACTATAAACCTATACTTTTTCTGTTTAGATTCATAAAATAGAGTTCAATATGAAATCATAGCAATTTGATTCACTCAAAACGGATTTAAAATGAAGAAGTTATGGGTAAAACAAGATTGGATAATTTTTCTCATTTTAGCTACGTGAAAATTGATAACAAATCTATTCCAACCATAACTTAATCAACTTGTATTGTATATTATGTAATCTTGAGATACCATAGACACGTATACAATGTTTCGACCTATCATGTCGACACATCTATATACATTTCGGAACAACCATAGACACTCTATATGTGAATGTTGGAGTTAGCTATACAGGGTTGAGGTTGATTCCAAAATATATATAGTTTGAGTTGTGATCAATACTGAGATACGTATACACTGGGTCGTGGATTGATTCAAGATAATATTTATCGATTTATTTCTGTACATCTAACTGTGGACAACTAGTTGTAGGTTACTAACGAGGACAGCTGACTTAATAAACTTAAAACATCAAAATATATTAAAAGTGTTGTAAATATATTTTGAACATACTTTGATATATATGTATATATTGTTATAGGTTCGTGAATCAACCAGTGGCCAAGTCTTACTTCCCGGCGAAGTAAAAATTTGTGAAAGTGAGTTATAGTCCCAATTTTAAAATCTAATATTTTTGGGATGAGAATACATGCAGGTTTTATAAATGATTTACAAAATAGACACAAGTACGTGAAACTACATTCTATGGTTGAATTATCAAAATCGAATATGCCCCTTTTTATTAAGTCTGGTAATCTAAGAATTAGGGAACAGACACCCTAATTGACGCGAATCCTAAAGATAGATCTATTGGGCCTAACAAACCCCATCCAAAGTACCGGATGCTTTAGTACTTTGAAATTTATATCATATCCGAAGGGTGTCTCGGAATGATGGGGATATTCTTATATATGCATCTTGTTAATGTCGGTTACCAGGTGTTCACCATATGAATGATTTTTATCTCTATGTATGGGATATGTATTGAAATATGAAATCTTGTGGTCTATTATTATGATTTGATATATATAGGTTAAACCTATAACTCACCAACATTTTTGTTGACGTTTTAAGCATGTTTATTCTCAGGTGATTATTAAGAGCTTCCGCTATCGCATACTTAAATAAGGACGAGATTTGGAGTCCATGCTTGTATGATATTGTGTAAAAACTGCATTCAAGAAACTTATTTTGTTGTAACATATTTGTATTGTAAACCATTATGTAATGGTCGTGTGTAAACATGATATTTTAGATTATCATTATTTGAAAATCTACGTATAGGTTTTTAAACCTTTATTGATGAAATAAAGGTTATGGTTTGTTTTAAAATGAATGCAGTCTTTGAAAAACGTCTCATATAGAGGTCAAAACCTCGCAACGAAATCAATTAATATGGAACGTTTTTAATCAATAAGAACGGGACATTTCACTACAGCTGGCCACATTAATAGGACCAAAAAGATCCATATGAAGTAAATGAAATGGTTTCTCAATAGATGAGATTTGCTTTGATTTGAATGAGGCATGGTGATGTTTTCCCTTTTCACAGTCAGGACACAATCTGTCCTTTACATAAGACATGGTGGGTAGCCCAGACACCAAACTTCTACTGGATAATTTGAGAATGTCTTTGAAGTTGAGATGTGAGAGTCTCTTGTGTCATAACCACTTCAGGTTGTCTGCTGCCTTTGAATAGAAACAAGTATCAGTTGTTGTGACTGCTGTGTTCATGTCAATTTGATACATGTTTTCATGACGTTTTGCAGTCAGCAGTGGCTTCCCTGTCTTATCAAAAATAGTGCCAATTTTCTTTCTGAACTGGACTATCTTATTCTTACTTGTCAGTTGGCTTATGCTAAGTAAATTATGTTTAAGCCCAATGACATATGCAACATTTGAGAACGTGACATTCCCATTTGTCAAAGTACCAAAACCCTTTGTGTAACCCAATGAATTATCTCTATACGAAACAACTGGACCATCCTTTTCTTGATAGTCCATCAGTATGGACTTACTTCCGGTCATATGTCTCGAACAACCACTATCGAGATACCAGATTTGCTTGTTTTGAATGCCCTACACAGTAGCTAAGAGATTAGTTCTTTTTGGGAACCCATCCAAGGATAGGTTCTGGAATGGTCATCTTTGATGATCTCTTCCTATCTGCTGGTTTGCTTGAAGAAGTAGCAGCAGATGGGGTTAGGGTTAGAGGACACTGGTTGGCTAAGTGAAACTTGCTGCCACATTTGTAGCATTTTCTCACATTTGGTATCGCTGACTGGTCATACACTGAGTAAATGGGTGTAGTAAGATCGGGTCGACTTTTGGTTACTGCCTCAATTAGCTGGTCAAGCTTGACTGTCATAATCTCAGTGATAGATAGCTCATCATTCGAGTCCACTTTTTGCTTTTCCCTTAAAGGTAGCTTTCTTCTTAGAGCCAGTACCATAGTCATGACGTATTGCTTTGCCTTTATCACTTGACGAGCCAGCGTGGGAAGTTACTGGCTTGTCTATGGGAGCTGATGAGCTAGACGAAGTTTTTCCTGCTGCCTTGGACTTTCCAGTATTACATTTGACTGGCTTGTCTACAGCTACTGGTTAACTAGTAAGTTTGTCATCAGCTGGCTCAACACAATTTGAACTCGAACACAAAGGGGAATCAGTTGGTTTAACTTTTCGTTGATTATTTTCAGTGATTTCCCTTTTAATACGTCTTTCTTTTGGAGTCATGTAGTAGATGCTTGAGGCGTCAGTAGTCTCATCAGTTGAGTTACTGGCTTCTCTTGCTTTAACTTCATCCTCCAAAATCTCTTTCATGGCTGGTGGTGGGGACACAGCAGGTGTAACAAACTTATTTGTCAAGACCTTTTTACCCTTAACTATCTTGGCAAAAGTATTTGGCAAGACAGCTTCAGGATCAGTTTCAAGAATTGGGTCCATGAAAGTAACATCTGCAATAGCAGCAGCAGCATAGTCACCAGCAAAGAAAGCTTCAACTTGGGTAGGCACCTACTCGTTAACACACTTTGCTGTGCGTTGAGCAGATATACACCACGAAGCGACAACCTTTTTAAGATTATCCAGCTGGTTCTTGACTTCAGCTGCCTCAATGTGAAGAGACCTTAAAGCAAAGTTTTGTTTTTCAAGTTTGGAAATATCATCTTTAAGGATTTTAATTTCATCATTTTTGCTTTTAAGTTTCTCATTTAAAGATTTGTTGTCTGTTTTCAAAACTTCTTCACGTTTGCTGCCTCTACATAAGTCAACTCTTAGGTAGTCAAACATTTCAGCTTTTTCATCATCAGTATAAGTTCGAAAATTATCAACCTTATACATCAATTCAGTTTTTCATTGAGGTGAATCTCTTTTCTGACCAGCTTTCCTCATATCAGCCAAAAACTTACTACCACTATCATCCTCATCAGACTCCTTGACCTCCTTGGCCATTAAACACAGCTTTTTATCTGGAGCATAACCAGCACCATCATTATCAGTATCAGAGGATGACGAAGAGCTGGTTTCATCCCAATCATGATGCTCAGCAACTAGAACCTTTTCTGACTTTTTACCCTTCTTATCAGTCTTAGCACTTTCCTTCATCTGAGCTTTCACAGCTTTGTACTTGTTCTTGTACTTGTCAGCTTTTGAGAAAGAGTTAGCATGTGAAGTTGAAGGTTTCCTGGACATGCATTCAGCAGCAAAATGTCCAACCTTCCCACAATTATAACACTCAAATTTAGGACCCTTGACTGACTTGCTGCTATACCTAGCACTCGGTTTCTTACTCCCTTTGTATGACTTGCTGGTTCTATTATTATTGAACCTTTTGAACTGCCTAGCCACCAAAGCCATACCTTCAGCAAACCCTTCTGCATCACTTTCATCATCACTGCTTTCTTCAGACCCAGTACCACTATCCACATCACTCTCAGCTATCTCTTCTTCTGCCAACAGCTTTTGAACCAGTAAGGCCTTTTGAGCTTTCTTTTTAGCAGCAGCAATAAGAGCAGTATCATCTGTCTTAGAAGATTTTGAAGTGGTGGGGGCAGACCTAAAGTTTTCTTTCAAGTTAAGTTCAAATTTAGCCTCTGCCTTCTCATGGTTCCAAAGTGAACTGTAGAGAGAAGACATGTTAAAGTTCTTTAGGGTCTGAGTGGTTCTTAAAGGGTCAGTAACAGATTTTCATTTAGTAGGCAGTGAATCTATGAATTTGTTTACTTGTTCAAATTCAGTATAGGTAACATTCAAAGTGATTAGGTCTGCAATCAAGGAGTTAAACCTAATGAAGGTTTGCTTAAGGGTTTCATTCTTGTAGGCAAAGAACATTTCATATTCTCTTATTAAAGCAATCATTCTGTTCTGCCTTACTTCTCCCATACCCTCATAGGTAACATCTAGATAGTCCAACATAAGCTTGGCATTTTCTTTTCCCTTAATCAGTTTGAACAGTGGGTTAGGCAAAGTTATAGCTAATAGGGTTCTGATTTTAGGGTCAAGTCCAACACGACGTTTATCCTCAGCAACTCATCTAGAAGGGGTTAGAATAACCTCTCTGCCAGGAACAGCAGGGGTGTCAGCTGTAGCGGGAGCACTACCAATAGTCTCAGTGGGAACAAATGGACCATCTGTGGAAATACCAAGCATGAGTGGGTCAATAGACTAAAGGTGAAGCATGAATCTTGCCTTCTAAGTTTCATATTCATCTTCATCAAATTTGGGTGGTCTATTGGATGAGCCATTTTCAAGGTAAGCTATATTTGAATATGCAGCCATGAGAGAATTCAGATCCAAGATATTAATTATCAAGACTGAAGCTCTGATACCAGTTGTTGGTCCCTTGATAACAACAGGAGTATTGTAGAGGGGGGTGAATACAATATCTTTTAATTAACTTAACACTTAAACATGATTAGTATTCAAACATGAAGATTAAATATAGTCACAGGTAATTTTCAACGGTTATTCTTTATTGATTGAATCACAAAGAATTACAACTATCCTTGGTGGAATAATAGTTGGTTGATACAGATTACCTAGAATATAGCTAAGAGGTAAACTAAAAGAAATTACACATTTTTGACTCTAAATAAATAAACCCACACCACTAGTTGTTACAATAGTGGATACAACAATTTATAGTATTCCTATTAACCGTGTAATGGTTCTATTGTCCACTGGTACATAGGATGTCTGTACTTGTGGGGACAACTGCATCAGAGAGCATGCTCTCCTCTTTCCTCTTTGGTAGCTATTTGCAGGAACACCCCAATTCGGTTTGGAACCACAATTTGATTAAACAAATAGAATGTTGTGTTCCCTAGGTGTTGACAAAGTATAACCCATGTCTGCACATGCGTTAAACTTCTGCATTCTCACGTGGTCTTGTAAGGTCACTTGTCAGCCGCTGACGCGTGTCCTTTTCTGTTCAACTTTGTCTTTGACTTCTGTTGAATAGTATCATTGATGTAGACCACTCGGGAAACTACTATGCTTATAATGGAGCATAGCTGTCTTATGTAGTAAGCTGCATTCCAGCTGTGCTGGTTTTTCATTGCTGAGACAATTGATATTCTTGAACTGCTGAGTACACATCCTGTGCTGATTGAAGAACACTGTCTACCTTGTGCTGGTAGACTGAGCAGCAAACTAAACACTCGACACAGCAATATCTGCTGTCTATACATAAACAAACGTGTGCTGACTGCACATAACATTTTAGTGCAAATAAATTACAGTTTTGTCATAATTAAATCCTTAATTATTTTGGGGACTCAACAGATAGAAATTCAAAACGTTTAAATAAAACATTAAAATAAGTAAAATACCATTTTCATTATCTAGACGACCTCGAATGTCAAAACACCTTCAGGAAGTCTTGCTTGTTGTTCTTTTTAGGGTGATCTTAAGAGTTTCAGCACAATCTGAAACCAAAAATTATGCTCCGCCAAATGATACACCATTTGTCGGCACATATTAATGAGTTAAAAATTTTATTTAGTGAAGTGATATTAGTTTCAAAATCATATGCGTGATACATGATTACAATGTGAGGGAAATAATAGGCCTTAAAACTATTTATACCTTACTAAGTCATGCTTTAATAAAAATAATAATATGATATAAATTCAAAACTTTTAAAAAGGCTACTAAAATGAGTAAAATACCATTTTCGTCATCTAGACGACCTCGGAAGGCAAGACACCTTCAGGGAGTGTTGTTCTTTGTTGAAATGCCCCGTTCATATAAATTATAAACGATTCACAATAGTTGATTTCATCGCGAGGTACTTGACCTCTATATGATACATTTTACAAACATTGCATTCATTTTTAAAAGACAAACTTTCATTACATCAAAAGTTGACGGCATGCATACCATTTCATAATATATTCAACTATAATTGACTTAGTAATAATCTTGATGAACTCAACGACTCGAATGCAACGTATTTTTAAATATGCCATGAATGATTCCAAGTAATATCTCTAAAATGAGCAAATGCACAGCGGAAGATTTACTTAATACCTGAGAATAAACATGCTTTAAAGTGTCAACCAAAAGGTTTGTGAGTTCATAAGTTTATCGTAAACAATAAAATTCATCATTTTGATAGACCACAAGATTCAAATACAGTACACATATCTCGTGTACGAAACCATTTTTCATAATGCTTAGCAGAGTAGGTTCGTATCCTTTTCTCCCCCGTAGGTTTTCTCGTGATTTTTAAATAATTGTGCACATATCTCATGCACAAAACTAATACACATAACCTGTGTATAAAAATATTCTCTCGATACATAACATTCATTTCGATTTCATTGCTCAACATGGTAACCGACCTTAACATATAATGCGCATCAATAATATCCTCAAAACAGAACATCTCGTTTGTTTAATATATAAACTTCGAAGTACTAAACACCAAGCCCACTAGCTCTTCCGTCTAGTGAACATTCTGGGTGGGGGTGTTAAACACGGTAGCTACCTTTAGGATTCGCGTAAATTAGGGCCATACCCGATTCTAATTCTTAGGTTACCAAGCAATGATAATCAGGGGGAAAATATTCACATCAATTGGTGGCAATTATCATGTCCACATAATTCAATAATAATTCGCAGAACTTCTGTCTGCATAATAATTCATTCGAGGAATGTTTTGCTTGTGTCTATCTCGTCAAATATTTATAAAAGCAATCCATGTATTCTCAGTTCAAAATATATTTCAAAAGAATTTAATAAAGCAGTTATAAAAACGGCGCATGTATTCTCAATCCCAAAAATGTAAAGAGTAAAAGGGAATCAAATGAACTCACAATACTGTATTTTGTGGTAAAAATACATATGACGACATTGAACAAGTATAGGGTTGGCTTCGGATTCACGAACCTATATCATTTGTATATATATATTAAATCATATACTTGCAATTGAACAAATATATATATTTTATTATTAGTGATGTAATTTATATCTTTAATATTTTATAAGTTTCATTATTTATTTATATATTTTCATTATATATATATTTATTAGTGATATAATTTTATATTAATAATTTGTATGTTTCTGAAATGTATTCATTTTATGTATTTTAAATAAATAAAAATATAGTTATATTATATGTATTAAGTACAGTTTTATATTACTAATAGTTACTTGATAAAATAATATTAATGTTAAAAATAATAATGATAATGATAATAATAATTGTTTTGGTAATAAAAATAGTAATATTAATAATAATAATGATACTTAATAATAATGATAAAATTAATAATAGTAATGATAATAATAATAATAATAATAATAATAATAATAATAATAATAATAATAATAATAATAATAATAATAATAATGATAATAATAATAATAATAATAATAATAATAATAATAATAATAATAATAATAATAATAATAATAATAATAATAATAATAATAATAATAATAATAATAATAATAATAATAATGATAGAAATAAAAATAAGAGTGTATACCCCTTTAAAAGCTTTTCTTAAAAAGAAATGCCCTGGACCGGGCTCAAACCCGTGACCTCCCGCTTACCGCTAACACTCTTAACCATTGGGCTGTTGCCCCTTTATCCGAAAGGTTACAGAAAATATTTATATTTAACCCGTAACATAAAAGCTTCTCCTTCTTCCTAACCATTTAATTCAACCAGAGTATAATCAACCATAACAGCCTAATCCAAGTTTGTTTTTTAGAATTCTTAACCGAATCACAAACGATCTGTAAAGAGGGTTTTGATTAACAAATAAAATGAGAAGAAAAAAATATATATATTACAGCCTTAAATGCTCGATGATGAACTCAAACATTGTTTTCAAAATTCGAGTAGTTTTAGATCATGGTTTCTACACAAAGTAGGTAGCAAAACTCTTTTGGAAACTAACTGTATCCTTAATTGAATGTGAATCATCAAAACAAAAGCAAATTTTACGAAGAACGATTCTTTTGACTTTTTATTTTGAAAGTTTGACTTCGAAATTCGAACTTGATATCGCGAATTGAGGTTTGAAAATTTTCAGAGAATTTTAGTAGATGAATCCTAATACAATTGCATTTTTAATTTTTGAGAATTGGTTCGGAATTGGGTTATGAATTTAAAAGCTAATATAACAGAGGTACGAGCTATATATATATATATATATATATATATATATATATATATATATATATATATATATATATATATATATATATATATATCAGACAAAGCAGATAATTGCAGATATACTGGATATTGATAGTAGAGAAAATTGAATAACTTCCCCTAAAACTAAGATATGGTCGATTACTATATAGCAAGTGTATCGACACAAAGAATCAATTAGGAACATAAAGAAGTACAGAAAAATAATAAACCTGATACTGATTAGAACTGAATTTGTTTTGTAATGTTAACTGGATATGGACATGTAACAAACTGAAGTCATGAGACAAATTCATGAGCAAAAAAAGAAGAGAAAGTTTAAAACCAATTGTGATGGGTAGTTGATTCATTCAGTTTAGTTTATTTATATTTAAAATTTTAATTTTTAATAACCAATAAATATAGATACTTTAATTAGTAATAATGTTGTAATATTAATAATAATAGTAAAATAATAATACTGTTAATAATAATAATTATCATAATAGTAATAATATTGATAATAATAATTATTAATGATAATGTTAATAATAATATTATTAATGATCATATTAATAAATTATATTACTTTTCTAATAATTATAATAATTATAATCTATAATAATAATAATGATTCTAAATAATAATATCTAAAAACAATACTAGTAATAGCAAGTTATATGCTTCAATTCTATATCTATATCATTTATATTATATTAATATTAATAATACAGATATTGATATTTAATGAAGGTAATAATAATATTAATATAACAATTATATTTTAACTTGTAATTTAATATAAATATTATATATTATTAGTTATGTAATCTTTAGTAATTACATAATATATATATAATAACATACATTGAATATTTAATATATATATATATTACAGTAATAATAATTTATAGAATTTATATATATAGATTCATATATATATATATATATATATATATATATATATATATATATATATATATATATATATATATATATATATATATATATATATATATATAATAGTAACTTACTTATTCTATTTGTTATTTTATATTTTAATTCCAAATGATTAAGTGTACCTTATTATTTTGAAATATTATATATATATATATATATATATATATATATATATATATATATATATATATACACATATTTATTTATAAACAATTGTTCGTAAATCGTCGGGAATAGTGAAAAGTAAATGGTTTTATGAATATAGTTTCAAAATTTTTGAGACTCAACGTTACACACTTTGCTTATCGTGTCGAATTCATATAAAAGTTAAGTTTAAATTTGGTCGAAAATTCCCGGGTCGTCACAGTACCTACCCGTTAAAGAAATTTCGTCCTGAAATTTGAGTGGGATCATCATGGCTAACAATAAGAATGTTTTCCTGACGAATATGAGCTGACAAATAGAGTTTTATTACTGTTGAGTAATATGGATAAGATAATTCGATTACTCGAATAGTACGAGTGAAGCTATCACATAAGAATGAAATGAGTAAATGCAGGTTTGTCTTAATCGGTAACGTAGTCACGATTGATTTCCGGAATTCAAGAAATTTAAAGAAAATCTTCGAAATCTAAAAGATTTGATTCTTCGACGAATAAGGAAATTAAGATCTCTATAATTAAATACAGTGATCTGTCTCGATTACTCTGTCTGATATTTCCATTATAAATTAAACTTTTTCCGTTCTATTATTTTTCACCATTCCTATACTTTTTTTTAGTTCATATGAAATGTCCCGTTCATTTTGATTATAAACGTTCCATATTAATTGATTTCGTTGCGAGGTTTTGACCTCTATATGAGACGTTTTTCAAAGACTGCATTCATTTTTAAAACAAACATAACCTTTATTTTATCGATAAAGGTTTAAAAAGCATTACGTAGATTATCAAATAATGATAATCTAAAATATACTGTTTACACACGACCATTACATAATGGTTTACAATAAGAATATATTACATCAAAAATAAGTTTCTTGAATGCAGTTTTTACACAATATCATACAAGCATGGACTCCAAATCTTGTCCTTATTTTAGTATGCAACAGCGGAAGCTCTTAATAATCACCTGAGAATAAATATGCTTAAAACGTCAATAAAAATGTTGGTGAGTTATAGGTTTAACCTATATATTATCAAATCGTAATAATAGACCACAAGATTTCATATTTCAATACATCCCATACATAGAGATAAAAATCATTCATATAGTGAACACCTGGTAACCGACATTAACAAGATGCATATAGAATATCCCCATCATTCCGGGACACCCATCGGACATGATAATTTCGAAGTACTAAAGCATTCCAAATTCCAGAATGGGGCTTGTTGGGCCCGATAGATCTATCTTTAGGATTCGCGTCAATTTGGGGGTCTGTTCCCAATTTCTTAGGCTACCAAGCTAAAAAGGGGCATATTCGGCTTCGATCATTCACCCATATAATGTAGTTTCATTTACTTGTGTCTATTTCGTAAAACATTTATAAAGTTGCATGTATTCTCATCCCAAAATATTAGATTTTAAAAGTGGGACTATAACTTACTTTCACAGTTACTTCGTCGGGAAGTAAGACTTGGCCACTGATCGATTCACGAACCTATACAAATATGTACATATATATCAAAGTATGATCAAAATATATTTACAACATTTTTTATTACGTTTTAATGATTTGAGTTTGTTAAGTCAGCAGTCCTCGTTAGTAACCTACAGCTAGTTGTCCACAGTTAGATGTACAGAAATAAATAAATATAAATTATCTTGGATCAATCCACGACCCAGTGTATACAAGCCTCAGGCTAGATCACAACTCAAACTATATATATTATTTTGGAATCAACCTCAACCCTGTATAGCTAACTCTAACATTACTGCATATAGAGTGTCTATGGTTGTTCCAAAATATATTATATGGATGGGTCGATATGATATGTCAAAACATTGTATACGTGTCTATGGTATCCCAAGATTACATAATATATATTAGAATACATGAATAATACAATATAAGTTTGTTAAGTTATGATTTGTATAGAATTGTTACAATATTTCCCGTAGCTACAACAATAAAAAAAATCCAATCTTGTTTTACCCATAACTTCTTCGTTTTAAATCCGTTTTGAGTGAATCAAATTGCTATGGTTTCATATTGAACTATATTTTATGAATCTAAACATAAATAGTATAGGTTTATAGTCAGAAACATAAGTTACAAGTTATTTTTGTAAAGGTAGTCATTTCAGTCGAAAAAAATGACGTCTAGATGACCATTTTGGAAAACATACTTCCACTTTGAGTTTAACCATGAATTTTGGATATAGTTTCATGTTCATAAGAAAAATCATTTTCCCAGAAGAACAACTTTTAAATCAAAGTTTATCATAGTTTTTAATTAACTAACCCAAAACAGCCCGCGGTGTTACTATGACGGCGTATATCCGGTTTTACGGTATTTTTCGTGTTTTTCGGTTTCAAATCATTAAGTTAGAATATCATATATATATATATAACATGTTTTTAGTTGATTTAAAAGTCAAGTTAGAAGGATTAACTTTTGTTTGCGAACAAGTTTAGAATTAACTAAACTATGTTCTAGTGATTACGAGTTTAAACCTTCGAATAAGATAGTTTTATATATATGAATCGAATGATGTTATGAACATCATTACTACCTCAAGTTTAGTAGGTAAACCTACTAGAAGTGACAAGAAATGATATAGCTTCAAAGGATCTTGGATGGCTTGAAAGTTCTTGAAGTAGGATCATGACACAAAAACAAGTTCAAGTAAGATTTTTACTTGAATTAAGATAGTTTATAGTTATAGAAATTGAATCAAAGTTTGAATATGAATATTACCTTGAATAAGAAAGATAACCAACTATAAATAACAAAGGTTTCTTGATCTTAGATGATTACTTGGAATGGAATAGAAAGCTTGGATGTAAACTAGTAAACTTGAAAGGATTTTCGAAGTGTTCTTGAAGTGTTCTTCCTAAGATGATTATAGCTTGATTATTGAAGTAATTTTTGATGAAGATGATGATTAGCTACTGGCAAAATTCGTTCATAAGTGTGTGTGTGTGTTGAGAGGGAATTAGAAAGAGAATTGGAAGTGAAATGGAGTGAATGATGAGTGGTAAGTGGTGAGTGGTGAGTGGGGTTAAAAGGAGTTCTAGTTAGTTGACTAGTTTATGGTAGAAGTTAAAATTGATTAGTCATGTATGACATAATCAATAGTGGAATCCCATGCTAGTTCTTATTGGTATATACCCATAGTAAGTACGTCTTGAAGCTATGTATAATACGAGTATGAATACGACTAGAATTCTTGATGAAAAAAGAATGGGAATGTAACTGTAACCATTTTCGTTAAGTATGAGTGTTTTGATATATGTCTTGAAGTCTTCCAAAAGTATATTAATACATCTAAATACACTACATGTATATACATTTTAACTGAGTCGTTAAGTCATTGTTAGTCGTTACATGTAAGTGTTGTTTTGAAACCTTTAAGTTAACGATCTCATTTAATATTGTTAACCCATTGTTTATTATATCTAATGAGATGTTAAATTATTATATTATCATGATATTATGATATATTAATATATCTTAATATGATATATATACATTTAAATGTCGTTACAACGATAATCGTTACATATATGTCTCGTTTCGAAATCCTTAAGTTAGCAGTCTTGTTTTTATGTATAAAACTCATTGTTAATATACTTATGGAGATACTTACTTATCATAATCTCATGTTAACAATATGTATATCCATATATATATCGTCATGTCGTTTTTACGAGTTTTAACGTTCGTGAATCGTCGGTCAACTTGGGTGGTCAATTGTCTATATGAAACCTATTTTAGTTAATCAAGTCTTAACAAGTTTGATTGCTTAACATGTTGGAAACACTTAATCATGTAAATATCAATTTCATCTAATATATATATACATGGAAAAGTTCGGGTCACTACAGTACCTACCCGTTAAATAAATTTCGTCCCGAAATTTTAAGCAGTTGGAGGTGTTGACGTATCTTCTGGAAATAAGTGCGGTTCATCTGATCTTCTCATTCCCAGGTGAACTTGGGTCCTCTACGAGCATTCCATCGAACCTTAACAATTGGTATCTTGTTTTGCTTAAGTCTTTTAACCTCACGATCCATTATTTCGACGGGTTCTTCGATGAATTGAAGTTTTTCGTTGATTTGAATTTTGTCTAACGGAATAGTGATATCTTCTTTAGCAAAACATTTCTTCAATTTCGAGACGTGGAAAGTGTTATGTACAGCCGCGAGTTGTTGAGGTAACTCAAGTCGGTAAGCTACTGGTCCGACACGATCAATAATCTTGAATGGTCCAATATACCTTGGATTTAATTTCCCTCGTTTACCGAATCGAACAACGCCTTTCCAAGGCGCAACTTTAAGCATGACCATCTCTCCAATTTCAAATTCTATATCTTTTCTTTTAATGTCAGCGTAACTCTTTTGTCGACTTTGGGCAGTTTTCAACCGTTGTTGAATTTGGATGATCTTCTCGGTAGTTTCTTGTATTATCTCCGGACCCGTAATTTGTCTATCCCCCACTTCACTCCAACAAATCGGAGACCTGCACTTTCTGCCATAAAGTGCTTCAAACGGTGCCATCTCAATGCTTGAATGGTAGCTGTTGTTGTAGGAAAATTCTGCTAACGGAAGGTGTCGATCCCAACTGTTTCCGAAATCAATAACACAGGCTCGTAGCATGTCTTCAAGAGTTTGTATCTTCCTTTCGCTCTGCCCATCAGTTTGTGGATGATAGGCAGTACTCATGTCTAGACGAGTTCCTAATGCTTGCTGTAATGTCTGCCAGAATCTTGAAATAAATCTGCCATCCCTATCAGAGATAATAGAGATTGGTATTCCTTGTCTGGAGACGACTTCCTTCAAATACAGTCGTGCTAACTTCACCATCTTGTCATCTTCTCTTATTGGCAGAAAGTGTGCTAATTTGGTGAGACGATCAACTATTACCCAAATAGTATCAAAACCACTTACAGTCCTTGACAATTTAGTGATGAAATCCATGGTAATGTTTTCCCATTTCCATTCCGGGATTTCGGGTTGTTGAAGTAGACCCGATGGTTTCTAATGCTCCGCTTTGACCTTAGAACACGTCAAACATTCTCCTACGTATTTAGCAACATTGGCTTTCATACCCGGCCACCAAAAATGTTTCTTGAGATCCTTGTACATCTTCCCCGTTCCAGGATGTATTGAATATCTGGTTTTATGAGTTTCTCTAAGTACCATTTCTCTCATATCTCCAAATTTTGGTACCCAAATTCGTTCAGCCCTATACCGGGTTCCATCTTCCTGAATATTAAGATGCTTTTCCGATCCTTTGGGTATTTCATCCCTTAAGTTTCCCTCTTTTAAAACTCCTTGTTGCGCCTCCTTTATTTGAGTAGTAAGGTTAGTGTGAATCATTATATTCATAGATTTTACTCGAATAGGTTCTCTGTCCTTTCTGCTCAAGGTGTCGGCTACCACATTTGCCTTTCCTGGGTGATAACGAATCTCAAAGTCGTAATCATTCAACAATTCAATCCACCTACGCTGCCTCATATTCAGTTGTTTCTGATTCAATATGTGTTGAAGACTTTTGTGGTCGGTATATATAATACTTTTGACCCCATATAAGTAGTGCCTCCAAGTCTTTAATTCAAAAACAACCGCGCCTAATTTCAAATCATGCGTCGTATAATTCTGCTCGTGAATATTCAATTGTCTAGACGCATAAGCAATTACCTTCGTTCGTTGCATTAATACACAACCGAGACCTTGCTTTGAGGCGTCACAATATATCACAAAATCATCATTCCCTTCAGGTAATGACAATATAGGTGCCGTAGTTAACTTTTTCTTCAACAATTGAAACACTTTCTCTTGTTCATCCTTCCATTCAAATTTCTTCCCTTTATGCGTTAATGCAGTCAAGGGTTTTGCTATTTTGGAAAAATATTGGATGAATCTCCTGTAATAACCAGCCAGCCCTAAAAATTGGCGTATGTTCTTCGGAGTTTTCGGGGTTTCCCACTTTTCAACGGTTTCAATCTTTGCTGGATCCACCTGAATACCTTCTTTGTTCACTATGTGACTGAGGAATTGAACTTCTTCCAACCAAAATGCACACTTTGAAAACTTAGCGTACAGTTTTTCCTTTCTTAACAACTCTAGCACTTTTCTCAAATGTTCTTCATGCTCTTGGTCATTCTTTGAGTAAATAAGTATGTCATCGATGAAAACAATGACAAACTTGTCAAGGTATGGTCCACACACTCGGTTCATGAGGTCCATGAACACAGCTGGTGCGTTAGTCAACCCAAACGGCATAACCATAAACTCGTAATGACCGTAACGCGTCCTAAAAGCAGTCTTTGGAATATCATCCTCCTTCACCCGCATTTGATGATACCCAGAACGTAAATCAATCTTCGAATAAACCGACGAGCCTTGTAGTTGATCAAATAAGTCGTCGATTCTCGGTAGTGGGTAGCGGTTCTTGATGGTAAGTTTGTTCAACTCTCGGTAGTTGATACATAACCTAAATATACCATCCTTCTTCTTGACAAAAAAAAAATAGGAGCTCCCCACGATGATGTGCTTGGTTGAATGAAACCATGCTCTAAAAGTTCCTGTAACTGACTTTGTAATTCTTTCATTTCGCTGGGTGCGAGTCTGTATGGAGCACGAGCTATTGGTACAGCTCCTAGTATAAGGTCTATTTGAAATTCAAAGGATCGATGTGGGGGTAATCGCGGTAATTCTTTCGGAAATACATCGGGAAATTCTTTTGCGACGGGAACATCACTGATGTTCTTTTCTTCAGGTTTAACTTCCTTGATGTGTGCTAGAATGACGTAACAACCTTTTCTTATTAGTTTTTGCGCCTTCAAACTACTAATAAGATTTAATTTCGCATTGTTCTTTTCTCCGTACACCATTAAAGGTTTTCCCTTTTCACGCATAATGTGAATCGCATTTTTGTAACAAACGACCTCTGATCTCACCTTCTTCAACCAGTCCATGCCAATTATTACATCAAAACTCCCTAAATCGACTGGTATTAAATCAATCCTAAACGTTTCATCACCCAATTTAATTTCTCTATCCCGACATATATTATCTGCTGAAATTAATTTACCGTTTTCTAATTCGAGTAAAAATTTACTATCCAAAGGCGTCAATGGGCAACTTAACTTAGCACAAAAATCTCTACTCATATAGCTTCTATCCACACCCGAATTAAATAAAACATAAGCAGATCTATTATCAATAAGAAACTTACCCGTAACAAGCTTCGGGTCTTCCTGCGCTTCTGTCGTATTAATATTGAAAACTCTTCCGCGGCCCTGCCCATTAGTATTCCCCTAATTTGGGCAATTACTTCTAATGTGGCGCAGTTTTCCACATCCATAACAAACAAAGGCGGCATTACTTGTTTCGCCACTATTTGTTCCTTTAGTTCTGTTAAACTTTGGTCCGTAGACCTCACACTTTTTCGCACCATGGCCAGTTCTTTTACACTTGGTGCAAAATGTCGTGCATAACCCATTCTGGTGGTACTCTTCACACCTTTGGCATTTTTGGTTTTTGTTGCCGTTGTTGTTATTGAGGTTGTTGTTGGGATTGTTATTGTTATTGAAACGGTTGTTGTAGTTGTTATTGTTGGGACGTTTGTTGTAGTTATTGTTAGGATTGCGGTTATTGTTGCGATTATTGTTGTGGTTGTGGTTGTAATTGTTGTTGTTGTTGTATTGGTGACCCTTGTCACCGGTTTCTTCCCACTTTCTCTTGAGTTGTTTCGTGTTGGTTTCTTCGGCCGCCTACTCTTTAATTCTTCCCTCAATCTGATTTATGAGTTTATGAGCCATTCGACTTGCCTTTTGTATGGAAGCGGGCTCGTGTGAACTCACATCTTCTTGAATCCTTACTGGTAACCCTTTTATAAACGCGTCGATCTTCTCTTCTTCATCTTCGAACGTTCCTGGACATAATAGGCACAACTCTGTGAATCGTCGTTCATATGTGGTAATGTCGAACCCTTGTGTTCGTAACTCTCTAAGCTCTACCTTGAGCTTATTGACTTCGTTTCTAGGACGGTACTGCTCGTTCATCAATTGCTTGAATGCCGACCACGGTAGTGCGTAAGCAGCATTTTGTCCTTCCTGTTCAAGATAGGTGTTCCACCACGTTAACGCAGTACCTGTGAAGGTATGCGTAGCGTACTTAACTTTGTCCTCTTCAGTACACTTACTTATGGCAAACACCGATTCGACTTTCTCGGTCCACCGTTTCAATCCAATTGGTCCTTCAGTTCCATCAAATTCCAAAGGTTTGCAGGCAGTGAATTCTTTGTAGGTGCATCCTACACGATTTCTTGTGGAATTAGTTCCACTGCTAGATCCAAAGTTATTGTTATTTTGCATCGTAGCCTGTACTGCGGCTATGTTTGCTACAAGGAAAACACGGAAGTCTTCCTCGCTCATGTTCAAATTCTGACGAGTCGCCGGTGCCATTTCCTTCAAAAAATAGCCAAAAGAATTGAGTTAATCATATAGAATTTAAGAGTAGTCAATAGTATCTCGTAGCATTATATGAACTTATTTATAAAAGCTTTTTCTTCATATTAGCATTTTATAAGTTTAAATTCGGGTACTACCTACCCGTTAAGTTCATACTTAGTAGCTAATATACAATTCAACTACTACAATTCCATATGAAAAACTGATTTTAATAATATATCACATACAATTATTCTTCAAACTTATAACTTTGCTATATTACATATAACACGAAATATAGTACACTTTGATACAGAACAGTTTTGAAGATAAAACTAGTTAATACGCAAGTTGTTCAGCAAAGGAAATAAAGATACGTAATTCATAAGTCCAGAAACAATTCATGCATTTAGGTTTTACTAAGACGACTTCCCATCCTTGGTCTTGTGGAAAGTGAAAGGATCCATTCATATACATTATAAACGATTCACAATAGTTGATTACATCGCGAGGTATTTGACCTCTATATGATACATTTTACAAACATTGCATTCGTTTTTAAAAGACAAACTTTCTTTACAACGAAAGTTGACGGCATGCACACCATTTCATAATACATTCAACTATAATTGGCTTAATAATAATCTTGATGAACTCAATGACTCGAATGCAACGTCTTTCAAAATATGCCATGAATGACTCCAAGTAATATCCTTAAAATGAGCTAATGCACAGCGGAAGATTTCTTTAATACCTGAGAATAAACATGCTTTAAAGTGTCAACCAAAAGGTTGGTGAGTTCATAGGTTTATCATAACAATCATTTCAATATATTAATAGACCACAAGATTTCCGTTTATAAATATATGTACACTCGCAAGTGTATAAAAGTATTCTATAAGTTGTAGGCACCCGGTAACAAGCCTTAACGTTCATATTTTACCCTCTGAAGTACACCAGATCAGGTGTGTTTAAAATAACCTCGAAGTACTAAAGCATCCCATAGTCAGGATGGGGTTTGTCAGGCCCAATAGATCTACCTTTAGGATTCGCGCCTACCGTACATAGACAAGTAGTTTAATGTTACCAAGCTAAGGGTATATTTCTGGTTTAAACCCACATAGAATTAGTTTTAGTACTTGTGCCTATTTCGTAAACCATTTATAAAACAACGCATGTATTCTCAGCCCAAAAATATATATAAAAGGGAGTAATGAAGCTCACCATACTGTATTTCATAGTAAAAATACATATAACGTCATTTAACAAGTGCAAGGTTGGCCTCGGATTCATGAACGTATCAATATTGAGATTCAATATTGCAGGAAAGTACGTAGACGCAACGGAGATGATAAACACTAGATTGACCTCACGAGCATACCCATGAACCATACCCATCACCTCCATAGCTATAACCCATAATTTCCTTAGCTTCGACTCATTCAAAAAAACTATTTTGAAATCACTCGGACATCACTCCGTCGTAATATTTTATGTATACTAATAATATCTTGAAATAATACAGAGCTAATATATATATATATATATATATATATAAATCGATTGAGAGAGTTTAGAGAAATATATTTTCAAGTTTCTATGAAATAATGAAACCTATTGAATTCTATTTATAATAGATTTTTGAATTATTAAAGTGAATTATTAAAGTATGAATTATTAAAGTGAATTATTAAAGTATGAATTATTAAAGTGAATTATTAAAGTATGAATTATTAAAGTGAATTATTAAAGTATGAATTATTAAAGTGAATTATTAAAGTATGAATTATTAAAGTGAATTATTAAAGTTAAAGTAAAGTAAAAGTAAAGTAAAGGTAAAGTTAAACTATAGTAAAAGTATAAAAACTATGTATGTATAATACGCGTATAAATATATATAATATTAATTTAAATCGTTATATATATTTAATGAAATAAAATATAAATATCGTTACATTTATTATACTGGTTAAGTAATGAGTTGTCAAAAGTGATTCTAGATATTTATAAAAGTTATATACGTTTTAATAATAAAGTTCTTTTTAAACTGAAAACGTCTTTGTACGTTTAAAAATAGATTAATAGAATATTATGGAAACCAATTCTCCACTAACTTTTGTCTAACTTTCATAAATGACACTTTTTGTTTTTATTTATAAATAGTTTTACAAATTATTCTGAATATCGTTAAAAGGAATAGATTTTCTCAAATCATAGTGAACCTTTCAACAGAGACTTGTAATCATAATTCAATGTTTCTGATAATTCAATCATTTAATATATATATTTTTTTTTATTTCGTCGAAAATCATATTGAAACAAATACGTTCGTATAAAGTATTATACGTTTAATACTTTATTAATATTCTCAAGTTATAATATATATACATATACATATCTATTTATATATAATGGTTCGTGAATCGTCGGAATTTGGTCGAGGTTATAATGAATGTATGAACACAGTTTAAAATTCTTGAGATTTAACTTAACAAACTTTGCTTATCGTGTCAGAATAATATAAAGATTAAAGTTTAAATTTGGTCGGAAATTTCCGGGTCGTCACAGTACCTACCCGTTAAAGAAATTTCGTCCCTGAAATTTGATAGAGGTCATCATGACTAACAATGAGAATGTTATTATAACGATTATAGAGTTTTATCATGTTCAAGAAGCATGGATAAAATAATTCGATTACTCGAAGCGTGTGAGTGAAGTTATCGTAAATGAATGAAAGAAGATAATAGTGATTCGTCATATCTTTTGACGTCATCACGATTGATCTCCGAAAAGAAAATCTTTGTAATCTATATTGGATTTGATTATTCGGCGATTAAGGAAATTATGATCCTCTTCGAATTAATGCGATAATCCATTTTGATTTCTCTGTCGTATATTTCACTATAAATCCACCTCCTTTGTTTTCTTACAACTCACACCTTCTCAACTCATATTTTAAAGTATTTGTCAATATACTTCATCCAGTGCTGATTCTTGATATACTCCTCACTTTCATATCTGTCGCTCTTCTTTTTCATCTGCCTCCGGAAGAATCTATTTACTTCTACTATACTCTTGGTTTTATAGTGTTTTTAGTTCTCCCGTGTCTTTATATTGCTATATGCATTGATATATACGGTTTGTGATTTCTGGGTTGTTGTTTGGTTTTATATCTTCCCTTATATTTCAAAGTCCTTGCTTCTTCTATAATCATTATCATCCACAGTTAATGCTCTCTTCTATTTGCTATGATTTATACTCCCATTTTTAGTTCGGAGCTTTGTCCTTTCGTTTCTTCTTCTTGCGATTAAGCACCGCTTGTAATGGTCCAGAATTCGCAGATATAAATTTCGGAATGAACATTGTTAATGTTCTAGGAAGGAAATTGTAATGGCACGATCTTGACTTGTCAAATTACCAGAATACCTCGGAAAAGGCCGAATCATCAAGAAATATTTTCTTGATATTTAGAGATCAAAGAGAATACAAGAGTCGTGTAACATAGCACATGATGACGTTATGATCTGTGAATCATCATGTTCCATTTAGAAACTCAGCATGAATTACTGTAATATAATCACGTTGATCAAGTGTCATTATATTATACTAACTCATGCTTCAGCTCCCAACACTTCTTCAAGAATATTCCTATTTTAAACTCGAATGTTTCAGAATTTAGAAACTAAAATAGTTTCTTTTATGATATAATACAGATAGCGCGAAGAGGTAAATGATTTCAGATAAGAATAATTATAAAAATATCTTCAGAAGTATGGATGATATTTATAATGACAGATACGATGATATCTTTGAATGTCTAATATCAGAGGATGATGAAGGATATTATTCGCAGGGGTTTAGAGTCAGGAGCAAGGTATTCGTTAATGACTTCAGCAAGTACTGAATCATTTGGATTCTTTGAAGGAAGGTTCAGCCTTTGTGATTTGTCCACAGCCTCCTTCATACTTTGCTCAATCCGTTTTCCAGTTCTAAAACTTCTCTTTTTCTGAGCTTTGCCAATATACTATCCTTTATCATCCAAGTTTTTACTGTTAAGGTCGTTTACAGTTTTTGCTGCTTCATCAGCATTTTTCAAAATTTCGAGAACTGGTTCGCAATTTAGGGTGTTTTTCAGAAATTTCTCATTCAAAGAATGTAAGTCTTGGAGGTAGACGTTGTGTGTATATGTAATTGTTGATGTAGACATGCTGCGAGGTTTCAAAATACTGATTGCTGATTCTCAATAATTGGTATGACAATTCTTGTTATAAGGTACAAATGAGTATATGATAGGGTTTCGATAATTATAATGATTTTTTTTTTTGGAAAGTCAAAGATCAGTGAAGTTGTTGGTAAGTTTATTGCTAATGTGATGAATATAAACGATTCCCCGGTATCGTTGGCAAAAGGGCAACGTATCTATCGAGGTTATAATAAGACTGTTTTGATTGAGAAGTCGAAGTTGACTTGCTGGAGCTGTGACAAAACTGTCTATTTTGAAACGGAATTGAAAAGTTATTTTAGCTAGTAAATGCCAAAGGGTCTAACACGGATACGTGTCAAACTATGACTTGGGTTTTGAGAGTTTTTCAGGTGTATAACTGTGGGTAACATGTGGTTGGATCATCATCTCGATTGTTCCTTAGTTGAAGTGTCTTCAGGAATTTCGAAGAGTTTGAGCACATATTGTAATCGTTAATACATATGATGTTCTAACACAGTTTTGAAGTCAAAGTATAGCTTTGAAAGATATAGGAATCTAAGAGTGATGATACTGGTTATATTTCGAATTGAATTATGCGATTTCAAAATCAGAATATGTAATTGAATTTGAATGAGTATGATTGTTTTGATTTATATGAAAGAATGGATATTGTTGTGAAAGTAGGGAGTATAGTTGATGATTGCTGAATCAGTTTCGAAAAATGTAATATATTAATTGTGAATTTATATATCTCTCGGGTATTACCTACCCGTTAAAAAAATTCACAATTAATATTTTGTACAAAAAGAAGTTTATTACAGTCTTTATGAAAATATATGTGTATATTTTCTTTAGATGTAATATAGATTTAATGAGTTAATATTAAATTAAACTCATTTGTTTTATGGTTGGAACTAGAATTGAGTAATCCCTAAAACTTTATAAATTGCAAAAGTATTTCTTCAATAATATTGAAATTATGAATCATTACTTTGTTATTTGTTGGTTTTCGTGAAATTCTTGTGAACTTCGCAAGATACGAATGATGTTATTTGAAAAGTTTCGAGTACATCGATGATGAAAGTGTAAAATCAAACATGTATTCGAATAATACACTTGATTTATTATGAATTGGAATTTTATTGAATTGAGACAGAGATTGTAATTAACGATGGTTAAGTTGCGGACGAAGGACGTACATCATTGCATATTTGTAATATGAATTAACTGAGTAGTTAAGATTCACACATAATAGCTTAGTACGGGAAGATTTATTATGGTTTAAAAATTTATACATATAAAATATACATATAAATCTTTCGATTGGAAATGAGTTAATACTTCATAACTCGTTGATACAATATATTTATTGTTGATTCGTAATGATCTCTACAATGATTCTTGAACTGACAGAGTTTGTGATGTTACAGGTGCTGTTGATTCTGACGATACTGACGGCACTGATTGTGTTAATGATGCTACGGTCCTGTTGATGCTGTTGGTAAAACAATTCTAGCTTGTAAATCGTACACCATTTTCGATCAAAGTTTCTACTCTACCATCTCCGTTCACTCATCCGATTTACGGTCAGAATTAAATAATCTCTAAGATTTTGGCGATTACATAACTGCCGCAGAGATATCTCTTCAATGAAGTTTATGAATTAATACTTCATCATTTGTTGTTGTTGATATTCCTGGATATTTACAGGGTGTATGACGTTGATGTTTGAGATACAGATTGTGATGTTGCTGTATAGGATGTGGATGTTGTTGTTGGTGGTGGTGATGGTACTGTTGGTGTTGCTGATGGTGGTACTGTTTATGCTGCTGGTGCTGCTGCTGGTGTTTGTAACCTTTGCACCATATTCTCTAAAGCCACTACCCGAGAGCGAAGCTCGTTGACTTCTTCTATTACACCGGGGTGATTGTCGGTTCGGACGAGCGGATAAATAAAATCTAGAATTTGGTGTAGTATGTAAGCGTGACGAGATACTCTAGAAATAAGATAGAAAATGGTGTTTCGGATAGGTTCGCCGGTAAGTGCTTCAGGTTCTTCGCCAAGAGGGCAATGTGGTGGATGGAAGGGATCACCTTCTTCTTGTCTCCAATAATTAAGGAGGCTACGAACCCATCCCCAATTCATCCAGAATAGATGATGACTAATTGGTTGATCCATTCCGGTCACACTGCTTTCGGAACTTGAGTGGGATTCCATTTCGGAATCCGAGGGACTTGAACTAATGACGAATTCTATTTCGTATGATTGAATAAAGAATTTTTCGATATGAAATGATTTTTCGGCTATCGGGTGGTATTCTAATTATATAGAGCAAAAGGTTTCGTAGATTACGGAGGAATTTACGGAATATGTCAGGCAAAGTTTACAGTAACAGATACGCTAAGATATGAATTAGCAGATACGCTACGATATGAATTTTGTCTATACATTATTCATGCAATCAATGCAATAAGATGTGTCTAGACTAAGAATGATAAGCAGGTAATTTCCGACAAAAATGATGAGCAAAACTTTTGACATGCAGACACGGTCGAAGTCCAGACTCACTAATGCATCCTAACGACTATCAGTTAGACACACCAATGCAGACCTGGTTCGCTAAGACCACCGCTCTGATACCAACTGAAAGGATCCGTTCATATACATTATAAACGATTCACAATAGTTGATTACATCGCGAGGTATTTGACCTCTATATGATACATTTTACAAACATTGCATTCGTTTTTAAAAGACAAACTTTCTTTACAACGAAAGTTGACGTCATGCACACCATTTCATAATACATTCAACTATAATTGGCTTAATAATAATCTTGATGAACTCAATGACTCGAATGCAACGTCTTTCAAAATATGCCATGAATGACTCCAAGTAATATCCTTAAAATGAGCTAATGCACAGCGGAAGATTTCTTTAATACCTGAGAATAAACATGCTTTAAAGTGTCAACCAAAAGGTTGGTGAGTTCATAGGTTTATCATAACAATCATTTCAATATATTAATAGACCACAAGATTTCCGTTTATAAATATATGTACACTCGCAAGTGTATAAAAGTATTCTATAAGTTGTAGGCACCCGGTAACAAGCCTTAACGTTCATATTTTACCCTCTGAAGTACACCAGATCAGGTGTGTTTAAAATAACCTCGAAGTACTAAAGCATCCCATAGTCAGGATGGGGTTTGTCAGGCCCAATAGATCTATCTTTAGGATTCGCGCCTATCGTACATAGACAAGTAGTTTAATGTTACCAAGCTAAGGGTATATTTCTGGTTTAAACCCACATAGAATTAGTTTTAGTACTTGTGCCTATTTCGTAAACCATTTATAAAACAACGCATGTATTCTCAGCCCAAAAATATATATAAAAAGGGAGTAATGAAGCTCACCATACTGTATTTCATAGTAAAAATACATATAACGTCATTTAACAAGTGCAAGGTTGGCCTCGGATTCATGAACGTATCAATATTGAGATTCAATATTGCAGGAAAGTACGTAGACGCAACGGAGATGATAAACACTAGATTGACCTCACGAGCATACCCATGAACCATACCCATCACCTCCATAGCTATAACCCATAATTTCCTTAGCTTCGACTCATTCAAAAAAACTATTTTGAAATCACTCGGACAGCACTCCGTCGTAATATTTTATGTATACTAATAATATCTTGAAATAATACAGAGCTAATATATATATATATATATATATATATATATATATATATATATATATATATATATATATATATATATATATATATATATATATATATATATATATATAAATCGATTGAGAGAGTTTAGAGAAATATATTTTCAAGTTTCTATGAAATAATGAAACCTATTGAATTCTATTTATAATAGATTTTTGAATTATTAAAGTGAATTATTAAAGTATGAATTATTAAAGTGAATTATTAAAGTATGAATTATTAAAGTGAATTATTAAAGTATGAATTATTAAAGTGAATTATTAAAGTATGAATTATTAAAGTGAATTATTAAAGTATGAATTATTAAAGTGAATTATTAAAGTTAAAGTATAGTAAAGGTAAAGTTAAAGTATAGTAAAAGTATAAAAACTATGTATGTATAATACGCGTATAAATATATATAATATTAATTTAAATCGTTATATATATTTAATGAAATAAAATATAAATATCGTTACATTTATTATACTGGTTAAGTAATGAGTTGTCAAAAGTGATTCTAGATATTTATAAAAGTTATATACGTTTTAATAATAAAGTTCTTTTTAAACTGAAAACGTCTTTGTACGTTTAAAAATAGATTAATAGAATATTATGGAAACCAATTCTCCACTAACTTTTGTCTAACTTTCATAAATGACACTTTTTGTTTTTATTTATAAATAGTTTTACAAATTATTCTGAATATCGTTAAGAGGAATAGATTTTCTCAAATCATAGTGAACCTTTCAACAGAGACTTGTAATCATAATTCAATGTTTCTGATAATTCAATCATTTAATATATATATTTTTTTTATTTCTTCGAAAATCATATTGAAACAAATACGTTCGTGTAAAGTATTATACGTTTAATACTTTATTAATATTCTCAAGTTATAATATATATACATATACATATCTATTTATATATAATGGTTCGTGAATCGTCGGAATTTGGTCGAGGTTATAATGAATGTATGAACACAGTTTAAAATTCTTGAGATTTAACTTAACAAACTTTGCTTATCGTGTCGGAATAATATAAAGATTAAAGTTTAAATTTGGTCGGAAATTTCCGGGTCGTCACAGAAAGTAACCGTTATGATCATTGGCTAGGCAGCATGTTGTAATGTCGTCAAAAGGACGAGGGTTTCGTAATGCCCAACAGCCTCGTAGCAATCTAAAAACCTTGTTTCTTACCCCAACTACTGAGTCCGTCACTTGTGGGAATGTTTTATTTAAAAGTTGTAACCCGATATTCTTTTTCTCACTTTGATAAGAAGCGAACATCAATAACCCATAAGTATAACATGCTTCTTTATGTTGCATGTTAGATGCTCTTTCTAACTCACAAAATCCTATATTGGGATATGTTGAGTCAAAATAGGTTCATAACCCGTAGCGTAAAATTGCATTTGGGTTCCCTGCATTTAATGCTTTAAAGAAAACACGGCGTAGCTTACGGTCTCCCCAATGTGATATACCCCACCTATCATAGGAAAGCCTTTTATAAACTAAGGCATTTCCGGAAAGTCATTCAAATGTTTGACAAGTTAATTTCGCCATAACTAAATGTGCTGATGAACTCTGACCGACTCTAGACAAGATTTTCTCAATCATATCCTCTGGTAGGTCTTCTAAAATATTCGGTTGTCTACCCTTAACGTCCATTTTGTTTTTATACTGTAAAATAGACAAGGATTAGATTCGTAAAAGATAATTAACAAACAATACAAGCAATTTTTAAATAGAACATAAAAGTACAAGCACACTACAATACATACACAACATGATTACAACCCTCTAATCTGAATCACTGGTTTCTTCTTCTTCGGACTTGGTTCGTTTTCCTAATTTTCTAGGAATATATGGTGTTCCTCTAATACGAGCCGTCGTTTTCCACAATGGTTTAGAAAAACCTGGTGGTATAGAGGTTCCCGGGTCATTGTTACATTTTAGGAAATACGGATGTTGCCGATACATATAAAGTTCATCGGGGTTGGAATCGGGTTTCTCTATTTTTATACCTTTTCCCTTATTATTTTCTTTCGCTTTATTAAATTGGGTCGAGGTAATTTCTATAACATCATCGGAATCCTCATCGGGATCCGATTCATCGAAAAATTGGTAATCTTCCCAATATTTTGCTTCCTCGGCGGAAACACCATTGACCATTATTAACTTTGGTTCGTTGGCTGAGGATTTTCTTTTATTTAATCGAATTACTGTAGGTATCGATATTTCTTCCTCCAGAACCTCTTCTTCTTCTGGTTCCTCCTCTTCAGGTTCCTCCTCTTCCGGTTCTTCTTCTTCCGGTTCCTCCTCTTCTGATTCCTCCTCTTCCGGTTCTTCTTCGGGAATTTGTGAATCTTTCCAAAATATATTCGACTCTTCATTATTATTAGGTGAATCGATGGGATTTGTACTAGTGGTAGACATCTATCACACAATATCAAACACATCAAGAGGTTAATATATCACATAATATTTACATGTTAATAATATATAGTTTCCAACAAAAGTGTTAAGCAATCGTTTTTAAAGAAAACACACTCGAAGTCCAGACTCACTAATGTATCCTAACAAACTCGATAAGACACACTAATGCAAATTTCTGGTTCTCTAAGACCAACGCTCGGATACCAACTGAAATGTCCCGTTCATTTTGATTATAAACGTTCCATATTAATTGATTTTGTTGCGAGGTTTTGACCTCTATATGAGACGTTTTTCAAAGACTGCATTCATTTTTAAAACAAACATAACCTTTATTTTATCTATAAAGGTTTAAAAAGCATTACGTAGATTATCAAATAATGATAATCTAAAATATACTGTTTACACACGACCATTACATAATGGTTTACAATAAGAATATATTACATCAAAAATAAGTTTCTTGAATGCAGTTTTTACACAATATCATACAAGCATGGACTCCAAATCTTGTCCTTATTTTAGTATGCAACAGCGGAAGCTCTTAATAATCACCTGAGAATAAACATGCTTAAAACGTCAACAAAAATGTTGGTGAGTTACAGGTTTAACCTATATATTATCAAATCATAATAATAGATCACAAGATTTCATATTTCAATACATCCCATACATAGAGATAAAAATCATTCATATAGTGAACACCTGGTAACCGACATTAACAAGATGCATATAGAATATCCCCATCATTCCGAGACACCCATCGGACATGATAATTTTGAAGTACTAAAGCATTCCAAATTCCAGAATGGGGCTTGTTGGGCCCGATAGATCTATCTTTAGGATTCGCGTCAATTTGGGGGTCTGTTCCCAAATTCTTAAGCTACCAAGCTAAAAAGGGGCATATTCGGCTTCGATCATTCACCCATATAATGTAGTTTCATTTACTTGTGTCTATTTCGTAAAACATTTATAAAGTTGCATGTATTCGCATCCCAAAATATTAGATTTTAAAAGTGGGACTATAACTCACTTTCACAGATTTTTATTTCGTCAGGAAGTAAGACTTGGCGACTGATTGATTCACGAACCAATACAAATATGTACATATATATCAAAGTATGATCTAAATATATTTACAATATTTTTTATTACGTTTTAATGATTTGAGTTTGTTAAGTCAGCAGTCCTCGTTAGTAACCTACAGCTAGTTATCCAAAGTTAGATGTACAGAAATAAATAAATATAAATTATCTTGGATCAATCCACGACCCAGTGTATAAAAGTCTCAGGCTAGATCACAACTCAAACTATATATATTATTTTGGAATCAACCTCAACCCTGTATAGCTAACTCCAACATTACTGCATATAGAGTGTCTATGGTTGTTCCAAAATATATTATATAGATGGGTCGATATGATATGTCAAAACATTGTATACGTGTCTATGGTATCCCAAGATTACATAATATATATTAGAATACATGAATAATATAATATAAGTTTGTTAAGTTATGATTTGTATAGAATTGTTACAATATTTCCCATAGCTACAACAATAAAAAAAAATCCAATCTTGTTTTAACCATAACTTCTTCGTTTTAAATCCGTTTTGAGTGAATCAAATTGCTATGGTTTCATATTGAACTCTATTTTATGAATATAAATATAAAAAGTATAGGTTTATAGTCGGAAACATAAGTTACAAGTTGTTTTTGTAAAGGTAGTCATTTCAGTCGAAAAAAATCGACGTCTAGGTGACCATTTTGGAAAACATACTTCCACTTTGAGTTTAACCATGATTTTTGGATATAGTTTCATGTTCATAAGAAAAATCATTTTTCCAGAAGAACAACTTTTAAAGCAAATTTTATCATAGTTTTTAATTAACTAACCCAAAACAGCCCGCGGTGTTACTACGACGGCGTATATCCGGTTTTACGGTGTTTTTCGATTTCAAATCATTAAGTTAGCATATCATATAGATATATAACATGTGTTTAGTTGATTTTAAAAGTCAAGTTAGAAGGATTAACTTTTGTTTGCGAACAAGTTTAGAATTAACTAAACTATGTTCTAGTGATTACGAGTTTAAACCTTCGAATAAGATAGTTTTATATATATGAATCGAATGATGTTTTGAACATCATTAATACCTCAATTTTAGTAGGTAAACCTACTGGAAGTGACAAGAAATGATCTAGCTTCAAAGGATCTTGGATGGCTTGAAAGTTCTTGAAGTAGGATCATGACACAAAAACAAGTTCAAGTAAGATTTTTACTTGAATTAAGATAGTTTATAGTTATAGAAATTGAATCAAAGTTTGAATATGAATATTAACTTGAATAAGAAAGATAACCTACTGTAAATAACAAAGGTTTCTTGATCTTAGATGATTACTTGGAATGGATTAGAAATCTTGGATGTAAACTAGTAAACTTGAAAGGATTTTCGAAGTGTTCTTGAAGTGTTCTTCCTAAGATGATTATAGCTTGATTCTTGAAGTAATTTTTGATGAAGATGATGATTAGCTACTAGAAAAATTCGTTCATAAGTGTGTGTATGTGTTGAGAGAGAATTAGAAAGAGAATTGGAAGTGAAATAGAGTGAATGATGAGTGGTAAGTGGTGAGTGGTGAGTGGGGTTAAAAGGAGTTCTAGTTAGTTGACTAGTTCATGGTAGAAGTTAAAATTGATTAGTTATGTATGAAATAATCAAGAGTGGAATCCCATGCTAGTTCCTATTGGTATATACCCATAGTAAGTACGTTTTGAAGTTGTGTATAATACGGGTATGAATACGACTAGAATTCTTGATGAAAAAAGAATGAGAATGTAACTGTAACCATTTTCGTTAAGTATGAGTGTTTTGATATATGTATTGAAGTCTTCCAAAAGTATATTAATACATCTAAATACACTACATGTATATACATTTTAACTGAGTCGTTAAGTCATCGTTAGTCGTTACATGTAAGTGTTGTTTTGAAACCTTTAAGTTAACGATCTCATTTAATATTGTTAACCCATTGTTTATTATATCTAATGAGATGTTAAATTATTATATTATCATGATATTATGATATATTAATATATCTTAATATGATATATATACATTTAAATGTCGTTACAACGATAATCGTTACATATATGTCTCGTTTCGAAATCCTTAAGTTAGTAGTCTTGTTTTTATGTATATAACTCATTGTTAATATAATTATGGAGATACTTACTTATCATAATCTCATGTTAACAATAATTATATCCATATATATATCGTCATGTCGTTTTTACGAGTTTTAACGTTCGTGAATCGCCGGTCAACTTGGGTGGTCAATTGTCTATATGAAACCTATTTCAGTTAATCAAGTCTTAACAAGTTTGATTGCTTAACTTGTTGGAAACACTTAATCATGTAAATATCAATTTCATCTAATATATATAAACATGGAAAAGTTCGGGTCACTACATCATACATCCAAAAGATTGTGAAAATGCTTATTCTCGTTCTAATACTTGATATTTTCCTAATTATCATTTCTGTCATCCTTATTTTCATTCTTCCATTAGAAAAATCTGTTTACTCCAACTATTACCTTGGGGTGATACTATTCTTAATTATACCGTGTCTTTATATTCCTATTCGTATTAATATCCACGGTTTGTAACCTCCGTGTTGTTATTGGGCTTTATATTTTCTCTTATATTTTGGAGCTCTTTGCCTTTTTATTCTCTTCTCGATCTCTAGTAAAGTGAGTAACGGTTCAGAATTCGTAAGTATGGAGTTTTGAATGAACTTCATGTTCTAAACAAGAAAGAAAGTAATAGCACGATTTGATTTGTCAAATTACCTGAATCACTGAGAATAGAACTATCAAGAATATACTTTCTTGATATGTTCAGAAGTTAAGCAGAATGAAAGAGTTATGTAACATGGCACATGATGACGTTATGATCTGTGAATCATCACGTTTCATTAGAAACTCAGCATGACTTACTGTAATATAATCACGTTGATCAAGTGTCATTATATTATACTAACTCATGCTTCAGTTCCCAACACTTCTTAAAAAACATTCATTTTTAGATTCGAATTATTCAGAATTTAGAAACTAAAACCAGTTTCCTTTCTGATGTAACACTGATATCGCAAAGAGATAAATGATTTCAGATAAGAATAGTTATGAAAATATCTTCAGAATTATCGAGGATATTTATAATGAAAGATATGATGATATTTTAGAATTTCTAATATCGATGGGTGATGATGAGAATTTGTCCGTAAAAGTTTAGAGTTAGGAGCAAGGTATTCGTTAATGACTTCAGCAGACACTGAATCATTTGGATTCTTTGAAGGCAGGTTTATTCTTTGTGATTTGTCCACAGCCTCCTTCATGGTTTGCTTAATCCGTTTTCCAGTTCCAACTTTTCTGAGCTTTGCCAACACACTTATTCTTTATCTTTATACCTTCGACTGTTAAGGTCATGTACAGTTTTTGTTGTTTCATTCAGCTTTTTCAGAATTAAGAGTATTGATTCGTAGACTGGGTGCTTTTCAGAATTTCATAATGGAAGATCATAATTCTAAGGGATATATGTTATATGTATACATATAACTGTTGATGTAGAAACATTACAATTCAAAATACTGGTTGTTAATTCCCAGTAATTGGTACGGTAATTCTCGTTACAAGATATGGATGAGTATATGAATAGGTTTTAATGAGCAAATATAATGGTTCTTCGGAGTGACTTAAGCCAATGAGTAATGAAGTTGCTGGGAAGTTTACTACTAAGGTGGTGGAATATAAACGGTTCTCCGGTAACGATGACGAAGGGTGAACTTATATATCAAGGTTATAGTAGAGTTCATTCGAGTGAAAAGTCGAAATTGATTTGCTGAAGCTGTGACAAAATTGGCTACTTTGGAAAGTGATTGCATAGTTATTTTCGGTAATAATAACGCCAAAGGAGCTAGCACAGATACGTGTTAAATGTTTACTGAGGTTCCGAGTGTTTTCAGGTGCATAACTATATGCATAAATCTTTTCTTCTGTAGATGAAGTGCGGTTGATTCATTCTCTCGATTGAGGTGTTTTTAAGAATTATGAAGGGTTTGAACGCAGATTGTAATCCTCAAGATACAAATGAGGCTTAAGATGAAGTCATGTGGCAAACTTGAAGAAATGTTTAGTATCATATGTTATAATCAATATTTTAATTCATTTTAATTATCCAATGTTATTAGTCCACGGTTAGTAGTTCAACAATTCATATATAGTTTAATATATAATATTCGAATTAATTAATACATATCGTGACCCATTGTATACATGTCTCAGACTCGATCACAACTCAAAGTATATCTATTATTGTAGAATCAACCTCAACCATGTATAGCGAACTCGAGCATTACAGCATATAGAGTGTCTATGGTTATTCCAAATAATATATATAGGTGACGTCAATATGATATGTCAAAACATTGTATATTTGTCCCGATTTATACGACGATATTTAAAGTGCGTAAAATAAATAATAGAAATTAAATGACGATTATTAAAATTGCGAGAATTAAAATTGCAATAAATAAATTGCGATAAATAAAATGTAATACGGAATTAACAGTTAGCTAGGAACAGTTAGCTAGGATTTTGTTAGCGTGGATTCTTAACACAATTTCTCATAGTTAATTTGTTTGTTTCTAACAAATTTTATTTTGTCCAATGTTTTCTTCATTATGCCACTTGTTGGATTCTGATAAGTCAAAATCCAAATATGAAATTGAATGAAAAGGGTTATTCTGTGGTGAACGGATACGTATATCTGTGGATGTAAGTGAGATAGTAAATGACCGTTGAATCAGATTCGAAGAATGTACAATGTAACTTATTAATGTGAAATCTAAATATTCCTCGAGTATTACCTACCCGTTAAAATATTTTCACCATTAACAGTTTGTACGAAAGAACGTTTAATTACAATCTTTATGAAAATATACTTACATATATATTTTCTTCAGATGTAATCATGGATTTAATGAGTCAATAAGATATTAATCTCATTTGATTTACCGTTAGAACTAGAATATATAACCTCTAAAATAATAGAAATTACATAATCGTCATGCAGAACGAAGATAAATGATGTAGAACGATTCGTAGAACGATGATTAAGTTCGAGGTATGGATTGTGATGTTGTGACGTGTGATGTTGAAACTTGGGTTGTTGGTGGTACTGGTGTTGATATTGGTGGTACTGTTGGTGCCAGTGATGTTGCTGAAGCTAGTACGTTTTGCACCATATTTTCCAATGCTACAACTCGGGCGCGAAGCTCGTTGACTTATTACTCCGGGATGATTGTCGGTAGGAACGAGCGAATGAATAAGATTTATAATCTGATTTATGATATAGTCATTGCGAGATACTGTAGTGACCCAAACTTTTCCATGTTTATATATATTAATTGAGATTGATATTTACATGATTAAATGTTTCCAACATGTTAAGCAATCAAACTTGTTAAGATTTGATTAATTGAAATATGTTTCATATAGACAATTGACCACCCAAGTTGACCGGTGATTCACGAACGTTAAAACTTGTAAAACTATATGATGACATATATATGGATATATATATAGTTAACATGATACTATGATAAGTAAATATATCATTAAGTATATTAACAATGAACTACATATGTAAAAACAAGACTACTAACTTAATGATTTTTAAACGAGACATATATGTAACGATTATCGTTGTAAAGACATTTAATGTATATATATATCATATTAAGAGATATTCATACATGATAATATCATGATAATATAATAATTTAAAATCTCATTTGATATTATAAACATTGGGTTAACAACATTTAACAAGATCGTTAACCTAAAGGTTTCAAAACAACACTTACATGTAACGACTAACGATGACTTAACGACTCAGTTAAAATGTATATACATGTAGTGTTTTAATATGTATTTATACACTTTTGAAAGACTTCAATACACTTATCAAAATACTTCTACTTAACAAAAATGCTTACAATTACATCTTCGTTCAGTTTCATCAACAATTCTACTCGTATGCACCTGTATTCATACTCGTACAATACACAGCTTTTAGATGTATGTACTATTGGTATATACACTCCAATTATCAGCTCTTAGCAGCCCATGTGAGTCACACAACACATGTGGGAACCATCATTTGGCAACTAGCATGAAATATCTCATAAAATTACAAAAATATGAGTAATCATTCATGACTTATTTACATGAAAACAAAATTACATATCCTTTATATCTAATCCATACACCAACGACCAAAAACACCTACAAACACTTTAATTCTTCAATTTTCTTCATCTAATTGATCTCTCTCAAGTTCTATCTTCAAGTTCTAAGTGTTCTTCATAAATTCCAAAAGTTCTAGTTTCATAAAATCAAGAATACTTTCAAGTTTGCTAGCTCACTTCCAATCTTGTAAGGTGATCATCCAACCTCAAGAAATCTTTGTTTCTTACAGTAGGTTATCATTCTAATACAAGGTAATAATCATATTCAAACTTTGGTTCAATTTCTATAACTATAACAATCTTATTTCAAGTGATGATCTTACTTGAACTTGTTTTCGTGTCATGATTCTGCTTCAAGAACTTCGAGCCATCCAAGGATCCATTGAAGCTAGATCCATTTTTCTCTTTTCCAGTAGGTTTATCCAAGGAACTTAAGGTAGTAATGATGTTCATAACATCATTCGATTCATACATATAAAGCTATCTTATTCGAAGGTTTAAACTTGTAATCACTAGAACATAGTTTAGTTAATTCTAAACTTGTTCGCAAACAAAAGTTAATCCTTCTAACTTGACTTTTAAAATCAACTAAACACATGTTCTATATCAATATGATATGCTAACTTAATGGTTTAAAACCTGGAAACACGAAAAAACACCGTAAAACCGGATTTACGCCGTCGTAGTAACACCGCGGGCTGTTTTGGGTTAGTTAATTAAAAACTATGATAAACTTTGATTTAAAAGTTTTTATTCTGAGAAAATGATTTTTATTATGAACATGAAACTATATCCAAAAATTATGGTTAAACTCAAAGTGGAAGTATGTTTTCTAAAATGGTCATCTAGACGTCGTTCTTTCGACTGAAATGACTACCTTTACAAAAATGACTTGTAACTTATTTTTCCGACTATAAACCTATACTTTTTCTGTTTATATTCATAAAATAGAGTTCAATATGAAACCATAGCAATTTGATTCACTCAAAACGGATTTAAAATGAAGAAGTTATGGGTAAAACAAGATTGGATAATTTTTCTCATTTTAGCTACGTGAAAATTGGTAACAAATCTATTCCAACCATAACTTAATCAACTTGTATTGTATATTATGTAATCTTGAGATACCATAGAAACGTATACAATGTTTCGACCTATCATGTCGACACATCTATATATATTTCGGAACAACCATAGACACTCTATATGTGAATGTTGGAGTTAGCTATACAGGGTTGAGGTTGATTCCAAAATATATATAGTTTGAGTTGTGATCAATACTGAGATACGTATACACTGGGTCATGGATTGATTCAAGATAATATTTATCGATTTATTTCTATACATCTAACTGTGGACAACTAGTTGTAGGTTATTAACGAGGACAGCTGACTTAATAAACTTAAAACATCAAAATATATTAAAAGTGTTGTAAATATATTTTGAACATACTTTGATATACATGTATATATTGTTATAGGTTCGTGAATCAACCAGTGGCCAAGTCTTACTTCCCGACGAAGTAAAAATCTGTGAAAGTGAGTTATAGTCCCACTTTTAAAATCTAATATTTTTGGGATGAGAATACATGCAGGTTTTATAAATGATTTACAAAATAGACACAAGTACGTGAAACTACATTCTATGGTTGAATTATCGAAATCGAATATGCCCCTTTTTATTAAGTCTGGTAATCTAAGAATTAGGGAACAGACACCCTAATTGACGCGAATCCTAAAGATAGATCTATCGGGCCCAACAAGCCCCATCCAAAGTACCGGATGCTTTAGTACTTCGAAATTTATATCATATCCGAAGGGTGTCCCGGAATGATGGGGATATTCTTATATATGCATCTTGTTAATGTCGGTTACCAGGTGTTCACCATATGAATGATTTTTATCTCTATGTATGGGATGTGTATTGAAATATGAAATCTTGTGGTCTATTATTATGATTTGATATATATAGGTTAAACCTATAACTCACCAACATTTTTGTTGACGTTTTAAGCATGTTTATTCTCAGGTGATTATTAAGAGCTTCCGCTGTCGCATACTTAAATAAGGACAAGATTTGGAGTCCATGCTTGTATGATATTGTGTAAAAACTGCATTCAAGAAACTTATTTTGTTGTAACATATTTGTATTGTAAACCATTATGTAATGGTCGTGTGTAAACATGATATTTTAGATTATCATTATTTGATAATCTACATAAAGCTTTTTAAAACCTTTATCTATGAAATAAAGGTTATGGTTTGTTTTAAAAATGAATGCAGTCTTTGAAAAATGTCTCATATAGAGGTCAAAACCTCGCAACGAAATCAATTAATATGGAACGTTTTTAATCAATAAGAACGGGACATTTCAGATACTCTGGAAATGAGAGAAAATGGTGTTTCGAACAGGTTTGCCGGTAAGTGCTTCAGGTTCTTCGCCAAGAGTTGAATTCGGTTGGTGGAAAGGATCACCTTCTTCTCGTCTCCATTAATTAAGTCGACTACGAACCCATCCCCAATTCATCCAAAATTGATGATGGCTGATTGGTTGATTCATTCCGGTGACGCTGCTTTCAGAGCTCGAGTGAAACTCCATATCAGAATCCGAGGGACTTGAACTAGTGGCGAGTTCCATTTCGAAGAACGTTCGAAGAACTAGTTAGTAAGACATTCGAAGAACGTTCCAAGAATGCCTTGGTTTATAAAAGGCTTTCGTTCAAAATATGGGGGATATCACATTGGGAAATTCATAAGTTACGATGTGTTTACTTTGACGCATATATTGCGGGGAACCCAAATGCTATTTTACGCAATGGGTTAAGAAATTATTTTGACTCAATATATCCGAATATTGGACTTCGTGATTTAGAAAAAGCGGCTAACATGCAACATAAAGAAGCATGTTATGCTTACGGATTAGTAATGTTCGCTTCTCACCAAAGTGAGAACAAGAACATCGGGCTACAACTATTAAACAAAACGTTCCCACAAGTGACGGAGTCGGTAATTGGGGTAAGAAATGAGGTTTTTAGATTGTTACGGGACTGTTGGACATTACGTAACCCTCGTCCCTTTGACGACGTTACAATACGCTGTCTTATCAACGGCCATAACGGTTATGTTCCACAAGACCAAGGATGGGAAGTAATCCTAGTAAAACCAGAATGCATGACTTGTTTCTGGACGTATGAATTACGTGTCTTTATTGCCTTTGCTGAACGACTTGTGTACTAGCTAGAATTATCTTCACAACCATCGTGTACCAAATTTATTGTGTGCTATATTTCATGCTATATGTAAAATAAGCGGTATTGTAAGTTTGTAAAATATTGTGTAAAAGTTTGAACGCGAAATATTATTATAATCAGTTTTTCATATAGAATTGTAGTAGTTGAATTGTATATTAGCTACTAAGTATGAACTTAACGGGTAGGTACTACCCGAATTTAAACTTATAAAACGCTAATATGAAGAAAAAGCTTTTATAAATGAGTTCATATTATGCTACGAAATACTATTAACTACTCTTAATATTCTGTATGATTAAATTGTTCCATTTAACTATTTTGAAGGAAATGGCACCGACTACTCGACACACCGTGAATATGAATGAAGAGGAATTCCGTAGTTTTCTAGCTTCAAACATAGCCGCAGTACAGGCTGCGCTACATACCAACAATAACCTTGGATCTAGCAGTACAGGAAATCGTGTAGGATGCACCTACAAAGAATTCACTGCCTGCAAACCTTTGGAATTTGATGGAACCGAAGGACCGATCGGATTGAAACGGTGGACCGAGAAGGTTGAATCGGTTTTTGCCATAAGTAAGTGTACTGAAGAGGACAAAGTGAAGTACGCTATGCATACCTTCACAGGTTCTGCGTTAACATGGTGGAATACCTATCTAGAGCAAGTGGGACAAGACGATGCGTACGCACTACTGTGGTCAGCATTCAAGCACTTGATGAACGAGAAGTACCGTCCCAGAACCGAGGTCAATAAGCTCAAGACAGAACTTAGAGGGTTACGAACCCAAGGATTTGATATTACCACGTACGAAAAGACGATTCACAGAATTGTGCCTATTGTGTCCGGGAGCATTCGAAGATGAGGAAGAGAAGATCGACGCGTTTGTGAAAGGATTACCGGAAAGAATCCAAGAAGATATAAGTTCACACGAGCCCGCCTCCATACAACAGGCATGTAGAATGGCTCACAAACTAGTGAACCAGATTGAAGAAAGAATTAAAGAACAGACTGCTGAAGAGGTCAATGTGAAGCAAGTCAAAAGAAAGTGGGAGGAAAACGGTGATAAGAATCACCAATACAACAACAACAGCAATTATAACAATAATCGCAACAACTATCCTAACAATCGCAACATCAATCGCAACTACAACAAACGGCCCAACAACAACAACAACAACAACAACAACAACAACAACAACAACAACAACAACAGCAACCACAACAATCATCTTAACAACAATAATAACCACAACAACAACAACAATCAGAAGCAGCTATGCCAAAGGTGTGAAAAGTATCACTCGGGGTTCTGCACCAAATTTTGCAACAAGTCTAAAAGAAATGGTCATAGCGCGGCGAAGTGTGATGTCTACGGACCAGGGGTTAACAGAACGAAAGGAACAAATGGTGTCGGAACGAGTAATGACGGAGCAAATAGTGTCGGAGCAAGTTATGCCAATGTAGTTTGTTATAAATGTGGAAAACCGGGCCACATTATTAGAAATTGCCCGAACCAGGAGAACACGAATGGACAAGGCCGCGGAAGAGTTTTCAATATTAATGCGGCAGAGGCACAGGAAGACCCGGAGCTTGTTACGGGTACGTTTCTTATTGACAATAAATCTGCTTACGTTTTATTTGATTCGGGTGCGGATAGAAGCTATATGAGTAGAGATTTTTGTGCTAAATTAAGTTGTCCATTGACGCCTTTGGATAGTAAATTTTTACTCGAATTAGCAAATGGTAAATTAATTTCAGCAGATAATATATGTCGGAATCGAGAAATTAAACTGGTTAGCGAAACATTTAAGATTGATTTGATACCAGTAGAGTTAGGGAGTTTTGATGTGATAAACGGTATGGACTGGTTGAAGGAAGTGAAAGCAGAGATCGTTTGTTACAAAAATGCAATTCTCATTATACGAGAAAAAGGAAAACCCTTAATGGTGTACGGAGAAAAGGGCAACACGAAGCTACATCTTATTAGTAATTTGAAGGCACAAAAACTAATAAGAAAAGGTTGCTATGCTATTCTAGCACACGTCGAGAAAGTACAAACTAAAGAAAAGAGCATCAATGATGTTCCCATTGCAAAAGAATTTCCCGATGTATTTCCGAAAGAATTACCGGGATTACCCCCACATCGATCCGTTGAATTTCAAATAGATCTTGTACCAGGAGCTGCACCAATAGCTTGTGCTCCTTACAGACTCGCACCCAGCGAGATGAAAGAACTACAAAGCCAATTACAAGAACTTTTAGAGAGTGATTTCATTCGACCAAGCACATCACCGTGGGGAGCTCCTGTTTTGTTTGTCAAGAAGAAAGATGGTACATTCAGGTTGTGTATCGACTACCGAGAGTTGAACAAACTTACCATCAAGAACCGCTACCCACTACCGAGAATCGATGACTTATTTGATCAACTACAAGGCTCGTCTGTTTATTCAAAGATTGACTTACGTTCCGGGTATCATCAAATGCGGGTGAAAGAAGATGATATTCCAAAGACTGCTTTCAGAACACGTTACGGTCATTATGAGTTTATGGTCATGCCATTTGGTTTAACTAATGCACCAGCTGTGTTCATGGACCTTATGAACCGAGTGTGTGGACCATACCTTGACAAGTTTGTCATTGTTTTCATTGATGACATACTTATTTACTCAAAGAATGACCAAGAACACGGTGAACATTTGAGAAAGGTGTTAGAAGTATTGAGGAAGGAAGAATTGTACGCTAAGTTTTCAAAGTGTGCATTTTGGTTGGAAGAAGTTCAATTCCTCGGTTACATAGTGAACAAAGAAGGTATTAAGGTGGATCCGGCAAAGATAGAAACTGTTGAAAAGTGAGAAACCCCGAAAACTCCGAAACACATACGCCAGTTTTTAGGACTAGCTGGTTACTACAGAAGGTTCATCCAAGACTTTTCTAGAATAGCAAAACCCTTGACTGCATTAACGCATAAAGGGAAGAAATTTGAATGGAATGATGAACAAGAGAAAGCGTTTCAGTTATTGAAGAAAAAGCTAACTACGGCACCTATATTGTCATTGCCTGGAGGGAATGATGATTTTGTGATTTATTGTGACGCATCAAAGCAAGGTCTCGGTTGTGTATTAATGCAACGAACGAAGGTGATTGCTTATGCGTCTAGACAATTGAAGATTCACGAACAAAATTATACGACGCATGATTTGGAATTAGGCGCGGTTGTTTTTGCATTAAAGACTTGCAGGCACTACTTATATGGGGTCAAAAGTATTATATATACCGACCACAAAAGTCTTCAACACATATTTAATCAGAAACAACTGAATATGAGGCAGCGTAGGTGGATTGAATTGTTGAATGATTACGACTTTGAGATTCGTTACCACCCGGGAAAGGCAAATGTGGTAGCCGATGCCTTGAGCAGGAAGGACAGAGAACCCATTCGAGTAAAATCTGTGAATATAATGATTCATAATAACCTTACTACTCAAATAAAGGAGGCGCAACAAGGAGTTTTAAAAGAGGGAAATTTAAAGGATGAAATACCCAAGGGATCGGAGAAGCATCCTAATATTCGGGAAGACGGAACCCGGTATAGGGCTGAAAGGATTTGGGTACCAAAATTTGGAGATATGAGAGAAATGGTACTTAGAGAAGCTCATAAAACCAGATACTCAATACATCCTGGAACGGGGAAGATGTACAAGGATCTCAAGAAACATTTTTGGTGGCCGGGTATGAAAGCCGATGTTGCTAAATACGTAGGAGAATGTTTGACGTGTTCTAAGGTCAAAGCTGAGCATCAGAAACCATCAGGTCTACTTCAACAACCCGAAATCCCAGAATGGAAATGGGAAAACATTACCATGGATTTCATCACTAAATTGCCAAGGACTGCAAGTGGTTTTGATACTATTTGGGTAATAGTTGATCGTCTCACCAAATCAGCACACTTCCTACCAATAAGAGAAGATGACAAGATGGAAAAGTTAGCACGACTGTATTTGAAGGAAGTCGTCTCCAGACATGGAATACCAATCTCTATTATCTCTGATAGGGATGGCAGATTTATTTCAAGATTCTGGCAGACATTACAGCAAGCATTAGGAACTCGTCTAGACATGAGTACTGCCTATCATCCACAAATTGATGGGCAGAGCGAAAGGACGATACAAACGCTTGAAGACATGCTACGAGCATGTGTTATTGATTTCGGAAACAGTTGGGATCGACATCTACCGTTAGCAGAATTTTCCTACAACAACAGCTACCATTTTAAGCATTGAGATGGCGCCGTTTGAAGCACTTTATGGTAGAAAGTGCAGGTCTCCGATTTGTTGGAGTGAAGTGGGGGATAGACAGATTACGGGTCCGAAGATTATACAAGAAACTATCGAGAAGATCATCCAAATTCAACAACGGTTGAAAACCGCCCAAAGTCGACAAAAGAGCTACGCTGACATTAAAAGAAAAGATATAGAATTTGAAATTGGAGAGATGGTCATGCTTAAAGTTGCACCTTGGAAAGGCGTTGTTCGATTTGGTAAACGAGGGAAATTAAAACCAAGGTATATTGGACCATTCAAGATTATTGATCGTGTCGGACCAGTAGCTTACCGACTAGAGTTAACTCAACAACTCGCGCCTGTACATAACACTTTCCACGTCTCGAATTTGAAGAAATGTTTTGCTAAAGAAGATCTCACTATTCCGTTAGATGAAATCCAAATCAACGAAAAACTTCAATTCATCGAAGAACCCGTCGAAATAATGGATCGTGAGGTTAAAAGACTTAAGCAAAACAAGATACCAATTGTTAAGGTTCGATGGAATGCTCGTAGAGGACCCGAGTTCACCTGGGAGCGTGAAGATCAGATGAAGAAGAAATACCCGTATCTATTTCCAGAAGATTCGTCAACACCTTCAACAGCTTAAAATTTCGGGACGAAATTTATTTAACGGGTAGGTACTGTAGTGACCCGAACTTTTCCATGTTTATATATATTAATTGAGATTGATATTTACATGATTAAATGTTTCCAACATGTTAAGCAATCAAACTTGTTAAGACTTGATTAATTGAAATATGTTTCATATAGACAATTGACCACCCAAGTTGACCGGTGATTCACGAACGTTAAAACTTGTAAAAACTATATGATGACATATATATGGATATATATATAGTTAACATGATACTATGATAAGTAAATATATCATTAAGTATATTAACAATGAACTACATATGTAAAAACAAGACTACTAACTTAATGATTTTTAAACGAGACATATATGTAACGATTATCGTTGTAAAGACATTTAATGTATATATATCATATTAAGAGATATTCATACATGATAATATCATGATAATATAATAATTTAAAATCTCATTTGATATTATAAACATTGGGTTAACAACATTTAACAAGATCGTTAACCTAAAGGTTTCAAAACAACACTTACATGTAACGACTAACGATGACTTAACGACTCAGTTAAAATGTATATACATGTAGTGTTTTAATATGTATTTATACACTTTTGAAAGACTTCAATACACTTATCAAAATACTTCTACTTAACAAAAATGCTTACAATTACATCTTCGTTCAGTTTCATCAACAATTCTACTCGTATGCACCCGTATTCATACTCGTACAATACACAGCTTTTAGATGTATGTACTATTGGTATATACACTCCAATGATCAGCTCTTAGCAGCCCATGTGAGTCACACAACACTTGTGGGAACCATCATTTGGAAACTAGCATGAAATATCTCATAAAATTACAAAAATATGAGTAATCATTCATGACTTATTTACATGAAAACAAAATTACATATCCTTTATATCTAATCCATACACCAATGACCAAAAACACCTACAAACACTTTCATTCTTCAATTTTATTCATCTAATTGATCTCTCTCAAGTTCTATCTTCAAGTTCTAAGTGTTCTTCATAAATTCCAAAAGTTCTAGTTTCATAAAATCAAGAATACTTTCAAGTTTGCTAGCTCACTTCCAATCTTGTAAGGTGATCATCCAACCTCAAGAAATTTTTGTTTCTTACAGTAGGTTATCATTCTAATACAAGGTAATAATCATATTCAAACTTTGGTTCAATTTCTATAACTATAACAATCTTATTTCAAGTGATGATCTTACTTGAACTTGTTTTCGTGTCATGATTCTGCTTCAAGAACTTCGAGCCATCCAAGGATCCATTGAAGCTAGATCCATTTTTCTATTTTCCAGTAGGTTTATCCAAGGAACTTAAGGTAGTAATGATGTTCATAACATCATTTGATTCATACATATAAAGCTATCTTATTCGAAGGTTTAAACTTGTAATCACTAGAACATAGTTTAGTTAATTCTAAACTTGTTCGCAAACAAAAGTTAATCCTTCTAACTTGACTTTTAAAATCAACTAAACACATGTTCTATATCTATATGATATGCTAACTTAATGGTTTAAAACCTGGAAACACGAAAAACACCGTAAAACCGGATTTACGCCGTCGTAGTAACACCGCGGGCTGTTTTGGGTTAGTTAATTAAAAACTATGATAAACTTTGATTTAAAAGTTGTTATTCTGAGAAAATTATTTTTATTATGAACATGAAACTATATCCAAAAATTATGGTTAAACTCAAAGTGGAAGTATGTTTTCTAAAATGGTCATCTAGACGTCGTTCTTTCGACTGAAATGACTACCTTTACAAAAACGACTTGTAACTTATTTTTCCGACTATAAACCTATACTTTTTCTGTTTAGATTCATAAAATAGATTTCAATATGAAACCATAGCAATTTGATTCACTCAAAACGGATTTAAAATGAAGAAGTTATGGGTAAAACAAGATTGGATAATTTTTCTCATTTTAGCTACGTGAAAATTGGTAACAAATCTATTCCAACCATAACTTAATCAACTTGTATTGTATATTATGTAATCTTGAGATACCATAGACACGTATACAATGTTTTGACCTATCATGTCGACACATCTATATATATTTCGCAACAACCATAGACACTCTATATGTGAATGTTGGAGTTAGCTATACAGGGTTGAGGTTGATTCCAAAATATATATAGTTTGAGTTGTGATCAATACTGAGATACGTATACACTGGGTCGTGGATTGATTCAAGATAATATTTATCGATTTATTTCTGTACATCTAACTGTGGACAACTAGTTGTAGGTTATTAACGAGGACAGCTGACTTAATAAACTTAAAACATCAAAATATATTAAAAGTGTTGTAAATATATTTTGAACATACTTTGATATACATGTATATATTGTTATAGGTTCGTGAATCAACCAGTGGCCAAGTCTTACTTCCCGATGAAGTAAAAATCTGTGAAAGTGAGTTATAGTCCCACTTTTAAAATCTAATATTTTTGGGATGAGAATACATGCAGGTTTTATAAATGATTTACAAAATAGACACAAGTACGTGAAACTACATTCTATGGTTGAATTATCGAAATCGAATATGCCCCTTTTTATTAAGTCTGGTAATCTAAGAATTAGGGAACAGACACCCTAATTGACGCGAATCCTAAAGATAGATCTATCGGGCCCAACAAGCCCCATCCAAAGTACCGGATGCTTTAGTACTTCGAAATTTATATCATATCCGAAGGGTGTCCCGGAATGATGGGGATATTCTTATATATGCATCTTGTTAATGTCGGTTACCAGGTGTTCACCATATGAATGATTTTTATCTCTATGTATGGGATGTGTATTGAAATATGAAATCTTGTGGTCTATTATTATGATTTGATATATATAGGTTAAACCTATAACTCACCAACATTTTTGTTGACGTTTTAAGCATGTTTATTCTCAGGTGATTATTAAGAGCTTCCGCTGTCGCATACTTAAATAAGGACGAGATTTGGAGTCCATGCTTGTATGATATTGTGTAAAAACTGCATTCAAGAAACTTATTTTGTTGTAACATATTTGTATTGTAAACCATTATGTAATGGTCGTGTGTAAACAGGATATTTTAGATTATCATTATTTGATAATCTACATAAAGCTTTTTAAAACCTTTATCTATGAAATAAAGGTTATGGTTTGTTTTAAAAATGAATGCAGTCTTTGAAAAATGTCTCATATAGAGGTCAAAACCTCGCAACGAAATCAATTAATATGGAACGTTTTTAATCAATAAGAACGGGACATTTCAGATACTCTGGAAATGAGAGAAAATGGTGTTTCGAACAGGTTTGCCGGTAAGTGCTTCAGGTTCTTCGCCAAGAGTTGAATTCGGTTGGTGGAAAGGATCATCTTCTTCTCGTCTCCATTAATTAAGTCGACTACGAACCCATCCCCAATTCATCCAGAATTGATGATGGCTGATTGGTTGATTCATTCCGGTGACGCTGCTTTCAGAGCTCGAGTGAAACTCCATATCAGAATCCGAGGGACTTGAACTAGTGGCGAGTTCCATTTCGTACGATTAGATAAAGGATTTTTGATATGAAATGATTTTCCGACTATCGGATGGTACTCTAATTACATAGAATATCTATATATATAGAACAAAAGATTTCATAGATTACGGATGAATTTACGGAATATGGCAGGCAAAGTTCACAGTAACATATACGCTAATATATAAATTAGCAGATACGATAAGATATGAATATCGTCTATACACTATTCATGCAATCAATGCAGTAAGATGTGTCTAGACTAAGAATGATAAGCAGGTAATTTTTGACACGAAATGATAAGCAAAACTTTTGACATGCAGAAAGGGTCGAAGTCCAGACTCACTAATGTATCTAAGCAACTATCAGTTAGACACACTAATGCAAGACCTGGTTCGCTAAGACCACTGCTCTGATACCAACTGAAATGCCCCGTTCATATACATTATAAACGATTCACAATAGTTGATTTCATCGAGAAGTACTTGACCTCTATATGATACATTTTACAAACATTGCATTCGTTTTTAAAAGACAAACTTTCATTACATCAAAAGTTGACGGCATGCATACCATTTCATAATATATTCAACTATAATTGACTTAGTAATAATCTTGATGAACTCAACGGCTCGAATGCAATTTCTTTTTAAATATGCCATGAATGATTCCAAGTAATATCTCTAAAATGAGCAAATGCACAGCGGAAGATTTCCTTAATACCTGAGAATAAACATGCTTTAAAGTGTCAACTAAAAGTTTGGTGAGTTCATAAGTTTATCATAAACAATTAAATTCATCATTTTGATAGACCACAAGATTCAAATACAGTACACCTATCCCGTGTATGAAACCATTTTTCATAATGCTTAGCAGAGTAGGTTCGTATCCTTTTCTCCCCCGTAGGTTGCCTCGCGATTTTTAAATAATCGTGCACATATCTCGTGCACAAAACTAATACACATAACCTGTGTATAAAAATCATTCTTTCGATACATAACATTCATTTCGATTTCATTGCTCAACATGGTAACCGACCTTAACATATAATGCGCATCAATAATATTCCTAAAACAGAACATCTCGTCTGTATAATATAAACTTCGAAGTACTAAACACCACGCCCACTAGCTCTTCCGTCTAGTGAACATTCTGGGTGGGGGTGTTAAACCCGGTAGCTACCTTTAGGATTTGCGTGAATTAGGGCCATACCCGATTCTAATTCTTATGTTACCAAGCAATGATAATCAGGGGAAAAATATTCACATCCATTTGTGGCAATTATCATGTCCACATAATTCAATAATAATCCGCAGAACTTTTGTCTGCATAATAATTCATTCGAGGAATGTTTTGCTTGTGTCTATCTCGTCAAACATTTATAAAAGCAATTCATGTATTCTCAGTTCAAAATATATTTCAAAAGCATTTAATAAAGCAGTTATAAAAACAGCGCATGTATTCTCAGTCCCAAAAATGTAAAGAGTAAAATAGAATCAAATAAACTTACAATACTGTATTTTGTGGTAAAAATACATATGACGACATTGAACAAGTGTAGGGTTGGCCTCGGATTCACGAACCTATATCATTTGTATATATATATTAAAACATATACTAGCAATCGAACAAATATATATATTTTATTATTAGTGATGTAATTTATATCTTTAATATTTTATAAGTTTCATTATTTATTTATATATTTTCATTTTATATATATATATTTATTTATTAGTGATATCATTTTATATTAATAATTTGTATGTTTCTGAAATGTATTCATTTTATGTATTTTAAATAAATAAAAATATAATTATATTATATGTATTAAGTATAGTTTTATATAACTAATAGTTACTTGATAAAATAATATTAATGTTAAAAATAATAATGATAATGATAATAATAATTGTTTTGGTAATAATAATAGTAATATTAATAATAATAATGATACTTAATAATAATGATAAAATTAATAATAGTAATGATAATAATACTTATGTTAATAATAATAATGCTAATAATAATAATAATAATAATAATAATAATAATAATAATAATAATAATAATAATAATAATAATAATAATAATAATAATAATAATAATAATAATAATAATAATAATAATAATAATAATAATAATATGTGATAACCCGAAAATTTCCGAGTTAATTTAAACAAAATCTTTACATGATTTCATTTAACCTCAACTAATTCCAACGATTCACGAGCCATTATTTGTAAATAATTATGTATTAATATTAAATTGTTATATTAATATTATTATTATCACTCATCATTATCATTTACAATTATTATTACTTTCGTTATTAATATTGATATCAATATCAATATTATTAGTGTTATCTTTATTATTATTGTTATTAAATATTATCATTAATTATTTTTAACATATACAATCATTATTATTATCAAAAATTATTATTATTGAGTTCATTTTATTATTTTGATTATTATTATGATTAATATGATTATCATTAACATAATTTATATTATTATTATTATTCTTAGTATTATCATTATTAGTATTATTACTAATATTATTGTTATACTTATTATCATTATTATTAATATTATTATTAATATTAATTATCATATTATTCTCATTATTAATTATATTTATTATTATTATTAACATAATTATTATCATGTGTAGTATTATTATTAAAATACTTATTAATTATTAATATATATATATATATATATATATATATATATATTATATATAAAAAGTAAGAATCAGACATATACCTAATATTAGGTCTCCATTTTTTTTATTTCTTTGTGATCTGTTTTAATTTTTTTAATTAGATTAGATCTACTTTTCAATTTTTTATCTGCCTTTATATTTTTTATTTTTCTGTTCTTCATCGTGATATATTTTTTAATCAGCTACTGGTTTTGATTTTGGTATCTATTGACCATTTTCATTATAAAACGAACCATTTGATTGTTTCATCAACAATATCAGTTATCAATCATATTCAAATATCAAATTAACAGATTAAATAAAAAAAAAGGAAACTGCAATCGTAAGTATCTGTTCTTGTTCATTTTTTTTAGCTCGATTTCGATTTTTATTTGAAAATCGTTAATTGCGGTTTTGCTAGGAATAAATTACTCAAACTTTCCGCAAAATCTCGAATTCCAATTCATCGTATCGAGTTGTAATTTTCGAGTCAAAGGTTCGAAGCTAAAAAGTCAACTGTTTTGTTCTTGAAGAAATTCAAACTCATTTTGATATTTTTTTGTTAAATTGATGAATTGGAAAGATTATACTAATGATATGTAACATATTTCATGTTTTAAGATTTGTCCAAAACGAGCTTAAAATCATAAAACGAATTTTTTATAAAAAAAAGCTACGAACAGCAGTTTATGCTGTTTCCATTTTTTTATTTTTTTTGTTATTTGAAAACATTCCTTTCAAGTTTTTATATCATTTACAAGTCATAAGTGCAACCCCGAATTCGTTATCTTGAGTTTTGAAGTTCCATGGTGGAATTGATGTAAGAAAGAAGATGAAGAAGATGATGATTATTAATAATGGGTTAAATATATTTTAGATGTAATATGAATCAGAAAGAAATAGATGGAAGGATGGTTAAGGTGTTTGAGGGTTTGCGAGAGGTCGCGGGTTCGAGTCCCGTCTTGGAAAAAAAATTTAGAAAAAGCTTGGAAGGTAATCTTAAAATTTATTATTATTATTGTTAATTGTTATTATTACTATTAAATTTATTAATGTTATTCTTAGACATTAGTATTATTATTGTTAGTATTCTTATAATTAAGTATTAATATCATTTAGTATTATTATTATTATCACTAATATAATTAATATTGTTATCATTACTAGTATTATCACTAGTATTATCATTTAGGTTATATTAGTAATACCATTTTGATTAAAACTATTACTTTAGTATTATTATCATTATTACTAAAATTATTATTATCATAATTATTATAGAGTATCATTATCAAAAATTATTATTTTCATTATCGTATTATTGTAAAATAAGTATTTTTATTATTAAGAACTATTATTATTATCATTTTCATTAAAAACTACTTACTACTATTATTATTATTTTTACTACTATTATTATTATTATTACAAAATTGTACAACTAATTATTCATTAACATTAATAATATTTTACCAAACAAATACTTATATATAGAATTTATATATATAAGTATATATAAGAAGTGAAATAATATATATATACTTATTCGATTACAAGTATATGTGTTAATATATATATATATATATATATATATATATATATATATATATATATATATATATATATATATATACTTGATATAGGTTCGTGAATCCGAGGACAACTCTGCACTTGTTCAGTGCCATCATACACATATTTACTACGAAATACGAAATACAGTATCGTGAGTTTTCATAGCTCCCTTTTTATATATATTTTTGGGCTGAGAATACATGCGCAACTTTTATAACTGTTTTACATTTAGACACAAGTACTCAAACTTTTATGCTATATACATGCTTTGTCATGCTAAATCCCTGCTGTAATATCGTTAATTGCTGAGGTATAAGATGCAAGCTTAGTTATTGTGAGTAGCGCTACTGAGAGTGACATCTCTAGTCAGTTGACCGTTGGTCTTTGACTACATAATAATGATTTAACGACGCGAATAACAAGTGTCACGGGGTAACTTTTGTTTAGTCGCGATATTACAAACTCAGCATTACTTTTAGATTGGTATTTCTATATCAATCAACACTTTATATTGATATTTCTATATTAACTTTATTAAATCTTGTGGTCTAACACTATTATTGAAATCATTATTTATGATAAACCTATGAACTCACCAACCTTTTGGTTGACACTATTTAGCATGTTTATTCTCAGTTCCTATATAATGCTTCCGCTGTGTATTTGCTAATTGAAAGCAACATTTCAACGAGTCATTCATGGATAATTTGAAGGACTTACATTTGCTAATTTGATGATGATTGCTTGCTATGCTTGAAGTCTTCATTACATATCATATCAATTAAAGACATTTAATGCGTTGTTCATTATATACAATGTAACCTATTTATCTTCCGCTGCAAAACTCAATTTAACGTCTCATATAGAGTCGTTCTCGTTTATACAATTGTGATTTGATATAATTAGTCACAAATACCCCAGGCCCTATTTGGGGGTGTGACAGATTGGTATCAGAGCAGTACTATTGTAGAGAACCAGGATTGCATTTTAAGTGTGCCTTATACAATTAGGTACCTTAGCAATGTAGGACTACAACTTTCCTTGACTATAGTGCCTTTAATTGTTGCCTTTAATTGTTAAATGCTACACTATACTTTAGAAACTTTACTTATCTTAGAATGCCAAGTCAACCTAAGAACTCTGTTCACTTTTCTAAGTACTATCCAATTACGCCACTGCGTTTAAATGCGACACTATGATTTTTGAAATTCTTGACATTCCTAAGTCATCTATCATGGTTTGTGTATTACATATGTATTACATGAAATATTATCCATGAATTTTGAAACTCCTATATTTGTTACTATTCATACTCAAACGTATATAACTCCCTGTTATATCACGTACCTATATGCCTTATGCCTTTATGCATCGGTTTGCGAACTATAAAATGTCATTGAGTTATCGAGAATCTCAAAGACATTATAATGTCATCACTATTCATATTCATTACTTTCTTTGCTTTCTTGTTGTTTTGATCATTGAATTTTCCTGACGGATGACGTCTACGAAACTATAGAATAGAAAGCGTTTGGATTACTGATTTAAAGGATCCTATAGCTCAAGCCCCTGGACCTGAATAGGACATTACGAATTGAAAATCATTAATCAAAAGATTATCAGATTACATACTTATCATCTAGACACGTCATACTGCCATTATTAGAGTATAGACACATCATATCTTAATATATCTTATCGTATCTATCCCAATAATCTTTGTCTAACACTTTTCCTAAATTTCCTCCGTAAATTACGGAAATCTTTTTGCTACATATACATATTCAAGGAGATGAATATATCATCCAGTATTCAACACTAATCTCATATCAAACCCTAATTCAAATCACAAAATATGGATTTCTCAACTGATTCCTCGAGCTCCAATGGCAGCGTAACCAGAACAAATGAACCAATCAGCCATCATCTATTTTGGATGAATTGGGGATGGGTTCGTATTAAACTTAATCAATGGAGATAAGAAGAAGGTAATCCCTTCCACCAACCGAATTCACCTCTTGGTGAAGAATCTGAAGCACTTACCGGCGAACCCATTCGGAACACTATTTTCACCCTTATTTCCAGGATATCCAGTCACGAATATATAATATCTAAAATTCTAGATCTTATTCATCCACTTGTCCGAACCGCCAATCATCCCGGAATAACAGAAGAAGTCAACGAGCTTCGCACTCGAGTGGTGGCTCTGGAGAATATGGTTTGAAACCTACGAACACCAGCAGCAGCACCAGCAGCAAAACCAGTACCATCAGCATCACCACCAACAGCATCAGCTTCACCAACAACAACATCCGCATCCCACGCCTCAACATCACACTCGGTACCTCGAATATCAACATCATACGCCCCCTAGATACTAAGGAATATTAGTAAAAATGAGTTAAGATGTATTGACTCATTCTTCCTGAAGATTATATATATATATATATATATATATATATATATATATATATATATATATATATGTATATATATATATATATGTATATATATATATATATATGTGTGTATATATATATATATATATATGTATATATATATATATATATGTATATGTATATATATATATATGTATATATATATATATGTATATATGTATATATATATATATATGTATATATGTATATATATATATATGTATGTATATATATATATATATATGTATATATATATATATATATATATATATATGCTTTAAAACAATAATAAATCTTTTTGTACTAAGCTATTAAGTGTGAATTTTAACTAGTATGTACTACTTGGTTAATTTATATCACTAATATGCTATAATGTAAATCCTTCGTTAATGACTTAACAATCGTTAATCACTGCTTCACACAATAAATTCCATTTCATAATAAACCAAATGTATTACTCAAAAACAAGATTGATTGTATACTTTCATTTTTGACATACTCGAAGCTTTCTAGAAAACATTATTCGTGTCTTGTGAATTTCACAAGGATTTCACGAGCCCCAACATCATATACCAAGGTATATCAATAACAATGAACAATGAAGCATTGATTCATAACTTCATTAGCAAAATATTTCGCGACAATTATGAAAACTCTAAGGTTTTGGAGATTATTTATTCTCGTTTCACCGTAAATCAAATGAGTTTAATATTATATTAACTCATTAAAATCTATATTATATCTGAAGAATACATATATGAACGTATATCTTCATAAAGATTATAATTCTTTTGTACAAACTGTTAATTGTGAAAATATTTTAACGGGTAGGTAAAACCTGAGAGATATTCATATCTCATATAAATATGTTACATTGTATATTCTTCCATTCTGATTCAGCAGTTATTAACTATACTACTTACATTCACATGATATATGTATACGTTCACTAAGGAACAACCATTTTCATACAAATTCAATTACATATTCTGATTTTGACATATTGAAATTTAAGTAAAGCTTTAGCAAGTGTTATCTTCCTAAAGATCACTACATTCATGAATTATATTCATTCGTATTCTATGATGAATTATCACATCAAACCACCAAATTTACCATTCCTTACTTTTGAAAATCACAACATTTCTTCGTCAACCGTTAGATCCATTTATGGATACATCTTACGCTTAAATATTTCAAATTCAAAATTCTTGAAAACATCTTTTGTATCTTGACGATCACAATAAGCGTTTAATCATCTAAAAATGAAATTTCTTGAAACCATCTCGGATTGATAACCGATGATTCAATTATGGCTGCATTAAATGCAGAGGAAACAGCAAAATTGTAGATGGCCTAAATAGCCAAAAGTTTGATGACAAAGAATGGGGTATTAGAAACGCTCGATGAAAAATTTGGTACTGGAAAATGGATTGAGAAAACCATGAAGGAAGCTGTGGACAAATCACAAGGACTAAACCTGTAATCAAAGAATCTAGATGATTCGATTTCTGATGAAAACCACAGAAGATCTTTTTACGCATTCTAAATCTTTACGAAAGAATTTTCCTCATTATCATTCGATCTTAGAAATTCTAAGATATCATCGTATCTTTCGTTATAAATATCCTCTATATTTCTGAAGATATCTTCATAACGATTCTTGTCCGCAATTAATTATCTCTTTGCGATATCTTTATCACATCATAAAGGAAACTGTTTTAGTTTCTATATTCTGTAAAATTCAAGTTTAAATTATAAATGTTTTGAAGAAGTGTTGAGAATTGAAGCATGAGTTAGTATAATATAATGACGTCAGGCCAACGTGATTATATTACAGTAAGTCATGCTAATTTTTAATGGAAGATGATGATTCATAGACTTTATAATTATCATTTGCCATGTTACACGACTCTTACATTCTATTTAATCTTTGAACATATCAAGAAAATATATTCTTGATAGTTCTATCCTCAGTAATTCTGGTAATTTACCAAATCAAATTGTGATATTACGCTTAGAACAGTAGGTCCATTCGAAACTTCATACCTACGAATACTGGACCATTACTCGCTTTACTTAGAGTCGAGAGGAGAATAAAAAGGCAAAGAACTCCGATATATAAGGGAAAATATAAAGCCCGATAACAACACGGAAATTACAAACCATGTATATCAATACGTATTACAACGTAAAGACACGGGAGAATTAGAAACATTATAACCCCAAGGGAAATGTAGAAGAAAACAAATTCCTCTTGTGGTAAATGAAAAAGAAGAATGACTGTATATATGGTCAATATAATAACCAGGATCAGAACTGGATTAAGCATTTCCTTAATCTTTTGGAAGTTTGAATTGAGGAAGAAAGTATAGAAGTGATAAAGATAATGAAACGGAAGAAGCTAATTTATAGCAAAATTTCAAGCACAGCAATCGAGGCAATTCACCGCATTTAATCAAAGAAATCTCAAAATTCCTTAATTACCGGAGAATCAAATCTTATAGATTATGAAGATTTTCTTTAATTTCTTGAATTCCGAAAATCAATCGTGATTACGTCAAAAGTTAAGGCGAACATTTAATTTCCTCATTCACTCTTTACGATAGCTTTGTTTATACTCTTCATATAATCGAATCATTTTATCCATAATATTCAAAGGTGATAAAACTCCATTTTTCAACTCATATTCATTATTACAATATTCTTGTTGTAAACAATGACGATCTCTATCAAATTTCATGACTGTGATTTTCACGAACTCCTCTCTATTTGTCTGCCCTAATATTGTGGCATAAACGCTCAAAGTTTTAAATGAGCTCAATACTATTCATAACACATTTCATGTATCCAATTTACTGAAATGACTTGTATAACATCATCATTTTGAATGATCTCCGCATTAATAATAAAATGCACTTCATCGAAGAACCTGTAGAATTTATGGTTCGTATGATTTAAACTCTTGAAACAAAACAATATTCTATCCGTTAAAATTCACGAAAGGCCCCGAGTATACCTGGGAACGTGAAAACCAAGTAAAAACGAAAATATCTTCACCTGTTTACAAACAACTCCGACTGATGGCAACAACTAAATTTCGGGACTAAATTTCTATTAACAGGGGGATACTGTGATAACCCGAAAATTTCCAAGTTAATTTAAACAAAATCTTTACATGATTTCATTTAACCTCAACTAATTCCAACGATTCACGAGCCATTATTTGTAAATAATTATGTATTAATATTAAATTGTTATATTAATATTATTATTATCACTCATCATTATCATTTACAATTATTATTACTTTCGTTATTAATATTGATATCAATATCAATATTATTAGTGTTATCTTTATTATTATTGTTATTAAATATTATCATTAATTATTTTTAACATATACAATCATTATTATTATCAAAAATTATTATTATTGAGATCATTTTATTATTTTGATTATTATTATGATTAATATGATTATCATTAACATAATTTATATTATTATTATTATTCTTAGTATTATCAGTATTAGTATTATTACTAATATTATTGTTATACTTATTATCATTATTATTAATATTAATTATCATATTATTCTCATTATTAATTATATTTATTATTATTATTAACATAATTATTATCATGTGTAGTATTATTATTAAAATACTTATTAATTATTATACTATATATATATATATATATATATATATATATATATATATATATATATATATATTATATAAAAAGTAAGAATCAGACATATACCTAATATTAGGTCGCCATTTTTTTTTATTTCTTTGTGATATGTTTTAATTATTTTAATTAGATTAGATCTACTTTTCAATTTTTTTATCTGCCTTTATATTTTTTATTTTTGCTGTTCTTCATCGTGATATATTTTTTAATCAGCTACTGGTTTTGATTTTGGTATCTATTGACCATTTTCATTATAAAACGAACCATTTGATTGTTTCATCAACTATATCAGTTATCAATCATATTCAAATATCAAATTAACAGATTAAATAAAAAAAAAAGGGAAACTGCAATCATAAGTATATGTTCTTGTTCATTTTTTAGCTCGATTTTGATTTTTATTTGAAAATCCTTAATTATAGTTTTGTTAGGAATAAATTACTCAAACTTTCTGCAAAATCTCAAATTCCAATTCATCGTAAGTCAACTGTTTCGTTCTTGAAGAAATTCAAACTCGTTTTGATATTTTTTTGTTAAATTGATGAATTGGAAAGATTATACTAATGATATGTAACATATTTTCATGTTTTAAGGTTTGTCCAAAACGAGCTTAAAATCAAAAAACGAATTTTTTTATAAAAAAAGCTACGAATAGCAGTTAATGCTGTTTCCATTTTTTTAATTTTTTTTGTTATTTGAAAACATTCCTTTCAAGTTTTTATATCGTTTACAAGTCATAAGTGCAACCCCGAATTCGTTATCTTGAGTTTTGAAGTTCCATGGTGGAATTGATGTAAGAAAGAAGATGAAGAAGATGATGATTATTAATAATGGGTTAAATATATTTTAGATGTAATATGAATCAGAAAGAAACAGATGGAAGGATGGTTAAGGTGTTTGAGGGTTAGCGAGAGGTCGCGAGTTCGAGTCCCGTCTTGGAAAAAAAATTTAGAAAAAACTTGGAAGGTAGTCTTCAATTTATTATTATTATTGTTAATTGTTATTATTACTATTATATTTATTAATGTTATTATTAGATATTAGTATATTAGTATTATTATTGTTAGTATTCTTATAATTAAGTATTAATATCATTTAGTATTATTATTATTATAACTAATATAATTAATATTGTTATCATTACTAGTATTATCATTTAGGTTATATTAGTAATACCATTTTGATTAAAACTATTACTTTAGTATTATTATCATTATTACTAAAATTATTATTATCATAATTATTATAGAGTATCATTACCAAAAATTATTATTTTCATTATCGTATTATTGTAAAATAAATATTTTTATTATTAAGAACTATTGTTATTATCATTTTCATTAAAAACTACTTACTACTATTATTATTATTTTTACTATTATTATTATTATTATTATTATTATTATTATTATTATTATTATTATTATTATTACAAAATTGTACAACTATTTATTCATTAACATTAATAATATTTTACCAAACAAATACTTATATATAGAATTTATATATATAAGTATATATAACAAGTGAAATAATATATATATACTTATTCAATTACGAGTATATGTGTTAATATATATATATATACTTGATATAGGTTCGTGAATCCAAGGACAACTCTGCACTTGTTCAGTGCCATCATACACATATTTACTACAAAATACGAAATACAGTATCGTGAGTTTTCATAACTCCCTTTTTATATATATTTTTGGACTGAGAATACATGCGGAACTTTTATAACTGTTTTACATTTAGACACAAGTACTCAAACTTTTATGCTATATACATGCTTTGTCATGCTAAATCCCTGCCGTAATATCGTTAATTACTGAGGTATAAGATGCAAGCTTAATTATTGTGAGTAGCGCTACTGAGAGTGACGTCTCAAGTCAGTTGACCGTTGGTCTTTGACTACATAATAATGATTTAACGACGCAAATAACAAGTGTCACGGGGTAACTTTTGTTTAGTCGCGATATTACAAACTCAGCATTACTTTTAGATTGGTATTTCTATATCAATCAACACTTTATATTGATATTTCTATATCAACTTTATTAAATCTTGTGGTCTAACACTATTATTGAAATCATTATTTATGATAAACCTATGAACTCACCAACTTTTTGGTTGACACTATTTAGCATGTTTATTCTCAGGTCCTATATAATGCTTCCGCTGTGTATTTGCTAATTGAAAGCAACATTTCAACGAGTCATTCATGGATAATTTGAAGGACTTACATGTAACATCCCAACCCGTTAACCAACCAAAAACGCGGAATAAAAAAATTTTTAAAACTGACTGGGCTGACCAGATGGGGTGCGTGGCGCGCACACCCACCTGTGCGCGGCGCGCACAGAGCCTGGCAGCCCGCTGTCCGGATTTTCCAACTCACGCGAAAATATCTTCGACTTCCTGACACATTTAGACCAAATGCTTTTCACAACATATTACAATAGTTAAAATTAACACGTTCCATTAATAAAAAAAAAGGTTTTACAACACCGAGCCCACATATGCCCAATTTACCCTTTAAGTACATAATACTAGTTTCGACCACATGACTTTTAATACAAAATAAAGCCGAGCATGGCGATTGGGGATACGCTACCCAATCTTAATCAATCCAAAAGAAAGCCTTCTAAGCAACTACGCGAGTCCACTAGTCCCACGCTTACCCGAGCCACCACATCCATGCAATCTATAAAAATGTAAACAACGAGAGGGTAAGCTAACGCTTAGTGAGTGAAAATATAATACATACATATATATGCATAAAATGGACACGTCACAAAATATCAAATACCGCATACCGGAGCATCCAAGCATAAAAGCAAGCTAATCTAAGCATACCGTACGATCACTAAGCAACAAGCTAAATATGCATCAACAAACATAAGTTCACCGACAACGATGCGAACAACGCCAAGAAGCTACACCCGGAGGGTTAGCTACATCACAACAATACAACAATATATATATAACAATATATAAACGAATAAGGTTAACCCCTTAACCCATTACCGAAATACCAAACACCACAATGAAGATTAGCCGAACTACACGAGCCTTAGTAATCCGAAACCACACGAGATTACTATCTTCACTAACACAACAACGTCGAGGTTGGCCGAACTACACGAGCCTTAGTGAATCCGAAAACACACGAGATCACAACCTCAATAAGATGACCGAACTACACGCGTCATCATGAGTCCGAACTACACGAGACTCACTTCCGATAAGATTACCGAACTACACGCGTCATCGTGAATCCGAACTACACGTGATTCACTTCTCCAATACCAAAACCCACGGTCACGTGATTATAAATCCACCACATCGGGGTTATCCAAAACCACATCATAATACATGTGATAACGTACACACAAGTGTACACCTCGCCAAAAGGAGGTCAACCAAAATGCACAACCGTGCTAATTGGACCTATACACAAGTCCATCAAATCCACCTATATGTGAAGTGAGCTCTATAACCGAGAACCACTTCACCCGACCCGCACCCATCCTACACATACATATGCACATAGGATATTAACACTCACCTTGTCGTCTTGATGAATGCTTCCAAGAAATCCGCAACTCGTCAATGGAAAGTACCTATTCCATTATCACAATTACAACAATACACTTAGAGTGGATTTACAACTAACTCAATTCGACACTTAGTGCAAATTTGACCAATTGCACTAACAAACACAAAACGCGTCCAAACTAACCAATAATCACTAATCACAAGTGAACATGGTTTTAATAAGCCAATGAACCCAATCTTAAGTGTTAAACACTTATCAATCTCAAAATCACCCAAAAACCCTAATTTTGACTCAACTCCAAAATTAGTCTTTCAAACACACAAAAAGGGTTCCAATACTTTCATAATCACTAAACCTAGTGATCAAACCCAATTACAAGTCCTAATCATAACCAATTTGTTCACCAACCCAAAATCCACCAACAATAACAATAAACCCGATTACAAGCAACACTAAACTCATTTCATGAGTTTAAATGGGTTTATCAATAATTTAAGTTCAAACCCTAACTTGAATATCAAAATCAAACAATGAAATTCGGAGTTAGAACTTACCACAACAACCAAACCAAAGCTAGGAACGAGGTGAACAACTTTAAAACCCGAGACTTTGATCAATTCAAGCTCCTTCCTCTCTAAAACCGCAATTCTCTCACTAGAATTCTCCTTCTCTCTCTAAGATACTTGAGAGTGATGAATGGATGTGAAAATGATCCAAAAGTGGTTCCAAACCAGCTGATAAGGCCTGAGATCCGGCCTCAAGTGAAAAGACCAAAAAGCCCTTCATTAAACTTAAAATAGAAAAAGGCAGAATTCTGTCGCTGAGCATGGGTGCGCGCCGCGCACCCATGTCTGGGCAGAATCTGAGCTTTGTTTAATTACACAATACTTCCTGCACTTTATGTAGCATAATTACACTTCCGTATAATAAATTTTAGGGTCTTACAACTCTCCCCCACTTAGAATCGATCATGTCCTCGTGATCCTCGTCACTTAACTAAACGGACCACACTCCACGGTCCTCATACATAAGTCCCAACCGACTTTCCTAAGCAATTCTTCCCCATGAATCGCCTTTAACAACTAAATCGTCACCCGCGATGTAACGACCATGGATTTTTCCAACGTTTATTTATTAATAATTGTTATTATTAATACTTGTGATTTTACGAATGTATGTTATTACATTTACTTGTTACCATGATCGATCATACTTGACTTTAAATGCCCGAAACGTCTTTGTGACACACGTACATTACACGAATAATATTTTCAAGTATTATTTACATTCATGATTAGTTTTATTAATCATTTTAATTAACTATGGTTATTAGTTAATTACTTGGGCTTTAATTGGATTTATTTGTTAATTACTTGAACTTGGGCCTTGTTAATGTTAATGGACTCATGAATATGGGCTTATAAATCCACCCTACACCTTATTGGATTAACTAGCCCATTTTTACTACATGTAAGTATTACTTAGAAATAAACTAGATGGATTAACCTTGTAAAGAATCTAGTTACCATGATCCCCATGCATGCACCTCTTATAACCACCCCATTTAACCAACTTTAAGCTTAACCATGCAAGAACCTAATGGATCTATCCCTTCCCCTCTTTTTTTCTGCTGGCTGACGGTTTAGGCCCCCTTGGGGAGTGGATTTTGTTTTCAAATTTTAAAGACTTATGTGCTTGTACTCTTGTAAACTTCATTCACTTCACACACACAAAAACACTTGCACTTTTCTCTCATTCTCCCTCTCATCTTTTGCTCTCTAATTTTGAGTTTCTTGCAAGACTTTTCTTCCCTTTTCTTTGTCATAAAACCGTAAGCCTAGCAAACATAATCATCATCATATTTTGTTCATTGTTACTAGTCTTTGATTATTATTTACTTACTTGTAGTTACTAGTTATTGTTTGTTACTTACTAGTTTCAAGAATCAACTCTTTAGTTTGATTCTTCATTATATCTTGTATTTACAAGAACACTCAAGAACATAAACTTACTAGTTTATGATTCTACCTTTACTTGTTAAAAGATTGTAAGTTCATGGTTGTAAATCATACTTGAAGTTCATGAAGTAAACTTTAAACTTTACTTTCTAAAGATCAAGACTTAGGCTTGAATCTTTAAAGTATGCAACCCATGAACTTATTTTCTTGTTTACTTAGTTTATTACTTCATATTATGCACTTTAATTTCATGTTTGTTGGTTCAAATGGTCAAGTATTACAAGTTAGTCTTGATCTCATACTTTCTTGAACTAAAATTTACTTTAAAAAGTTCAAGAACATGTAAGTAAGCTTTCTTTAATTATAACTGTAGTGACCCGAACTTTTCCATGTTTATATATATTAATTGAGATTGATGTTTACATGATTAAATGTTTCCAACATGTTAAGCAATCAAACTTGTTAAGACTTGATTAATTGAAATAGGTTTCATATAGACAATTGACCACCCAAGTTGACCGGTGATTCACGAACGTTAAAACTTGTAAAAAAAACTATATGATGACATATATATGGTTATATATATAGTTAACATGATATTATGATAAGTAAACATATCATTAATTATATTAACAATGAACTACATATGTAAAAACAAGACTACTAACTTAATGATTTTGAAACGAGACATATATGTAACGTTTATCGTTGTAACGACATTTAATGTATATATATCATATTAAGAGATATTCGTACATCATAATATCATGATAATATAATAATTTAAAATCTCTTTTGTTATTATAAACATTGGGTTAACAACATTTAACAAGATCGTTAACCTAAAGGTTTCAAAACAACACTTACATGTAACGACTAACGATGACTTAACGACTCAGTTAAAATGTATATACATGTAGTGTTTTAATATGTATTTATACACTTTTGAAAGACTTCAATACACTTATCAAAATACTTCTACTTAACAAAAATGCTTACAATTACATTCTCGTTCAGTTTCATCAATAATTCTACTCGTATGCACCCGTATTCGTACTCGTACAATACACAGCTTTTAGATGTATGTACTATTGGTATATACACTCCAATGATCAGCTCTTAGCAGCCCATGTGAGTCACCTAACACATGTGGGAACCATCATTTGGCAACTAGCATGAAATATCTCATAAGATTACAAAAATATGAGTAATCATTCATGACTTATTTACATGAAAACAAAATTACATATCCTTTATATCTAATCCATACACCAACGACCAAAAACACCTACAAACACTTTCATTCTTCAATTTTCTTCATCTAATTGAACTCTCTCAAGTTCTATCTTCAAGTTCTAAGTGTTCTTCATAAATTCCAAAAGTTCTAGTTTCATAAAATCAAGAATACTTTCAAGTTTGCTAGCTCACTTCTAATCTTGTAAGGTGATCATCCAACCTCAAGAAATCTTTGTTTCTTACAGTAGGTTATCATTCTAATACAAGGTAATAATCATATTCAAACTTTGGTTCAATTTCTATAACTATAACAATCTTATTTCAAGTGATGATCTTACTTGAACTTGTTTTCGTGTCATGATTTTGCTTCAAGAACTTTGAGCCATCCAAGGATCCATTGAAGCTAGATCCATTTTTATCTTTTCCAGTAGGTTCATCCAAGGAACTTAAGGTAGTAATGATGTTCATAACATCATTCGATTCATACATATAAAGCTATCTTATTCGAAGGTTTAAACTTGTAATCACTAGAACATAGTTTAGTTAATTCTAAACTTGTTCGCAAACAAAAGTTAATCCTTCTAACTTGACTTTTAAAATCAACTAAACACATGTTCTATATCTATATGATATGCTAACTTAATGATTTAAAACCTGGAAACATGAAAAACACCGTAAAACCGGATTTACGCCGTCGTAGTAACACCGCGGGCTGTTTTGGGTTAGTTAATTAAAAACTATGATAAACTTTGATTTAAAAGTTGTTATTCTGAGAAAATGATTTTTATTATGAACATGAAACTATATCCAAAAATTATGGTTAAACTCAAAGTGGAAGTATGTTTTCTAAAATGGTCATCTAGACGTCGTTCTTTCGACTGAAATGACTACCTTTACAAAAACGACTTGTAACTTATTTTTCCGACTAGAAACCTATACTTTTTTTGTTTAGATTCATAAAATAGAGTTCAATATGAAACCATAGCAATTTGATTCACTCAAAACGGATTTAAAATGAAGAAGTTATGGGTAAAACAAGATTGGATAATTTTTCTCATTTTAGCTACGTGAAAATTGGTAACAAATCTATTCCAACCATAACTTAATCAACTTGTATTATATATTATGTAATCTTGAGATACCATAGACACGTATACAATGTTTCGACCTATCATTTCGACACATCTATATATATTTCGGAACAACCATAGACACTCTATATGTGAATGTTGGAGTTAGCTATACAGGGTTGAGGTTGATTCCAAAATATATATAGTTTGAGTTGTGATCAATACTGAGATACGTATACACTGGGTCGTGGATTGATTCAAGATAATATTTATCGATTTATTTCTGTACATCTAACTGTGGACAACTAGTTGTAGGTTACTAACGAGGACAGCTGACTTAATAAACTTAAAACATCAAAATATATTAAAAGTGTTGTAAATATATTTTGAACATACTTTGATATATATGTATATATTGTTATAGGTTCGTGAATCAACCAGTGGCCAAGTCTTACTTCCCGACGAAGTAAAAATCTGTGAAAGTGAGTTATAGTCCCACTTTTAAAATCTAATATTTTTGGGATGAGAATACATGCAGGTTTTATAAATGATTTACAAAATAGACACAAGTACGTGAAACTACATTCTATGGTTGAATTATCGATATCGAATATGCCCCTTTTTATTAAGTCTGGTAATCTAAGAATTAGGGAACAGACACCCTAATTGACGCGAATCCTAAAGATAGATCTATCGGGCCCAACAAGCCCCATCCAAAGTACCGGATGCTTTAGTACTTCGAAATTTATATCATATCCGAAGGGTGTCCCGGAATGATGGGGATATTCTTATATATGCATCTTGTTAATGTCGGTTACCAGGTGTTCACCATATGAATGATTTTTATCTCTATGTATGGGATGTGTATTGAAATATGAAATCTTGTGGTCTATTGTTACGATTTGATATATATAGGTTAAACCTATAACTCACCAACATTTTTGTTGACGTTTAAAGCATGTTTATTCTCAGGTGAATATTAAGAGCTTCCGCTGTTGCATACTAAAATAAGGACAAGATTTGGAGTCCATGTTTGTATGATATTGTGTAAAAACTGCATTCAAGAAACTGATTTCGATGTAACATATTTGTATTGTAAACCATTATGTAATGGTCGTGTGTAAACAGGATATTTTAGATTATCATTATTTGATAATCTACGTAAAGCTTTTTAAACCTTTATTTATGAAATAAAGATTATGGTTTGTTTTAAAAATGAATGCAGTCTTTGAAAAACGTCTCATATAGAGGTCAAAACCTCGCAACGAAATCAATTAATATGGAACGTTTTTAATCAATAAGAACGGGACATTTCAGTTGGTATCCGAGCGTTGGTCTTAGAGAACCAGAAAATTTACATTAGTGTGTCTTATCGAGTTTGTTAGGATGCATTAGTGAGTCTGGACTTCGACCGTGTTTTCTTTAAAAATGATTGCTTAACATTTTTGTTGGAAACTATATATTTTTAACATATGAATATTATGTGATATATTAATCTCTTAACGTGTTTGATATTATGTGATAGATGTCTACCTCTAGAACAAGTCCCATTGACTCACCTAATAATAATGAAGAGTCAAATGTAAATTGGAATAATTTGTGGACTGATTCACAAGTTCCCGAAGAGGAACCGGAAGAAGAGTCGGAACCGGAAGAAGAATCGGAACCGGAAGAAGAATCGGAACCGGATGAAGAAATAGAACCGGTGGGGGAAATAATAAAACGGTTAAGTAAAAGAAAATCCTCAACCAACCGACCAAAGTTAATTATGGTCAATGGTGTTTCCGCCAAGGAAGCAAAATATTGGGAGGATTACCAATTCTCCGATGAATCGGATTCCGACGAGAATTCCGATGATGTTATAGAAATTACCCCAACTGAATTTAAAAAGGCAAAAGAAAATAATAAGGGAAAGGGCATAAAAATAGAGAAATCTAATTCCAACCCCGATGAACTTTATATGTATCGTCAACCCCCGAAGTCCTTAAGTTGTAACAATGACCCGGGAACCTCTAAACCACCAGGTTTTTCTAAACCAATGTGGACAACGACGGTTCGTATTAGGGGAACATCATATATCCCTAGAAACTTGGCAAAACGAACCAAAACCGAAGAAGAAGAAACGAGCGAGTCGGAATAAGATAGTTGTATTCGTGTGGTGTAATATATGGAATATAGTGTTCTTATGCTTTATGATATATGTAAAAATTGCTTGTATTAATAAGTATTTTTTTTTATGAATCTAACTCTTGTCTATTTTACAGTTTAAAAATACAAAATGGATAGACAACCCAATATTTTAAGAGACCTACCCGGAGACATGATTGATGAAATCTTGTCTAGAGTCGGCCAGAATTCTTCGGCACAACTATTTAAGGCGAGATCAGTTTGTAAGACATTCGAAGAACGTTCCAAGAATGTCTTGGTTTATAAGAGACTTTCGTTTGAAAGATGGGGGATATCACATTGGGAAACCCATAAGTTACGATGTGTTTACTTTGACGCATATATTGCGGGGAACCCAAATGCTATTTTACGCAACGGGTTAAGAAATTATTTTGACTCAATATATCCGAATATTGGACTTCGTGATTTAGAAAAAGCGGCTAACATGCAACATAAAGAAGCATGTTATGCTTACGGATTAGTAATGTTCGCTTCTCACCAAAGTGAGAACAAGAACATCGGGCTACAACTATTAAACAAAACGTTTCCACAAGTGACGGAGTCGGTAATTGGGGTAAGAAATGAGGTTTTTAGATTATTACGGGACTGTTGGACATTACGTAACCCTCGTCCTTTTGATGACGTTACAACACGCTGTCTTATCAACGGCCATAACGGTTATGTTGCACAAGACCAAGGATGGGAAGTAGTCCTAGTAAAACCAGAATGCATGACTTGTTTCTGGACGTATGAATTACGTGTATTTATTGCCTTTGCTGAACGACTTGTGTACTAGCTAGAATTGTCTTCACAACTATCTTGTATCAAAGTTATTGTGTGCTATATTTCATGCTTTATGTAAAATAAGCGGTATTGTAAGTTTGTAAAATATTGTATAAAAGTTTGAACGCGAAATATTATTATAATCAGTTTTTCATATAGAATTGTAGTAGTTGAATTGTATATTAGCTACTAAGTATGAACTTAACGGGTAGGTACTACCCGAATTTAAACTTATAAAACGCTAATATGAAGAAAAAGCTTTTATAAATGAGTTCATATTATGCTACGAAATACTATTAACTACTCTTAATATTCTGTATGATTAACTTGTTCCATTTAACTATTTTGAAGGAAATGGCACCGACTACTCGACACACCGTGAATATGAATGAAGAGGAATTCCGTACTTTTCTAGCTTCAAACATAGCCGCAGTACAGGCTGCGCTACATACCAACAATAACCTTGGATCTAGCAGTACAGGAAATCGTGTAGGATGCACCTACAAAGAATTCACTGCCTGCAAACCTTTGGAATTTGATGGAACCGAAGGACCGATCGGATTGAAACGGTGGACCGAGAAGGTCGAATCGGTGTTTGCCATAAGTAAGTGTACTGAAGAGGACAAAGTAAAGTACGCTACGCATACCTTCACAGGTTCTGCGTTAACATGGTGGAATACCTATCTAGAGCAAGTGGGACAAGACGATGCGTACGCACTACCGTGGTCAGCATTCAAGCACTTGATGAACGAGAAGTACCGTCCCAGAACCGAGGTCAATAAGCTCAAGACAGAACTTAGAGGGTTACGAACCCAAGGATTTGATATTACCACGTACGAAAGACGATTCACAGAATTGTGCCTATTGTGTCCGGGAGCATTCGAAGATGAGGAAGAGAAGATCGACGCGTTTGTGAAAGGATTACCGGAAAGAATCCAAGAAGATATAAGTTCACACGAGCCCGCCTCCATACAACAGGCATGTAGAATGGCTCACAAACTAGTGAACCAGATTGAAGAAAGAATTAAAGAACAGACTGCTGAAGAGGCCAATGTGAAGCAAGTCAAAAGAAAGTGGGAGGAAAACGGTGATAAGAATCACCAATACAACAACAACAGCAATTACAACAATAATCGCAACAATTATCCCAACAATCGCAACATCAATCGCAACTACAACAAACGGCCCAACAACAACAACAACAACAACAACAACAGCAACTACAACAATCATCCCAACAACAATAATAACCGCAACAACAACAACAATCAGAAGCAACTATGCCAAAGGTGTGAAAAGAATCACTCGGGGTTCTGCACCAAATTTTGCAACAAGTGTAAAAGAAATGGTCATAGCGCGGCGAAGTGTGAGGTCTACGGACCAGGGGTTAATAGAACGAAAGGAACAAATGGTGTCGGAACGAGTAATGGCGGAGCAAGTAGTGTCGGAGCAAGTTATGCCAATGTAGTTTGTTATAAATGTGGAAAACCAGGCCACATTATTAGAAATTGCCCGAACCAGGAGAACATGAATGGACAAGGTCGTGGAAGAGTTTTCAATATTAATGCGGTAGAGGCACAGGAAGACCCGGAGCTTGTTACGGGTACGTTTCTTATTGACAATAAATCTGCTTACGTTTTATTTGATTCGGGTGCGGATAGAAGCTATATGAGTAGAGATTTTTGTGCTAAATTAAGTTGTCCATTGACGCCTTTGGATAGTAAATTTTTACTCGAATTAGCAAATGGTAAATTAATTTCAGCAGATAATATATGTCGGAATCGAGAAATTAAACTGGTTAGCGAAACATTTAAGATTGATTTGATACCAGTAGAGTTAGGGAGTTTTGATGTGATAATCGGTATGGACTGGTTGAAAGAAGTGAAAGCGGAGATCGTTTGTTACAAAAATGCAATTCGCATTATACGAGAAAAAGGAAAACCCTTAATGGTGTACGGAGAAAAGGGCAACACGAAGCTACATCTTATTAGTAATTTGAAGGCACAAAAACTAATAAGAAAAGGTTGCTATGCTGTTCTAGCACACGTCGAGAAAGTACAAACTGAAGAAAAGAGCATCAATGATGTTCCCGTCGCAAAAGAATTTCCTGATGTATTTCCGAAAGAATTACCGGGATTACCCCCACATCGATCCGTTGAATTTCAAATAGATCTTGTACCAGGAGCTGCACCAATAGCTCGTGCTCCTTACAGACTCGCACCCAGCGAGATGAAAGAACTGCAAAGCCAATTACAAGAACTTTTAGAGCGTGGTTTCATTCGACCAAGCACATCACCGTGGGGAGCTCCTGTTTTGTTTGTCAAGAAGAAAGATGGTACATTCAGGTTGTGTATCGACTACCGAGAGTTGAACAAACTTACCATCAAGAACCGCTACCCACTACCGAGAATCGACGACTTATTTGATCAACTACAAGGCTCGTCTGTTTATTCAAAGATTGACTTACGTTCCGGGTATCATCAAATGCGGGTGAAAGAAGATGATATTCCAAAGACTGCTTTCAGAACACGTTACGGTCATTACGAGTTTATGGTCATGCCGTTTGGTTTAACTAATGCACCAGCTGTGTTCATGGACCTTATGAACCGAGTGTGTGGACCATACCTTGACAAGTTTGTCATTGTTTTCATTGATGACATACTTATTTACTCAAAGAATGACCAAGAACACGGTGAACATTTGAGAAAAGTGTTAGAAGTATTGAGGAAGGAAGAATTGTACGCTAAGTTTTCAAAGTGTGCATTTTGGTTGGAAGAAGTTCAATTCCTCGGTCACATAGTGAACAAAGAAGGTATTAAGGTGGATCCGGCAAAGATAGAAACTGTTGAAAAGTGGGAAACCCCGAAAACTCCGAAACACATACGCCAGTTTTTAGGACTAGCTGGTTACTACAGAAGGTTCATCCAAGACTTTTCCAGAATAGCAAAACCCTTGACTGCATTAACGCATAAAGGGAAGAAATTTGAATGGAATGATGAACAAGAGAAAGCGTTTCAGTTATTGAAGAAAAAGCTAACTACGGCACCTATATTGTCATTGCCTGAAGGGAATGATGATTTTGTGATTTATTGTGACGCATCAAAGCAAGGTCTCGGTTGTGTATTAATGCAACGAACGAAGGTGATTGCTTATGCGTCTAGACAATTGAAGATTCACGAACAAAATTATACGACGCATGATTTGGAATTAGGCGCGGTTGTTTTTGCATTAAAGACTTGGAGGCACTACTTATATGGGGTCAAAAGTATTATATATACCGACCACAAAAGTCTTCAACACATATTTAATCAGAAACAACTGAATATGAGGCAGCGTAGGTGGATTGAATTATTGAATGATTACGATTTTGAGATTCGTTACCACCCGGGGAAGGCAAATGTGGTAGCCGATGCCTTGAGCAGGAAGGATAGAGAACCCATTCGAGTAAAATCTATGAATATAATGATTCATAATAACATTACTACTCAAATAAAGGAGGCGCAACAAGGAGTTTTAAAAGAGGGAAATTTAAAGGATGAAATACCCAAAGGATCGGAGAAACATCTTAATATTCGGGAAGACGGAACCCGGTATAGGGCTGAAAGGATTTGGGTACCAAAATTTGGAGATATGAGAGAAATGGTACTTAGAGAAGCTCATAAAACCAGATACTCAATACATCCTGGAACGGGGAAGATGTACAAGGATCTCAAGAAACATTTTTGGTGGCCGGGTATTAAAGCCGATGTTGCTAAATACGTAGGAGAATGTTTGACGTGTTCTATGGTCAAAGCTGAGCATCAGAAACCATCAGGTCTACTTCAACAACCCGAAATCCCGGAATGGAAATGGGAAAACATTACCATGGATTTCATCACTAAATTGCCAAGGACTGCAAGTGGTTTTGATACTATTTGGGTAATAGTTGATCGTCTCACCAAATCAGCACACTTCCTACCAATAAGAGAAGATGACAAGATGGAGAAGTTAGCACGACTGTATTTGAAGGAAGTCGTCTCCAGACATGGAATACCAATCTCTATTATCTCTGATAGGGATGGCAGATTTATTTCAAGATTCTGGCAGACATTACAGCAAGCATTAGGAACTCGTCTAGACATGAGTACTGCCTATCATCCACAAACTGATGGGCAGAGCGAAAGGACGATACAAACGCTTGAAGACATGCTACGAGCATGTGTTATTGATTTCGGAAACAGTTGGGATCGACATCTACCGTTAGCAGAATTTTCCTACAACAACAGCTACCATTCAAGCATTGAGATGGCGCCGTTTGAAGCACTTTATGGTAGAAAGTGCAGGTCTCCGATTTGTTGGAGTGAGGTGGGGGATAGACAGATTACGGGTCCGGAGATTATACAAGAAACTACCGAGAAGATCATCCAAATTCAACAACGGTTGAAAACCGCCCAAAGTCGACAAAAGAGCTACGCTGACATTAAAAGAAAAGATATAGAATTTGAAATTGGAGAGATGGTCATGCTTAAAGTTTCACCTTGGAAAGGCGTTGTTCGATTTGGTAAACGAGGGAAATTAAATCCAAGGTATATTGGACCATTCAAGATTATTGATCGTGTCGGACCAGTAGCTTACCGACTTGAGTTACCTCAACAACTCGCGGCTGTACATAACACTTTCCACGTCTCGAATTTGAAGAAATGTTTTGCTAAAGAAGATCTCACTATTCCGTTAGATGAAATCCAAATCAACGAAAAACTCCAATTCATCGAAGAACCCGTCGAAATAATGGATCGTGAGGTTAAAAGACTTAAGCAAAACAAGATACCAATTGTTAAGGTTCGATGGAATGCTCGTAGAGGACCCGAGTTCACCTGGGAGCGTGAAGATCAGATGAAGAAGAAATACCCGCATCTATTTCCAGAAGATTCGTCAACACCTTCAACAGCTTAAAATTTCGGGACGAAATTTATTTAACGGGTAGGTACTGTAGTGACCCGAACTTTTCCATGTTTATATATATTAATTGAGATTGATGTTTACATGATTAAATGTTTCCAACATGTTAAGCAATCAAACTTGTTAAGACTTGATTAATTGAAATAGGTTTCATATAGACAATTGACCACCCAAGTTGACCGGTGATTCACGAACGTTAAAACTTGTAAAAAAAACTATATGATGACATATATATGGTTATATATATAGTTAACATGATATTATGATAAGTAAACATATCATTAATTATATTAACAATGAACTACATATGTAAAAACAAGACTACTAACTTAATGATTTTGAAACGAGACATATATGTAACGTTTATCGTTGTAACGACATTTAATGTATATATATCATATTAAGAGATATTCGTACATCATAATATCATGATAATATAATAATTTAAAATCTCTTTTGTTATTATAAACATTGGGTTAACAACATTTAACAAGATCGTTAACCTAAAGGTTTCAAAACAACACTTACATGTAACGACTAACGATGACTTAACGACTCAGTTAAAATGTATATACATGTAGTGTTTTAATATGTATTTATACACTTTTGAAAGACTTCAATACACTTATCAAAATACTTCTACTTAACAAAAATGCTTACAATTACATTCTCGTTCAGTTTCATCAATAATTCTACTCGTATGCACCCGTATTCGTACTCGTACAATACACAGCTTTTAGATGTATGTACTATTGGTATATACACTCCAATGATCAGCTCTTAGCAGCCCATGTGAGTCACCTAACACATGTGGGAACCATCATTTGGCAACTAGCATGAAATATCTCATAAGATTACAAAAATATGAGTAATCATTCATGACTTATTTACATGAAAACAAAATTACATATCCTTTATATCTAATCCATACACCAACGACCAAAAACACCTACAAACACTTTCATTCTTCAATTTTCTTCATCTAATTGAACTCTCTCAAGTTCTATCTTCAAGTTCTAAGTGTTCTTCATAAATTCCAAAAGTTCTAGTTTCATAAAATCAAGAATACTTTCAAGTTTGCTAGCTCACTTCTAATCTTGTAAGGTGATCATCCAACCTCAAGAAATCTTTGTTTCTTACAGTAGGTTATCATTCTAATACAAGGTAATAATCATATTCAAACTTTGGTTCAATTTCTATAACTATAACAATCTTATTTCAAGTGATGATCTTACTTGAACTTGTTTTCGTGTCATGATTTTGCTTCAAGAACTTTGAGCCATCCAAGGATCCATTGAAGCTAGATCCATTTTTCTCTTTTCCAGTAGGTTCATCCAAGGAACTTAAGGTAGTAATGATGTTCATAACATCATTCGATTCATACATATAAAGCTATCTTATTCGAAGGTTTAAACTTGTAATCACTAGAACATAGTTTAGTTAATTCTAAACTTGTTCGCAAACAAAAGTTAATCCTTCTAACTTGACTTTTAAAATCAACTAAACACATGTTCTATATCTATATGATATGCTAACTTAATGATTTAAAACCTGGAAACATGAAAAACACCGTAAAACCGGATTTACGCCGTCGTAGTAACACCGCGGGCTGTTTTGGGTTAGTTAATTAAAAACTATGATAAACTTTGATTTAAAAGTTGTTATTCTGAGAAAATGATTTTTATTATGAACATGAAACTATATCCAAAAATTATGGTTAAACTCAAAGTGGAAGTATGTTTTCTAAAATGGTCATCTAGACGTCGTTCTTTCGACTGAAATGACTACCTTTACAAAAACGACTTGTAACTTATTTTTCCGACTAGAAACCTATACTTTTTTTGTTTAGATTCATAAAATAGAGTTCAATATGAAACCATAGCAATTTGATTCACTCAAAACGGATTTAAAATGAAGAAGTTATGGGTAAAACAAGATTGGATAATTTTTCTCATTTTAGCTACGTGAAAATTGGTAACAAATCTATTCCAACCATAACTTAATCAACTTGTATTATATATTATGTAATCTTGAGATACCATAGACACGTATACAATGTTTCGACCTATCATTTCGACACATCTATATATATTTCGGAACAACCATAGACACTCTATATGTGAATGTTGGAGTTAGCTATACAGGGTTGAGGTTGATTCCAAAATATATATAGTTTGAGTTGTGATCAATACTGAGATACGTATACACTGGGTCGTGGATTGATTCAAGATAATATTTATCGATTTATTTCTGTACATCTAACTGTGGACAACTAGTTGTAGGTTACTAACGAGGACAGCTGACTTAATAAACTTAAAACATCAAAATATATTAAAAGTGTTGTAAATATATTTTGAACATACTTTGATATATATGTATATATTGTTATAGGTTCGTGAATCAACCAGTGGCCAAGTCTTACTTCCCGACGAAGTAAAAATCTGTGAAAGTGAGTTATAGTCCCACTTTTAAAATCTAATATTTTTGGGATGAGAATACATGCAGGTTTTATAAATGATTTACAAAATAGACACAAGTACGTGAAACTACATTCTATGGTTGAATTATCGATATCGAATATGCCCCTTTTTATTAAGTCTGGTAATCTAAGAATTAGGGAACAGACACCCTAATTGACGCGAATCCTAAAGATAGATCTATCGGGCCCAACAAGCCCCATCCAAAGTACCGGATGCTTTAGTACTTCGAAATTTATATCATATCCGAAGGGTGTCCCGGAATGATGGGGATATTCTTATATATGCATCTTGTTAATGTCGGTTACCAGGTGTTCACCATATGAATGATTTTTATCTCTATGTATGGGATGTGTATTGAAATATGAAATCTTGTGGTCTATTGTTACGATTTGATATATATAGGTTAAACCTATAACTCACCAACATTTTTGTTGACGTTTAAAGCATGTTTATTCTCAGGTGAATATTAAGAGCTTCCGCTGTTGCATACTAAAATAAGGACAAGATTTGGAGTCCATGTTTGTATGATATTGTGTAAAAACTGCATTCAAGAAACTGATTTCGATGTAACATATTTGTATTGTAAACCATTATGTAATGGTCGTGTGTAAACAGGATATTTTAGATTATCATTATTTGATAATCTACGTAAAGCTTTTTAAACCTTTATTTATGAAATAAAGATTATGGTTTGTTTTAAAAATGAATGCAGTCTTTGAAAAACGTCTCATATAGAGGTCAAAACCTCGCAACGAAATCAATTAATATGGAACGTTTTTAATCAATAAGAACGGGACATTTCAATAACTTTGTATACTTATGCTTGTTCTAGACTTTTGAGTCTTGGATCTTCAAGACCTAACTAAGAACTATGTTCTACAACTTAAGATCTTGATTTCATAAGTTATCTTCAAGTTTGTAACTTAAATATTAGTTTTAAAGTTCATGTAAGTGTTAGATCTAAGACCTTGATGTAACTTTGGTTCATCAAACTTCATACAACTCTTAAGTGAGTTGTGCTACATGTCTTGGACTTGCACAAGTGTTATGATGGTGAAACCTTGGTTAAGATGATGCAAACACATCAACGAGTTGTACACTTGAAGATATATGCATCAAGGATGAGAACCATGATAAGCATCGAGCACCAAGAACCACCGGAACCTACTGACCCTACTGTTTTACTGTTTCTGTGTCTGACCCGTACGACTTGGGCTACTGTAATTATGATTTTCAGATATCTCTGTTCGAGTAGATAACTTTTCATATAGGACTCGTCTTAAACCGAGTTACGGTTTAGGATTTATGGCCCTCCGATCGTCCCTATGTCCTTTTAACGTTGTGCTGAAAATTCTGACCTACTCGCACTTACACCGTCGCCAAGGTCAAACGAAGATGAGTTTGCTTCTGGGATTTTTACCACACTTAAAGGACTCATAGACGGAGCCATGGCCACTGGTCTCACCTTATTTCAGTAGGTATTGAGGCCGTGGTGACTGACCGAAGTCAGCCCTTGTTTAAACTCTTTTCATGAACGAAACTTACTTTACACCTTTTGTTTAATGATGAATGATGATGACCCTTAAGACCTTATTTACATACTTTTAAACCTATTTGGACGATTTAATGACTTAGTACTATTTGACTTAGGTTGAGGACCCGTTTGGACAACCTTCATTACTTGCTTACTTTCCGAGTCATACTTTACCGCTACTTTATCATTGTGAGTTATAGCATTCCCTTTTTTACTTTAACTTATTTTGGGAACTGAGAATACATGCGGATTTTTTGTTTTACATACTAGGCACGAGTACTTAAACTTTATATATGTGTGGGTTATATAACGGCAGAAACATTCCCTTTAGCTCGGTGACGTTTAGTCATTGGTTTTTGAACCGGTGAACGCGAATCTTAGATATGGATCCATAGGGTTTGACATCCCCACTCGGGCTAGTAGCGCTAGCATTTAACGAGTGTTTAATACTTCGTAAACATACGCACTTGCCAAGTGTACTTTCAGGGGGTATAAACGTTAAGTTAGTTACCAAGTGCCCACTGTTAACATATACTTTATCATACTGTTTTGAAACGCTCTTTGTAGCACTGAAATCTCGTGGCCTACCTTACATACTATTATACTTAAACTATAGCTCACCAACCTTTGTGTTGAAGTTTCTAAGCATGTTTTTCTCAGGTGCTTAAGGTCATTTGCTTCCGCTGTCGTGCTAGTCTTGCCGTAGACACCCGCTGCTCTAGTGTTATCACCGCATGAACTGTTTATCTTGCATTCAAACTTTAATACATTTGAAACTTTGTTTTGTAACGACCTAAGGGTCACATACATTTATTCATGTTTGCTATTCGTAGAAGCATACTGTTGGTGTAAAACAATTGACGTCGGTTATGACGTCATCTTTTTATCGTGAATGCAACTTCTTTTATTACAGCATATAGTACTTAACCTTGTAATGATCCTATTGTTGATGATTCGTACACGATGGTTTTGTACGGGGCATCACATTTGGTATCAGAGCCAGGTTGTAGGGAATTAGGTTGAATTAGTGAGTCAAGACCGACCGGAGTAGGATTCACTAATAGGACTAATCTACAACTTGCTAGTTTACTTGTTTTCGCTGAACTTACTGCATGCTGCTGCTTACTTTTACTGCTATATGCCGTATGCTATTACGTAATTTCACTACTGCATGCTATTATCTGCTTTCGATTGCATGATACTTGTCGTTATTGCCATGCTACTTATTGTTATGCATGATTTAAACTGTTGGCCTAATACGTGCTTGCTTTATGACTTACTGACATGAAAAAATTTATTTTTCCTTGTTCAGATGTTGGATACTCCACCTGCTATCATTTTGGGCAGTTCAGACTCGTCAGCCACCCCACCTGCTGCTGCTGCCGACACACCGATCCCGTTGCCTACTAGTGACCCCGGCGCTTCATCTTCCGGGACTAGCAGCCAGGCGCCTGCCCCAGTGGTTACTTCTAGCGGAGCCCAGGACCCTTCAGAGATTCCAGCTCCATCTGCCCCCGGACCCTCAGGATCACAGCCCCGCTCCGATGAGATTGTGATTCCCGCGGAGTTCGGGGAAGGTCCGTTTCGTAACCGGTATCGTCATTGGTGCCGACGCGCCCCTGATGGACGTCTCATTTCGATCGGACCCGCTAGGTACAGACAGATGATGGCTGCTCAAGGACGGCCAGTTCAGCCACCCGTACAGCCACCACATGATTCGGATGACCCATCATCTGCTGATTCTTCATCTGATGACTCATCCACAGACGACTCGAGTGATGATGACTCCGACAAGGAGGACCCCGATGCACCTGTTCAGCCACCCTCCACCCCGCCGAAGAAGTGGTATTGCTTCGATGGTACCATCATTCCAGGGATCAACGGAGGACGAGCCTTCACTGACGCGTTTGGTCGGCATCGTAGGGTTACTGCCCGTAAGCGGCTTGTGCTGTACCCTGCGGATCCCTTCATCCGTAAGCCTTACCGCCTTGCAGCCTCTACGTCTGGAGCCGGACCCTCTACACCACCAGCACCACCCGCACCTCCTGCCCCACCATCTCCCACTGTCAAGGAATTGACAAGGGAGGTGGAGATCCTCCGAGCTCGAGTTACTGAGCTAGAGGACCAGATGGCCCATGTTATGAACATCCTTCACCCACCTTCACCGTAGGGCTTTTGTATTTAGATTTCATTATGTAATCTAGTTGTAGTTTTATGTATTACTTATGTATTGTATGAACTTATTCAGATGTATGAAACTTATTATTATTAATGAAACTTTGCGTAATTTAATTCTTGCACGATGTTCTATTTACATTAATGTACGATGATTCTGTGGTATTTGTACCTAGATGTGTTATTTAATAACATGTGATGTTTTGATTCCATGTTGGTTACTATATACTATATTATTACTATTTGAATACTGGATTTTGACTTGAGTCAAAATTTTTGTTTAGAACATCATGGCCAACGGACGATCAACACCTACCACTGCCCAAATCGAAGAGATGATTACCGAAAGGGTAGCCGCAGCCATTGCGGAAATGCAACCCCAAGCTCCACCGCCATCGCCACCACCACCGGTTATTCAGCCCATTCGAAATGGGTGTACTTACAAGGAATTCCAGAGCTGTAAACCACATAACTTCAGCGGCATTGAGGGACCAGTTGGTCTCACTAGATGGTTCGAGAAACTTGAATCAGTATTCCAAGTTAACAACTGTTCGGAGGACAACAAAACCAAATTTGCTTCTTGCACGCTGTCTGACGGCGCGCTCACGTGGTGGAACACAATGGCACCGGCACAAGGCATTGATGAGGCGTATGCTACGCCATGGGAAGAATTTAAGTGTGCCATGATTGAGGAGTATTGTCCGAGAACCGAGATACAAAAGATGGAAATGGAATTCATGCAGTTAAAGGCCGTTGGGAACGACCTTGATGGTTACAACAGGAGATTTTTGGAATTAGCCCTGATGTGTCCGACAATGGTCACCCCGGAATTCAAGCGTATGGATAGATACTTCTGGGGACTCCCTAAGTCCATCAAGGGTAATGTCACCTTGTCCAAGCCACCCAATGTTACCGAAGCGATGCGCATGGCGCATACTTTAATGAATCAAATAACCATCGATGAACCGAAGAAAACTAAGTCTGAAGCGGGTACTAGTGAGAAGCGCAAATGGGATAACCACAACAACAACAACAACAACAACAACAACAACAACAACAACAACAACAGGGGAAGAAACTATGATCAAAACCCGGCAAAACGACATGAGGGTTTTAGGGGAAGCAACAACGGTGGAAACCCCAATCCGAACACCAACACGAACCCGAACTACAAGGGAACCTAACCATAATGCAAGAGGTGTTATAAACACCACACTGGGTATTGCAATGTTGTCTGTGAGAAGTGCCAACGGTCTGGGCATGTTGGCAAGGATTGTAAGGTCACCACTTTGAATGCAAGGCTGAACACCAATGGACCGAAAGAGTGCTACGAATGCGGACAGTCGTGCCATTTCAGAAATGCGTGTCCAAATAAGCGAAAAGATGGCGGACCACCGCACGCTAGAGCTTTCAATGTTAATGTAAGGGACGCACGCGAAAACCCCGACTTGGTGATAGGTATATTCAAAATCAATAATCTTTTAGCTTCTATCTTGTTTGATACTGGTGCGGATAGAAGTTATGTATGTAGACATTTTTGCGATAAGATTAATCGGTCATTAGTCCCATTAAAATAGAGTATGCTTGTCGAGGTAGCCAACGGTAAACTTGAGAAAGTTGACCATATTAGTCGACGAGCTATTATCAACATAGCTGGTGCAGATTTCGAAATTGATTTGATACCTATCAAATTGGGAAGTTTTGACGTGATCGTCGGTATGGATTGGTTGAGCAAGATAAGAGCCAATATTATTTGTGGAGATAAAGCTCTTCGTATATCACAAGGAGACAGTGAGCCACTGATCATCTACGGAGAGAGATGTACCTCGAAGCTGAACCTCATTAGTTGCGTGAAAGCGCAAAAGATTATGAAGAAGGGACGTCTTGCTGTCCTAGCGCATGTGAAAACGGTAGAAACCGAGGTGAAGAATGTGAATGACGTTCGAATTGTGAACGAATTTTCTGATGTCTTCCCTGAAGAATTGCCTGGATTACCGCCGCCGAGAGCAGTAGAGTTTCAAATCGATTTAGTGCCAGGAGCTGCACCTGTATCTCACGCATCTTATAGACTCGCACCTTCCGAGATGCAAGAATTACAGATTCAACTACAAGAGCTGTTAGACCGTGGATTTATCCAACCAAGTTTCTCGCCTTGGGGCACACCTGTGTTGTTTGTGAAGAAGAAGGATGGATCCTTCCGTATGTGTATCGACTACCGTGAACTCAACAAATTGACAATCAAGAATCGGTATCCTCTTCCCAGAATTGACGATCTTTTTGACCAACTACAAGGATCGAGCGTTTACTCCAAGATCAATTTGTGATCCGGCTATCACCAGTTGAGGGTAAAATAAAGCGATGTAATGAAGACTGCATTTAGAACTTGTTATGGTCATTATGAGTTTCTCGTGATGCCATTCGGATTAACCAATGCACCTGCCGTGTTCATGGATCTCATGAATCATGTCTGCAAGCCGTACTTGGATAAGTTTGTTAAGAGCGAAGAAGAGCATGAGCAACATCTCCGACTAGTACTTGAACTCTTGAGACAAGAGCAACTTTACGCTAAATTATCCAAGTGTGAATTTTGGTTGAAGGAAGTCCAGTTTCTGGGTCATGTTGTGAGCGACCAGGGTATCAAAGTTGACCCCGCCAAGATTGAAGCCATCAGCAAGTGGGAGACCTCCACTACTCCAACTCATATTCGCCAATTCCTAGGTCTCGCCGGTTACTACCGAAGGTTCATTGAAGGATTTTCTCTGATTGCGCGTCCTTTGACCGCGCTGACTCACAAGGGCAGGAAGTTAATTTGGGAACCCGCACATGAATCAGCATTTCAAACTTTGAAGAAGAAGTTAACCACCGCACCTATCCTATCACTTCCTGAGGGCAGTGACTACTTTGTTGTTTATTATGATGCATCGAAGAGTGCTTTTGGTTGTGTACTGATGCAACGATCAAAAGTTATTACCTATGCCTCCCGCCAATTGAAGATTTACGAGCGGAACTACACTACTTATGATCTTGAACTTGGAGCCATTGTCTTTGCGCTCAAATTGTGGAGACACTATCTTTATGGAACTAAGAGCACTATCTTCACCGATCACAAGAGTCTCCAGCACATCTTTGATTAGAACCAACTGAATATGAGACAGCGTCGATGGATTGAGACGCTCAACGACTACGATTGTGAAGTTCGTTATCATCCTGGCAAGGCCAATGTTGTAGCTGACGCTTTAAGCCGAAAGGAGAGGACGACACCTCTTTGTGTTAGGGCTCTGAACATCACCATCCATTCGAACCTCAACAGCCAGATCAGAATAGCCCAAGATGAGGCTCTCAAGAAGGAGAATATAACTCATGAACATTTGAACATACTTGTCTCTCGATTCGAGTTTAGGGAGTCTGGACTCCGATGTTATGCCGGAAGAATTTGGGTACCTCTTTATGGAGATCTACGGAACCTTATACTTGATGAAGCACACAAATCAAGATATTCGATTCATCCTGGAGCGGGCAAGATGTACCACAATCTTAAAGAACAGTATTGGTGGCCGAATCTTAAGAAAGACGTTGCGACTTATGTTGGTAAGTGTTTGACTTGCTCGAAGGTTAAAGCCGAGCATCAGAGACCTTCTGGTTTACTTCAACAACCGGAAATCCCACAATGGAAGTGGGAAAGGATAACGATGGATTTTATCACCAAGCTACCAAAGATGGTGGGCGGATACGATACCATCTGGGTTATCGTTGACCGCCTTACCAAATCTGCACACTTTCTAGCGATGAAGGAAACAGATACAATGGAGAGACTTGCTCAATTATACATCAAAGAGGTTGTATCTCATCATGGTGTACCTTTATCGATCATCTCGGATCGTGATCCCTGTTTTGCTTCTAGATTTTGGCGTTCTTTGCAAGAAGCCATGGGAACTCGTCTTGACATGAGTACTGCTTATCACCCTTAGACTGACGGGCAAAGTGAACGAACGATTCAGACATTGGAAGACATGTTGCATGCATGTGTCATTGATTTCGGAAATGCCTGGGAAAGGCATTTGCCACTCGCCGAATTTTCTTACAACAACAGTTATCACTCGAGTATCAATGCCGCACCTTTTGAAGCGTTGTATGGTCGCAAGTGCCGATCTCCTATTTGTTGGGCCGAAGTAGGTGAAAAGCAAATCACCGGACCCGAGGTAGTCCATGAAACAATGGAAAAGATTGCTCAGATTCAAGCTAGACTTAAGACTGCCCGCGATCGTCAAAAGAGTTATGCCGATCTGAAACGTAAAGACTTTGAATTCAATGTTGGTGATCATGTTATGTTGAAGGTGGCACCTTGGAAAGGTGTGATTCTTTTTGGAAAACGTGGAAAGTTAAACCCGCGATACATTGGTCCTTTCGAAATTTTGGAACGTGTTGGACCCGTTGCTTACCGTTTGGATCTACCAGCACAGTTGAGCTCAGTTCATCCTACCTTCCACGTGTCGAACTTGAAGAAGTGTCTTGCTACACCTGAACTTATCATACCACTTGAGGAACTTACAATGGATGACAAACTCCACTTTGTGGAAGAACCTGTTGAAATTATGGATCGTGAGATCAAAACTTTGAAACGCAACAAGATTCCGATCGTCCGAGTACGATGGAATGCCAAACGAGGACCTGAGTTTACTTGGGAGCGAGAGGATCAAATGATGCAGAAGTATCCTCACCTTTTCCCGACTCTCCCATCTACCTCAGCTTAAATTTCGGGACGAAATTTTCTTTAACAGGTGGGTAATGTAACGACCCTGGATTTTTCTAACGTTTATTTATTAATAATTGTTATTATTAATACTTGTGATTTTACGAATGTATGCTATTACATTTACTTGTTACCATGATCGATCATACTTGACTTTAAATGCCCGAAACGTCTTTGTGACACACGTACATTACACGAATAATATTTTTAAGTATTATTTATATTCATGATTAGTTTTATTAATCATTTTAATTAACTATGGTTATTAGTTAATTACTTGGGCTTTAATTGGATTTATTTGTTAATTACTTGAACTTGGGCCTTGTTAATGTTAATGGACTCATGAATATGGGCTTATAAACCCACCCTACACCTTATTGGATTAACTAGCCCATTTTTACTACATGTAAGTATTACTTAGAAATAAACTAGATGGATTAACCTTGTAAAGAATCTAGTTACCATGATCCCAATGCATGCACCTCTTATAACCACCCCATTTAACCAATTTTAAGCTTAACCATGCAAGAACCTAATGGATCTATACCTTCCTCTCTTTTTTTTCTGCTGGCTGACGGTTTAGGCCCCCTTGGGGAGTGGATTTTGTTTTCAAATTTTGAAGACTTATGTGCTTGTACTCTTGTAAACTTCATTCACTTCACACACACACAAAAACACTTGCACTTTTCTCTCATTCTCCCTCTCATCTTTTGCTCTCTAATTGTGAGTTTCTTGCAAGACTTTTCTTCCCTTTTCTTTGTCTTAAAACCGTAAGCCTAGCAAACATAATCATCATCATCTTTTGTTCGTTGTTACTAGTCTTTGATTATTATTTACTTACTTGTAGTTACTAGTTGTTGTTTGTTACTTACTAGTTTCAAGAATCAACTCTTTAGTTTGATTCTTCATTATATCTTGTATTTACAAGAACACTCAAGAACATAAACTTACTAGTTTATGATTCTACCTTTACTTGTTAAAAGATTGTAAGTTCATGGTTGTAAATCATACTTGAAGTTCATGAAGTAAACTTTAAAGTTTACTTTCTAAAGATCAAGACTTAGGCTTGAATCTTTAAAGTATGCAACCCATGAACTTATTTACTTGTTTACTTAGTTTATTACTTCATATTATGCACTTTAATTTCATGTTTGTTGGTTCAAATGGTCAAGTATTACAAGTTAGTCTTGATCTCATACTTTCTTGAACTAAAATTTACTTTAAAAAGTTCAAGAACATGTAAGTAAGCTTTCTTTAATTATAACTTTGTATACTTATGCTTGATCTATACTTTTGAGTCTTGGATCTTCAAGATCTAACTAAGAACTATGTTCTACAACTTAAGATCTTGATTTCATAAGTTATCTTCAAGTTTGTAACTTAAATATTAGTTTTAAAGTTCATGTAAGTGTTAGATCTAAGACCTTGATGTAACTTTAGTTCATCAAACTTCATACAACTCTTAAGTGAGTTGTGCTACATGCCTTGGCCTTGCACAAGTGTTATGATGGTTAAACCTTGGTTAAGATGATGAAAACACATCAACGAGTTGTACACTTGAAGCTATATGCATCAAGGATGAGAACCATGATAAGCATCGAGCACCAAGAACCACCGGAACCTACTGACCCTAGTGTTTTACTGTTTCTGTGTCTGATCCGTACTACCTAGGCTACTGTAATTATGATTTTCAGATATATCGGTTTGATTAGATAACGTTTCATATAGGACTCGTCTTAAACCGAGTTACGGTTTAGGATTTATGGCCCTCCGATCGTCCCTATGTCCTTTTAACGTTGTCCTGAAAATTCTGACCTACTCGCACTTAGACCGTTGCCACTGTCAAACGAAGACAATTTTGCTTCTGGGATTTTTACCACACTTAAAGGACTCATAGACGGAGCCATGGCCACTGGTCTCACCTTATTTCAGTAGGTATTGAGGCCGTGGTGACTGACCGAAGTCAGCCCTTGTTTTAAACTCTTTTCATGAACGAAACTTACTTTACACCTTTTGTTTAATGATGAATGATGATGACCCTTAAGACCTTATTTACATACTTTTAAACCTATTCAGACGATTTACTGACTTAGTACTATTTGACTTAGGTTGAGGACCCATTTGGACAACCTTCATTACTTGCTTACTTTCCGAGTCATACTTACCGCTACTTTATCATTGTGAGTTATAGCATTCCCTTTTTTACTTTAACTTATTTTGGGAACTGAGAATACATGCGGATTTTATATTTTACATACTAGGCACGAGTACTTAAACTTTATATATGTGTGGATTATATAACGACAGAAACATTCCCTTTAGCTCGGTAACGTTTAGTCATTGGTTTTTGAACCGGTGAACGCGAATCTTAGATATGGATCCATAAGGTTTGACATCCCCACTCGGGCTAGTAGCGCTAGCATTTAACGAGTGTTTAATACTTCGTAAATATACGCACTTGCCAAGTGTACTTTCAGGGGGTATAAACGTTAAGTTAGTTACCAAGTGCCCATTGTTAACATATACTTTATCATACTGTTTTGAAACGCTCTTTGTCGCACTGAAATCTCGTGGCCTACCTTACATACTGTTATACTTAAACTATAGCTCACCAACCTTTGTGTTGACGTTTCTAGGCATGTTTTTCTCAGGTGCTTAAGGTCATTTGCTTCCGCTGTCATGCTAGTCTTGCCGTAGACACCCGCTGCTCTAGTGTTATCACCGCATGAACTGTTTATCTTGCATTCAAACTTTAATACATTTGAAACTATGTTTTGTAACGACCTAAGGGTCACATACATTTATTCATGCTTGCTATTCGTAGAAGCATACTGTTGGTGTAAAACAATTGACGTCGGTTATGACGTCATCTTTTTATCGTGAATGCAACTTCTTTTATTACAGCATATAGTACTTAACCTTGTAATGATCCTGTTGTTGATGATTCGTACACGATGGTTTTGTACGGGGCATCACACGCGATTTATCAACTCCACAATACGAGCACTAAAACCATGCTCATTCCATAACATCGGGAAAACTCAACCAATCTCGTACCGAGATATCAATCCCTTAGCGTACCCTTACCGAGTACAATGCTAAAAGCGACCAAGTCTCAACCTATGGTCAACAACCCGAAACGATGAAGACCGAACCAAACGAAACCTTAAGGATAACACCAATCACGAAACATCCCTTGTAGTGCGCAATACGACCAATACGCAACTACCGTAACATCATAAACAAACGGCTAAAACCGAGAGCGCCCAAAATGACTATGGCAACGCAAATCCCCAGGTGTACAAAATCGACTATCGTCACACCCGTAGCAACATGTGAGCGAAACACGGCTATCGCATCACTAATCATACAACATGGTCCTCACGACCCCACCATCGGCGTATAAAACAACCGACAGATCACACAACACGAAGGCTGGTCGAAAACATACGCGCCTTAGTGAATCCGAACCACACGCGACTCACTACCTTCACCATAACAACAATCGAGATTGGCCGAACTACATGCGCCTTAGTGAATCCGAACTACACGAGAGTCACTATCCCAGAGGAATGACCGAACTACACGAGTCATTTGTGAATCCGAACTACACGAGACTCACTCCTCAATACAATGACCGAAACCACACGAGTCATTTGTGAATCCGAACTACACGAGATTCACTTTCACAATAAGATGACTGAAATGACACGCGTCATCGTGAATCCGAAACCACACGCGATCCACTACCATGATGAAGTCAGCGGACCCGAAGGTCATGCTCCACCAATCTCAACACCAGATGAAGTCAGCGGACCCTGAAGGTCATGCTTCACCAATCAATAATCCCATGATGAAGTCAGCGGACCCCGAAGGTCATGCTTCATCAATCACATACGCACTTTTGGCCTCGAACAACGAGTAGTACAACATCGCGCTCTGCTACACTATAGTGAACCCTAACGGATACCACCAACCATCCACACAATCGAGCAAGAACCACCTATATCAAACATAGGCACAAAACAATAATTCTCTAAAAGAGAATCTACCACGCACATCCCTGAACCAAGGGATTTCACCTTGCTCGCCAACAACGTCCATTGTCTCTCAACGAGATTTACCACATTACCACCTCGGTGATAATTCAAATCCAAAATCATAAGTACAACTTAACCGAAATTGTACTCTACCACAAATCGACCAAAACTAGGTCCCAACATAATTTTAGGATCTACTAAAAACGTCATCCAAAATCTCACACTAGAACTTCCTCGTGCGGGAGTGTAACTCCCCCACTTGGAACTACGTTCCATAACCGCATCTTGTACAACCGTACAACGCTACCAAAGGTAGACTTTACCAACAATTGGGTTCACACGACCCATCATCATATCTTGCTCCAACCTTGAGCACACTAAGGATCTTAACCTATCCTTAAACACTTCGAACGAAAAGTGTACCACAATTACACAAACTACACCCTCGCAATCATCCAATTGATTTAGTTTGTCAAATTTCACCCGATCACTCATGTACCTAAGGGTTTCACTTCGGTACCCTAAGTACAATGTAACCGCAACACAATCGGAGTCGAACACCACGCTAGTAGGTATAAAAGAGGCACCTAATGTCGCGTCATGTAGACTCCTTTACCAACATACATCGAGATCAAACACTCGATCTTTTTCGGGTTCCAATCCACCCTACGAACCTCATGGTTCATCAACTTCAACACGAAAGAGAACACGCGCTTAACAACCGAACACCAAAACCCATTTCCATGGCTTGGTAGAAACATTTCTCAAATACTAAGGAATGCTTGGTTACACCAAGTCTTACGCCCTTCGCCCGACAATCAAACGTCGCCATAGGTACTTCCATTAGGAACGTCACCCCTATCAATAACATGCACAAATAATGCATCTAACAAACTCAAACGGCACTTAATAAATAATCAAAGGGCATATTTATTAAAACAAAACGTACCTTAACGTCTCCTTGCCGCACCAGTCCCCGCTAACTTGGGACATTCCGACTTACGATGTCCTTCTTCTTGGCAATTAAAGCTCACCATGCCATCACCCTTTGGTACCGAAAATTCCCAAGACTTGTGACCCCTCATGCCACAATTGTAACATCTAGATGCACTAGAATCCGGTATACTCGTCCGCGTACCACCCGTGCTCACACTCGGACCCTTAGTCCTCTTACTCGGAGCACCATACGAAACAACCCTTCTCTCACTTGAAGGTTCACCCTTCATGGATCGTGAATACGACTCGAAACCTCTAGCCAAGTCGAATAATTCTGCAAACAATTTCGCTTAACCCCGGCTAATTTTACTCTTCAAGTCATCATTCAAGGTCCGATAGAAATCCCCCATCAACAATCGATCATTCCCCAAATACTCCGGGCAAAAACGAGCCTTCGCCATAAATGTCGTCTTGAGAGTATTCAAATCCATAGATCCTTGTCGCAAATTTCGCAACTCATTACGCAATTCCCACAAATCGGCTGAAGTCCGGAACTCCTCGAAGAATTCCTTCTTAAACTCGTCCCACGATAAAGCCATAAACGTTTCACCACCGACAAGATCAATCTTACCATCCAACCAATCCCTCGCCCTACCCTGCAACAAACTCGTAGCGAGTCTCGTCTTTTTCTCGGGAGGGCAATCAATAGTACGAAAACACCCTTCGACATTCGAGATCCAAGTTGTGCTTATTAAAGGATCCGGTTTCCCGTCATACATAGGAGGTTTAGTCCTCGTGATGCTCTTAAGACAACGCTCCATTTCACTACTACTCCGAAATTCGGAATACTTCCTATCCATTTCTTCTCGTAACGCACCCATTTGCTCCGCCACGGCTGCCGCAACCCTAGTGTTAAACTCATCGTCGCTTGCCTCGATCCCGTTTCTTGTCGTCATTCTAAAGAATGCAAAACGATTAGTCCATGAACGTGTAAAACCACACGCACCACACCGCCCCATCTTGCTCGACACTCATCGTACATCACTTGTAGACACGATTTACAACCGTAATAAGGTTTGCAAGTCCTTAGTACGCGCACACGCCGTATCAACTTGTTAGTACAACGACCGCCTAGCTCGATGATATAACCAACACCAACAAAAATTCTACGCGATATAAACACACGCAAGAAATAATATCACAACACAAGCCACAATCCTAGTTAGTTCACCTACACGTTAAGACACTAACCAAGTCCCCGTTCGACCCGTTCACCTACAAGTCCCGCAATAATTAAGCACACACAAAAGTCTAAGTCTAGGCACATATCTCAAGTCGCCTAAATCCCTTAGACCATGCTCTGATACCACTTGTAACATCCCAACCCATTAACCAACCAAAAACGCGGAATAAAAAAAAATTTAAAACTGACTGGGCTGACCAGATGGGGTGCGCGGCACGCACACCCAACTGTGCGCGGCGCGCACAGAGCCTGGCAGCCCGCTGTCCGGATTTTCCAACTCACGCGAAAATATCTTCGATTTCCCGACACATTTAGACCAAATGCTTTTCACAACATATTACAATAGTTAAAATTAACACGTTCCATTAATAAAAAAAGGTTTTACAACACCGGGCCCACATATGCCCAATTTACCCTTTAAGTACATAATACAAGTTTCGACCACACGACTTTTAATACAAAATAAAGCCGAGCATGGCGATTGGGGATACGCTACCCAATCCTAATCAATCCAAAAGCAAGCCTTCTAAGTAACTACGCAAGTCCACTAGTCCCACGCTTACCCGAGCCACCACATCCATGCAATCTATAAAAATGTAAACAACGAGAGGGTAAGCTAACGTTTAGTGAGTGAAAATATACTACATACATATATATGCATAAAATGGACACGTCACAAAATATCAAATACCGCATACCGGAGCGTCCAAGCATAAAAGCAAGCTAATCTAAGCATACCGTACGATCACTAAGCAACAAGCTAAATATGCATCAACAAACATAAGTTCACCAAAGACGATGCGAACAACACCAAGAAGCTACACCCGGAGGGTTAGCTACATCACGACAATACAACAATATATATAACAATATATAAACGAATAAGGTTAACCCCTTAACCCATTACCGAAATACCAAACACCACAATGAAGATTGGCCGAACTACACGAGCCTTAGTAATCCGAAACCACACGAGATTACTATCTTCACTAACACAACAACGTCGAGGTTGGCCAAACTACACGAGCCTTAGTGAATCCGAAAACACACGAGATCACAACCTCAATAAGATGACCGAACTACACGCGTCATCATGAGTCCGAACTACACGAGACTCACTTCCGATAAGATGACCGAACTACACGCGTCATCGTGAATTCGAACTACATGTGATTCACTTCTCCAATACCAAAACCCACGGTCACGGGATTATAAATCCACCACATCGGGGTTATCCAAAACCACATCACAATACATGTGATAACGTACACACAAGTGTACACCTCACCAAAAGGAGGTCAACCAAAACGCACAACCGTGCCAATTGGACCTATACATAAGTCCATCAAATCCATCTATATGTGAAGTGAGCTCTATAACCGAGAACCACTTCACCCGACCCGCACCCATCCTACACATACATATGCACATAGGATATTAACACTCACCTTGTCGTCTTGATGAATACTTCCAAGAAATCCGCAACTCGTCAATGAAAAGTACCTATTCCATTATCACGATTAAAACAATACACTTAGAGTGGATTTACAACCAACTCAATTTGACACTTAGTGCAAATTCGACCAATTGCACTAACAAACACAAAACGCGTCCAAACTAACCAATAATCACTAATCACAAGTGAACATGGTTTTAATAAGCCAATGAACCCAATCTTAAGTGTTAAACACTTATCAATCTCAAAATCACCCAAAAACCCTAATTTTGACTCAACTCCAAAATTAGACTTTCAAACACACAAAAAGGGTTTCAATACTTCCATAATCACTAAACCTAGTGATCAAACCCAATTACAAGTCCTAATCATAACCAATTTGTTCACCAACCCAAAATCCACCAACAATAACAATAAACCCGATTACAAGCAACACTAAACTCACTTCATGAGTTTAAATGGGTTTATCAACAATTTAAGTTCAAACCCTAACTTGAATATCAAAATCAAACAATGAAATTCGGAGTTAGAACTTACCACAACAACCAAACCGAAGCTAGGAATGAGGTGAACAACTTTAAAACCCGAGACTTTGATCAATTCAAGCTCCTTCCTCTCCAAAACCCCAATTCTCTCACTAGAATTCTCCCTCTCTCTCTAAGATACTTGAGAGTGATGAATGGATGTGAAAATAATCCAAAAGTGGATCCAAACCAGCTGATAAGGCCTGAGATCCGGTCTCATGTGAAAAGACCAAAAAGCCCTTCATTAAACTTAAAATAGAAAAAGGCAGAATTCTGTCGCTGGGCATGTGCGCGGCGCGCACCCATGTCTGGGCAGAATCTGAGCTTTGTTTAATTACACAATGCTTCCTGCACTTTATGTAGCATAATTACACTTCCGTATAATAAATATTTGGGTCTTACATTACATTTTCTAATTTGATGATGATTGCTTGCTATGCTTGAAGTCTTCATTACATATCATATCAATTAAAGACATTTAATGCGTTGTTCATTATATACAATGTAACCTATTTATCTTCCGCTGCAAAACTCAATTTAACGTCTCATATAGAGTCGTTCTCGTTTATACAATTGTGATTTGATATAATTAGTCACAAATACCTCAGGCTCTATTTGGGGGTGTGACATAATAATAATAATAATAATAATAATAATAATAATAATAATAATAATAATAATAATAATAATAATAATAATAATAATAATAATAATAATAATAATAATAAAATAGTAATAATAATAATAATAATAATAATAATAATAATAATAATAATAATAATAATAATAATAATAATAATAATAATAATAATAATAATAATAATAATAATAATAATAATAATAATAAAACAAATAAAAATAAGAGTGTATACCCCTTTAAAAGCTTTTCCTAAAAAGAAATGCCCTAGACCGGGCTCAAACCTGTGACCTCCCGTTCACCGCTAACACTCTTAACCATTGGGCTGTTGCCCCTTTATCTGAAAGGTTACAAAAAATATTTATATTTAACCCGTAACATAAACGCTTCTCCTTCTTCCTAACCATTTAATTCGACCAGAGTATAATCAACCATAACAACCTAATCCAAGTTTGTTTTTTAGAATTCTTAACCGAATCACAAACGATCTTTAAAGAGGGTTTTGATTAACAAATAAAACGAGAAGAAAAAAAAATATATATATATATACATATATATATATATATATATATATATATATATATATATATATATATATATATATATATATATATATATATATATATATATTACATCCTTAAATACTCGATGATGAACTCAAACATTGTTTTCAAAATTCGAGTAGTTTTAGATCATGGTTTCTACACAAAGTAGGTAGCAAAACTCTTTTGGAAACTAACTGTATCCTTAATTGAATCTGAATCATCAAAACAAAAGCAAATTTTGCGAAGAACTATTCTTTTGACTTTTTATTTTGAAAGTTTGACTTCAAAATTCGAACTTGATATTGCGAATTGAGGTTTGAAAATTTTCAGAGAGTTTTAGTAGATGAATCCTAATACAATTGCATTTTTAATTTTTGAGAATTGGTTCGGAATTGGGTTATGAATTTAAAAGCTAATATAATAGAGGTACGAGCTATATATATATATATATATATATATATATATATATATATATATATATATATATATATATATATATATATATATATATATATATATATATATATATATATATATATATATATATATATATATTACAGCCTTAAATACTCGATGATGAACTCAAACATTGTTTTCAAAATTCGAGTAGTTTTAGATCATGGTTTCTACACAAAGTAGGTAGCAAAACTCTTTTGGAAACTAACTGTATCCTTAATTGAATCTGAATCATCAAAACAAAAGCAAATTTTGCGAAGAACGATTCTTTTGACTTTTTATTTTGAAAGTTTGACTTCGAAATTCGAACTTGATATTGCGAATTGAGGTTTGAAAATTTTCAGAGTTTTAGTAGATGAATCCTAATACAATTGCATTTTTAATTTTTGAGAATTGGTTCGGAATTGGGTTATGAATTTAAAAGCTAATATAATAGAGGTACGAGCTATATATATATATATATATATATATATATATATATATATATATATATATATATATATATATATATATATATATATATATATATATATATATATATATATTTATCATACAAAGCAGATAATTGCAGATATACTGGATATTGATAGTGGAGATAATTGAATAACGTCCCCTAAAACTAAGATATGGTCGATTACTATATAGTAAGTGTATCGACACAAAGAATCAATTACGAACAGAAAGAAGTAAAGAAAAATAATAAACTTGATACTGATTAGAACTGAATTTGTTTTGTAATGTTAATTGGATATGGACAAGTAACAAACTGAAGCTAGGAGACAAATTCATGAGCAGGAAAAGAAGAGAAAGTTTAAAACCGATTGTGATGGGTAGTTGATTCATTCAGTTTAGTTGATTTATATTTAAAATTTTAATTTTTAATAACTAATAAATATAGATACTTTAATTAGTAATAATGATGTAATATTAATAATAATAGTAAAATAATTATACTGTTAATAATAATAATTATCATAAAAGTAATAATATTGATAATAATAATTATTAATGATAATGTTAATAATAATATTATTAATGATCATATTAATAAATTATATTACTTTTCTAATAATTATAATAATTATAATCTATAATAATAATAATGATTCTAAATAATAACATCTAATAATAATACTAGTAATAACAAGTTATATGCTTCAATTCTATATCTATATCATTTATATTATATTAATATTAATAATACAGATATTGATATTTAATGAAGGTAATAATAATATTAATATAACAATTATATTTTAACTTGTAATTTAATATAAATATTATATATTATTAGTTATGTCATCTTTAGTAATTACATAATATATATATATATATATATATAATAACATACATTGAATATTTAATATTTATATATTATATATATTACAATAATAATAATTTATAGAATTTATATATATAGATTCATATATATATATATATATATATATATATATATATATATATATATATATATATATATATATATATATATATATAATAGTAACTTACTTATTCTATTTGTTATTTTATATTTTAATTCCAAATGATTAAGTGTACCTTATTATTTTGAAATATTATATATATACTTATATATATATACATATACATATATAAATATATATATATATATATATATATATATATATATATATATATATATATATATATATATATATATATAAACAATTATTCGTGAATCGTCGAGAATAGTCAAAAGTAAATGGTTTCATGAATATAGTTTCAAAATTTTTGAGACTCAACATTTCACACTTTGCTTATCGTGTCGAATTCATATAAAGATTAAGTTTAAATTTGGTCGGAAATTTTCGGGTCTTCACATTTGTTCTCTTTTAGGGTGATTTTAAGAATTTCAGCACAATCTAAAATCGAAAATTATGCACCGCCAAATGTAACTCCATTTGACGGTGAATATTAATGAATTAAAATTTGTATTTAGTGAAGTGATATTAGTTTAAAATTTTTATGTGTTATACATAATTATAATGTGAGCGAAATAATAAGCCTTAACACTATTTATACCATGTTAAGTCATGAATAAACAAAAATAATAATATAATAGAAATTAAAAATGTTTAAAAAATATCATTAAATTGAGTAAAATACTATTTTCGTCATCTGGATGACCTCGAATGGAAAAATACCTTCAGGAAGTCTTGCTCCTTGTTTTCTTTAAGGTGATCTTAGGAATTTCAGCACAATCTGAAACTGGAAATTATGCTCTTCCAAATGTTACTCCAATTGGTGGTGCATATTAATGAGCTAAAATTTGTATTTATACCATGTTAAGTCATGAATAATAAAAAATAATAATATAATAGAAATTAAAAACGTTTAAAAAAGAACATTAAATTGAGTAAAATACCATTTTCGTTATCCTGATGACCTCGAATTGAAAGACACCTTCGGGAAGTCTTGCTCTTGGTTCTCTTTAAGGTGATCTTAGGAATTTCAGCATAATCTGAAACTGGAAATTATGCTCTTCCAAATATTACTCCAATTGGCGGTGCATATTAATGAGTTAAAATTTGTATTTTGTGAAGTGATATTAGTTTTTCGAAATTATATACGTTATACATAATTACAATGTGATGGAAATAATAGGCCATAAAACTATTTATACCATGCTAAGTCATGCTTAAACAAAATAATAATAAGATAGAAATTTGAAACGTTAAAAAAGAACATTAAAATAAGTAAAATACCATTTTCTACATCTAGACGACCTCAAATGGCTAAACACCTCCAGGAAGTCTTGCTCCTTATTCTCTTTAAGGGTGATCTTAAGAATTTCAACACACTCTAAAATAAAAAATTATGCGCCGACATATGATACTCCATTTGGCGGTGCATATTAAAGAGTTAAAATTTGTATTTAATGAAGTGATATTAGTTTCAAAATTATATGCGTTATATATAATTACAATGTGACTGAAATTGGCCTTAAAACTATTTATACGGTGTTAAGTAACGCTTAAACAAAAATAATAATGTGATAAAAATTCAAAACGTTTAAAAAGAACATTAAAATGAGTAAAATGCCATTTTCGTCATATAAACTACCTCGGATGGCAAGACACCTACAGGGAGTCTTGCTCATTGTTCTCTTTTAGGGTGATTTTCGGAATTTCAGCACAATTTGAAATCGAAAATTATGTGCCGCCAAATGTTACTCTATTTGACGGAGTATGTTAATGAGTTAAATTTTATATTTAGCGAAGTAATATTAGTTTTAGAATTATATGCGTTATATATAATTACAATGTTAGTGACATAATGGGCTTTAAAACTATTTATATCATGCATAGTCATGATAAAACAAAAATAATAACATGATAAAAATTCAACACGTTTAAATAAACATTAACATAAGTAAAATACAATTTTCCTTATCTCGACAACCTCGAATGGCTACACACCTTTAGTAAGTCTTGCCCCTTGTTCTCTTTTAGGGTGATCTTAAGAATTTCAGCACAATCTAAAACTGAAAACTATTCACCGTCGAATGATACTCCATTTGGCGGCGCATATTAAAGGGTTAAAATTCGTATTTAATGAAGTGATATTAGTTTCAAAATTATATGTGTTATACGTAGTTACAATGTGTGGGAAGTAACAGGTCTTTAAACTATTTATACCATGCTAAGTCAAGCTTTAACAAAAATAGTAATATGATAGAAATTCTAAACTCTTAAAAAGAACATTAAAATGAGTAAAATATCATTATCGTCATCTAGCGACCTCGAATGGCATGACACCTTCAGGGAGTTTTGCTTCTCGTTCTCTTTTAAGGTAATTTTAGAAATTTCAGCACAATCTAAAACTGAAAATTATGCGCCACCAAATGTTACTCCATTTGGCGGCGCATATTAATAAGTTAAAATTTGTATTTAGTGAAGTGATATTAGTTTCAAAACTATATGCGTTAAATATAATTACAATGTGACAGAAACAATATGCCTTAAAAGTTGAAGCTATTTATACAATGCAAAGTCATGCTTAAACAAAAATAATAAAATGATAGAAATTCAAAACGTTTAAATAAAAAGAACATTAAAATGAGTAAAATACCATTTTGGTCATCTACACGACTTCGAATGGTAAGACACCTGCAGGGAGTGATATGACCGAAACGGACGGTTTTATTTATGCGGTGTCGTTGGGCCGCAAGGTGTCAGAATCAACTATCGGGAGAGGAGGTAATAGTTTTAAATTTATAATTAACGAGGCCTAAATCGTACTACTCCTTATTATGGTGAGTAAGGGAAGTATGACCTAAGGTCGTATTTTTACGATATCAGTAGTATCGAACCTATAATTAAAGCTTAAGATAATCCTAAAGTGAAGGAGTAGTGGTTTATTATCTAATTTTGGGTTTTCTAGTCTATAAGATAAAATAAAGTAAATGCAATAAAATTTGTAATTCAGATAAGGCTAAAACAAGTGTATACTATGGTTTCGTCAGTTACTTTGCCGAGATTATGGAATGCTGACTCATGAATAGGTGGTGACCTTGTATTCATTACACTAGTCCTAAACACCCCTGTTATATGACATGTCACAGGGTAATGCATTAGTCTTGAAGATTCTGAATATACAGCAACGTCCCTTGCCCCCGACGCCCGTTGATATCGGCTAAAAAGTTACGTTTTCACCCCAGTATTAAGGCTCAAAAACAACAAAGATTCGAACTTTATCGGCAAAATACCCACTTCGTCGGTTAGAATTGAAGAACAAGTAATTACGAAGGCGGTACAACAATAATCAAGAGAATCGGAGCTAAAACGAAGATTCTAGAGCGAAAATGGTGAAAGACAAGAAATCAAGTTACGATCTAGTGAATCAAGGCTGACCAGCACCCAAAATGGCCTGCCATATAGCCTGGCAGTATGGGGCGCCTGCCAAACGGTCCAGAAAACGGCCCCAAGAAATGGGCTGCCATGCAAACGGCCTGCCAAATACGGCCTGCCAGCCGTTTTTTGGCAAAATCCTAGTCTATTTAAAGGGTCTTTGTCATTCATTCCAACGCACACTTCAATTCACTTCTTTCTCTCTCTTGTACAATATTAGTCATACTCTCAAGGCCTTCGACTCCATGCGGGAAACCAAGTACCCGGAGAAGAACGCTGAAGATTGTATTAGGAGCGGTCTGGAGTCTTGAAGTTGTCACTTTTGTATTCATAACTCGTTTAATCTACTGGTACTTCTATCCTTTATCTTATATAATGTTTTATGATATTGTTGCCATGATTAGCGAGTAGTTATCTTTTGTGTATGCTATGATATAAGCAGTTATAATGCCGAAATAACATTATGGTTTGTGTATGATGTTGAAATGCTTTCCGATTATGCTTTAAACTCAATCGCTTTTCCAACTAATAGAACGTGGTTATAGGCTCTGTTATTGGGAATTCACGAACCCCGATCCAGAGTATACTATATGTGTCACCCCTTGGTAAGAGAAGTCTATCGGATACAACGTAAGATCGACTGAGGCACACCAGTTGTAGTAAGTCTATCAAGCTTTGGATTCCAACTGAGGACTCTTTCGTAGTGAAACATCTGACTAGACCCTTAGTACATTGTTGGTCCTAGACCATGCTAGTTTAGTCACCAAGCATATAAACTTCGTACGTGCACGCTGAAGCACAGCGGTTGTTGTAAGCTGTACCTCTGCTAAGTAAGGCCATGGAACCCGGTTAGTGTTGACCAGTACACTGCACCATAACGTGGTCTCAAGAATTGCACCCCGCTTGAGGGATTCTTAGTTAATTAAGGAACTGTTTGTTTAGACACATAAAGGATTGGACCGTTCGGATAACCGAACGTGTTCATGGAAGTCAGCTTGACTTGGCCATGGTGTTCTTTATGGTTGAACTCTTTTTAAAGGGCCTAACTATCTTTTACCAATCATTAACGAAAGCATTGAAACACATCACGTCTCTCGGATATGGTAAACCATGTATTCTATTATGCTTAAGAAAGTTTAGACCATTTTGGAATGTTAATATGTCACCCAACTGAGTCGCTCAATTGGATGAGCCGTCTGAACGTGTATGCCTGTAGTCAGACTGCACGGGCGTTGGGGGTAAGGGACATTGCTGTCTATTCAGAATCTTCAAGCCTAACACAGTACCCAGTGACATGTCTTATGACAGGGGCGTTTAGGACCAGTGTAATGAATACAAGGCCTCTGCCTATTCATGAGCCAGCATTCCATAATCTCGGCAGAATAACTGATGAAGTCATAGTATGCACTCACTTTAATCTTATCTGAATTACAAATTTTATCGCATTTACTTTATCTGTCTTCTTAAATTAGAAAACCCTAAAATAAATATTCACTACTCTCTAACTATCTTAGGCTTAAATATAGGTTCGATTCTACTGATATCTCAAAAATACGACTCTAGGTCATACTTCCCTTACTTATATGGAGTAGTAAGATTTAGGCCCCGCTAAATATAAATTTAAAACATTACCCTCTCCCACGAGTGGCTGATCCTGGCGAGCCGCGGCCTGATGACACCGTGCAAATAAAAACTGTCCGTTTCGGCCATATCACCCATGCAGTCTGACTACAGGCATACACATTCAGACGGCTCATCCAATTGAGCGACTCGGTTGTGTGACGTATTAACATTCCACAAAGGTCTAAACTTTCTTAAGTATAATAGAATACAGGGTGTGCCGTATCCGAGAGACGCGATGTGTTTTGATGCTTTCGTTAATGATTGGCTTTAAAAAGGTAGTTAGGCCCTTAAAAATAGTTTAACCATAAAGAATACCATGGCCAAGTCAACTTTGACTTACATGAACACGTTCGGTTATCCTGACAGTCCAATCCTTTATGTGTTTAAAAAATAGTTCCTTAATTAACTAGGAATCCCTCAAGCGGGGTGCAATGCTTGAGACCACGTTATGGTGAAGTGTACTAATCAGCACGGACCGGGTTCCATGGACTTACTTAGAAGAGGTACATCTTACAATAGCCATTATGCTTCAGCATGTACGTACAAAGTTTATATGCTTGGTGACTACACTAGCATTGTCTAAGACCGACATTGTACTAGGGGTCTAGTTAGATGTTTCATTACGAAAGAGTCTTCAGTCGAAATCCAAGGCTCGATGGACTTACTACAACCGGTGTGCCTTAGTCAAACTTACGTTGTATCTGATAGACTTCTCTTACCAAGGGGTGACACAGATAGTGTACTCTAAATCAGGGTTCGCGACTTCCATATAATAGAGCCGATAACTACGTTCTATTAGTTGGAAAAGAAATTGAGTTTAAAGCATAATCGAAAAGCTTCTCGACAACATACACAAACCATAATATTATTTCAGCATTATAACTGACAACATCCTAGCATACACTAAAGATAACTACTCGCTAATCATGGCAACATTATCACAAAGCATTAAACTGAAAGACATTATATAAAGACAAATGATAGAAGTACCAGTAGATTAAACGAGTTCTGAATACAAAAGTGATAACTTCAAACTCCAGACCGCTCTTAATACTATCTTCGGCGTTCTTCTCTGGGTACTAGGTTTCTCGCACGGAGTCGAAGACTTTGAAAGTATGACTAATATTGTAGAAAGAGAGAGAGATAAGTGAATTGAATTGAAGTGTGTGTAAAAATGGATGACAAAAGCCCTTTAAATAGACTTAATTTTTTCCTGCATATGGCTGGCAGGCCGTATGGCAGGCCGTTTTACCAGGCCGTTTGGTCTGGCAAGCCGGATTTCATGGCCGTTTGCCCAGGCCGTATGACAGGCCATTTCTTACACTAGTAGGCCATATGGAAAGCCATATGGCAAGCCGTATGCCTCCCCTGGTCAGCTTGTTTTCACTGGATCATAACTTGATTTCCTTGATCGTAACTTGGTTTCTCGTCTTTCACCGTTTTCGCTCTAGAATCTTTGTTTTAGCTCCGATTCTCTTGATTCTTTTTGTACCGTCTTCGTAATTACTAAATCTTCAATTTCTTTCGACAAAGCGGGTATTTTGGCGATAAAGACTTTATTGTTTTGGGCCTCAATACCGGGGTGAAAACGTGACTTTTTAACCGATATCAGGGAGTCTTGTTCCTTGTTCTCTTTTAGGATGATCTTGGGAATTTCAGGACCATTTGAAACCGAAAATTATACACCTCTATATGTTACTATATTTGGTGGCGCATGTTAATGAGTTAAATTTTGTATTTAGTGAAATAATATTAGTTTCAAAATTATATACATCATACATAATTTACAAGGTGAGTGAAATAATAGACCTTAAAATTATTTATAGCATGATAAGTCAAGCTTAAACAAAAATAATAATATGATAGAAATTCAAAACGTTTAAATAAAATATTAAAATATGTAAAATACCATTTTCGTCATTTAGACGACCTAGAATGGCAAAACACCTTCAGAAAGTCTTGCTCCTTGTTCTCTTTTAAGGTGATCTTAAGAATTTCAGCACAATCTGAAACTAAAAACTATTCACCGCCGAATGATACTCCATTTGGCGAAACATATTAAAGGGTTAAAATTTGTATTTAATGAAGTGATATTAGTTTCAAAATTATATGTGTTATACATAGTTACAATGTGAGGGAAATAACATGTCTTCAAACTATTTATACCATGCTAAGTCAAGCTTTAACAAAAATAATAATATGATAGAAATTCAAAACTTTAAAAAGAACATTAAAAGGAGTAAAATATTATTTTCGTCATCTAGACCACCTCGAATGGCATGACACCTTCAGGGAGTCTTGCTCCTTGTTCTCTTTTAGGGTAATTTTAAGAATTTCGGTACAATCTGAAGCTGAAAATTACGCACCACCAAATGTTATTCCATTTGGCGGCGCATATTAATAAGCTAAAATTTGTATTTATTGAAGTGATATTAGTTTCAAAACTATATACGTTAATCACAATTACAATGTGACGGAAACAATATGCCTTACAGCTATTTATACAATGCAAAGTCATGCTTAAACAAAAATAATGATATGATAAAAATTCAAAACGTTTAAAAAGAACATTAAATGTGTAAAATACCATTTTGGTCATCTAGACGACCTCGAATGGTAAGACACCTGTAGGGAGTCTTGTTCCTTGTTCTCTTTAAGGGTGATCTTGGGAATTTCAGGACCATTTGAAACCGAAAATTATACGCCGCCAAATGTTACTATATTTGGCGACACATGTTAATGAGTTAAATTTTGTATTAGTGAAATAATATTAGTTTCAAAATTATATACATCATACATAATTACAAGGTGAGTGAAATAATAGGCCTTAAAACTATTTATGCAGTGATAAATCATGCTTAAACAAAAATAATAATATGATAGAAACTCAAAACGTTTAAATAAAATATTAAAATAAGTAAAATACCATTTTCGTCATCTAGACGACCTCGAATGGCAAAACACCTTCAGGAAGTCTTGCTCCTTGTTCTCTTTTAGGGTGATCTTAAGAATTTCAGCACAATCCGAAATCGAAAATTATGTGCCGCCAAATGATACTCCATTTTGCAGCGCATATTGAGTTAAAATTTTTAATTATTGAAGTGATATTAGTTTCATAATTATATGCGTTATACATAGTTCTAATGTTACGGAAATAATATACCTCAAAACTATTTATACCATCCTAAGTCATGCTTTAACAAAAATAATAATATGATAGAAATTCAAAACATTTAAAAAGAACATTAAAATGAGTAAAATACATCTTTTGTCATCTAGACGACCTCAAATGGCAAGACACCTTCAAGGAGTCTTACTCATTGTTCTTTTTTAGGGTGATTTTAGGAATTTGAGCATGCCTATTATTGAGTTACAATTTTAGGAAATTGTTCTCATTTAGGGTGTTACTCCATTTGGCGGCGCATACTAATGAGTTAAATTTTGGATTTAGTGAAGTGATATTAGTTTCAAAATTATATGTGTTATTCATAATTATATTGTAAGTGAAATAATAGGCCTTATAATTATTTATACCATGCTAAGTCATGCATAAACAAAATTAATAGTATAGTAGAAATTAAAAACGTATAAAAAAGAACATTAAAAGGAGTAAAAGAGTGAAGTGATATTACTTCAAAATTATATGCGTTATACATAATTACAATGTGACTGAACTAATAGGCCTTAAAACTATTTATATCATGCTAAGTCATGCTTAAACAAAAATAATAATATGATATAAATTAAAAACGTTTAAAAAGAACATTAAAATGAGTAAAATACCATTTTTGTCATCTAGACAACCTCGAATAGCAAGACACCTGCATGGAGTCTTGCTCCTTGTTCTCTTTTAGGACGATCTTAGGAATTCCATCACAATGTGAAACCGAAAATTATGCACTACCAAATGTTACTCCATTTGGCGGCGCATATTAATAAGTTAAACTTTGTATTTAGTTAAATGAAATTAGTTTCAAAATTTTATGCGTTATACATAATTAGAATGTGAGTGAAATAATATGCCTTAAAATTATTTATACCATGCTAAGTCATGTTTAAACTAAAATAATAATATGATAGAAATTCAATACATTTAAATAGAACATTAAAATAAGTAAATAACTATTTTCATCATCTAGACGACCTCGAATGGCTAAACACCTTCAGGAAGTTTTGCTTCTTGTTCTCTTTTAGGGTGATCTTAAGAATTTCAGCACAATCTGAAACCAAAAATTATACGCCACCAAATTTGTATTAGTTTTAAAATTATATGTGTTATACGTAATTACAATTTGAGTGAAATAATAGGCCTTAAAACTATTTATAACATGCTAACTCATGCTTTAACAAAAATAATAATATGATATAAATTCATAACTTTTAAAAAGAACATTGAAATGAGTAAAATACCATTTTCGTCATCTAGACGATCTCGAATGGCAAGACACCTTCGGGGAGTCTTGCTCATTGTTCTCTTTTACACTAATTTTAGGAATTTTAACACAATCTGAAACTAAAAATTGTGCGCTGCCAAATGTTACTCTATTTAAAGGCGCATATTAATGAATTAAAATTTGTATTTAGTGAAGTGATATTAGTTTCAAAATTATATTCGTTATACATAATTAAAATGTGAGTAAAATAAAGGCCTTAAAACTCTTTATACCATGCTAGTCATGTTTAACAAAAATAATAATATGATCATAAGGAAGTCTTGCTCCTTTTTCTCTTTTAGGGTGATCTTAAAATTTTCAGCACAATCTGAAATCGAAAATTATGCACTGCCAAATGTTACTTCATTTGGCGGCGCATATTAATGAGTTAAAATTTGTATTTAGGATCATGGACTTGAGCTATAACAACATCCACCATGAATAATTAATAACAAACTAAAATAAATAATTAGGGCTTTGAGTGTTATACCTCTAGAAATCAATTAACTTATACCAATGCGTATAGAATGATAAAAGTAACAACTTTCTTGTAGAGTGTTGATATGATCAAAACTGACGGTTTTATTTATGAGGTGTCTTTAAGTCGCAAAACGTCAAGATTAGCTACCAGAAGGGAGTAGTGGTTTTATTATTTATATTTAGATGGGGTTTCCTAGCTATATTTCACCTACTTGTCTTCCTTTAAACGAGTAAGTGGTAAGTATAATGTAGGTTCGTATTTTTGTACGTTTGCTCAGTAATGTAGGATAAAAGTGCCTTGTAAGTCATCCCTAATGACAACTGGTGATAGAATAAACTTAACAAAGATGGTATGAAATTATAAATAATAAAAGGGATAGGTATGTGAAATATGATATTGACGGAAAAGTTTTTAAAAGAATTTAAGTTCCGAGAATGAACACTAAATCTCAATCAGTTAGGTTATGAACCTAATTGATTTGTCACTAAGAGTTTAGGTTTTGAAGATTCTGGCTAAGACGGATATCCCAACTCCCAACGCTGACCTTAAAGGGTTTAAACGACCTTAAGGATGAAATTCTATGTACATGAATAAAATGGTATATCCCTAAAAGAAGGTCTCAGCTTTTCTTAATCCTAGTCGGTTTAACTACAGTAACGCTTCTCCAATTGATACTAGGCTATGCCTTAACATTAACAAATGTGCAATCTTAGATATCCTAAGGTATTGCTAATTGGGTTAACGGTCTCTTCTTTGTGATCACTTAATCAACTCCGAATCATCTTACAATATCTCTAAAATGTTGCTTCTGACGCGAACCATGATTTTAAGTAAGTCAGTGTTCACTGAACTCTATGTTACCTAATCTAATCACAACCTAAGTGGGCAGCTCTTCTTTGACGGGTAAGTGATTATCCGTATGTAGGTACTATGCCCTATTGTGAGGTTAAGCACATATAACTACTTACCTTGTATCCTAAGATTGATCAGGTCCTAACACTAGGTTATAGCCACGTGAGTAAATGGAAAGGGTGGTCTGTAAATTAAACTTCTAAACCAGTCAAGGTTTCAGCATAACAACAGTATAAGTTTCAAATAAAATATTCAACATATAATAAACATTTGCAACAAATAGTCAAGCATGCAAGATGAAAGTAACTTAAAATAATAAAGCAACTTTACTAAGTTAAGGAAGGCGTTCACCGTTTACAGACGAGATCTGGACCATTACAAGTGCTGACATCCTCTAGACCGCTCCTATTACAATCTTCGGCATTCGCCTCCGGGTACTTAATTTCTTGCTCGGAGGTGAGAAGGCCTTGAAAGCTTCTGGTGAGACTTGAGAGAAAGTGTATTGTAATGAGAGAGAGAGAGAGAGAGAGAGAGAGAGAGAGAGAGAAGAGAGGTGTGTAGAAATGAGATGCCAAGTTGTCCTTAAATAGGAAAGCATTTAGCTGGAATCGGATGGCAAGCCTCTGCCACAGCCCGACGTGGCTGCCCGGTGTCTGGCAAGCCGGTGCCATAGCCCATTTTCTATGCCCGGTGTCTGGTTGATCTGGAAAGCCGGCCTGGCACGCCGTTTTTGGTGCTGGGTTGCTGTTTTTCTTGGATCGTCTTGCTCGTTTCGCGGGATCGTAACTTGGTTTCTTGGGTCGTAACTTGTTTTTCACTGTTTTCGCTCTAGAATCTTCGTTTTAGCTCCATTTTGTTTAATTCTTTTTGCATCGCCTTTGTAATTACTTAATCTACGAAATTAAACAACAAAGTGATTATTTTGGCAATAAAGTTTGGAACTTTATTATTTTAGGGACTTAATATCGAGATAAAAACGTGACTTTTTAGCCGATATCAAATATCCCACACTTAGACTTTGCTTGTCTTCAAGCAAACCCTCGATCTTTTAGACACAAAAGATTCCTTTTCGTAGTCATCAAGTGATCTTTGTTCCGTAAGACATAAAAGTGAAAACTTAGTTTTATTCTTTTTGTTACTCCCATCTATCTCCTCAAGCATGAGAGGAGGTTACATAATTGTGGATGTCTCACTCGGGTCACTCAATTCAGTTAAGTGTATTGGGTGTCTTATAGTTCTAAGAAATAAAATCGCTCATAGACAGTCATGTTTGCATTCTTTGTCATAGGTTTGATCGAGACTCAAATCTCCATCACATATTTGTGAGAATTTTTAGTTATATACTCGGCTTATTTGTGAAGAAAAGGTGATTGGAGGTTTGGGTTGTGGAGGTTTAGGATAGATAGGAGTTCTTTTTAAGGAACGATTTTGGTAACCCTTTCAGCTTTTCATCGGGAATTTCAGACTGAGCATCCTTCTTTTCGACTACCTGGAGTACTTTTATCGGATCTCTAGGTTCTGCTCTTTTTCTCATAACTAAATTTTTTTTAATTTTTATTTTTTATTTTTTTGGCAAGCATCTTTTGCTTTTTTCTTCGAGGTCTCCTTTTTATCGGTGGTCTTCTTTAATACTTGATTTGGATGCTCGTAATTTCTAATGCGGTTATATAAAGGATTTCCCGGAAGTTACGATTTTCATAGAATTTATTTCTTTGTTTATGAGATGAAAGAAAAGAGAATAGATAATGGTGGATGGTTTTGTGGTGGAATTTTTTGGAGTGAAAATGAAAATGGAAGTGTGTAATGGGGGTGTTTTGCCTTCACGAAAAGCTGATGTTTCGAACTTAGTAGTTCTCTTCAAAAAGTGTGATTCCGAAATGTAGATCAAGAGCAAGTTCTGATTCAGAGATGCCAACATCAGTACACTCAATGAAAGTATAGTGAAGCACTAGAAATGAGTGCTTGTTGGGCCTTATTTGTGGTATCTCACAGCAATTATAATGGGTCAAAATGTGCCTTGGTTATGCACTGCTCTTTTGGAAAATAGGTTCGGTTTTCGCAAAAAAAATCGACTTTGTTTTTCCTTTTTGTCTAATTTGTAACAAAAACTTTTTGATCATTTATAGAATTTGGAATCCTAAGTGTTTTATGTAGTTCGAAAAGTTTTAAATTTTGTGAAAAATTCAGTTTATTAAACACTTGAGGATTTGTGAGAATCTTTATGTGCAATACTGCTATCCCACACTTAAAAATAACATTGTCCTCAATGTTAGGGATACGAGGTATCCCACACTTTAGTTTTGAAAAGAATTTTGTTATTTTAAGTTTATGTTGGTGGGGATACTAATCTCGCACTTAGTGTTTAAAGAGGTCTAGTATACTGCGTATATTCTATTTTTTTAAAACGATGAAGAACATAGTACTCTCCTATGGTCACAAGGTGTGTATGGATGGTTTGCCTTTTGTGGTTTCTTCCAATCTTGTACCGGTACCATTCTCGATAAATGCGTCCTTGCTCCAAGTCGTGCTTCCATTTTGTTGTGTGGTCTCGATCGTCATTTGTTTGTGACGTTTATTCCTGCCCAATTTTAACTAATACAACCACACATATTTAGAGGAAAAGATAGTTATGTCCAAAATGGAGGTACAGTAAAAAAAATTAAATAGTACGAATAATGTATCAAAAGATAGTCATAGTGAAAGTGAAAAAGGGTGAGAGGGTAAAATCACTGCTAATCTGGAGGATGAGAAGGGTCAGAGTACAATACACTGGTGTGGGGTTGTTGTAGCATCCTCAAATCTGACTGTCCTTCATCTATCATCTCCTCATCGGTGGCAAACCTTGGTGCCCAATCTGCAGTGTTGGTGCCGAAGGAACTGCAATGCGCAACTCATCCGAACGTGCTATCAATCCAGTGAGAGATGAGGTACTTATGTGTATCATCGGCCCCGTACGCTAACCTGCGCCTTCTTCTAGATCTCTACCATGTACGTGACATATCCAAATCTTTAAATCCTTGGGTTACACCCTCAGTCATACCCTGACTAACCGCCTGGTCCCATGCCGACACCTGAGCACTAGTAGATGCGTCACTGTGTGTACTCATGACAGATGGGCCGAAAAAGCTAGTGACCAATCCGTCAAGCCCTATGCTCTGATCCGGAAATGATGATGGCAGTGGTGGAGTAACAACTGTATGCTGGGAATAGTGATGCTGAGGAGGAGGAGGACGATCGCGAGGAAATGAAGGACGCTGATAACTCATGTTGGCGTCCCTCGGGTCTCTATGAGCAACAATCAAAGGATGTGGCCAAGGATATGGTGGAATGTTGAAATGCTCACTCGCATAATGTCTAAAGTGTTGAAAGTTCTGGAGCATTGTTATCTCAGCAAACCACTTCTCTAGCCCAGGAATGTCACCTATGTGATAATGAAAAGGATCGTAATATGGTGGTACCTCATGGACACAGGTGAGTGTCTCTGTGCATCTCCATCAGTGGGCTCACCGTGTGCTGTGGGATCATCCTCATCCCTTGGTTCTTGAGAACCCTGAGCTCATCTCATACCAGCTCTAGTCCTTGGATCAGGCCTAAATATCTCCTCTCTGACCTCAACATTGGGCACACTCCAGCCGACTGAACCCTCAACCCATGGATTAGCTATAACTATCAATCTCTTCTCTTGTATCCGAATTAACTACCAATTGTGAAGTAACATATAACCAATCTCCTCCAATTCGAACTCATTCCTATAACCCAAAGCTTCCCCAAAATATGCATCCGCTTAAGCAACTTAGTGACAAAAGCTCCTAGAAGTGTCTCAATCGTAGCCAATGATGCTTTCTCAGTAGAAATTGCTTGAGCCAAAAGGTATGCAACATGCATGTTCTGATTCTGGAACATGGAGTGCATCAGCTGCATATCGGAAATTTTGACATTCCCACTATGTTGAGTCTTCGGGTGAATTGTTTGGCCAGAAGGTGATGCAGAATGCGGTGTACCGGGTTGTTGAATTGGAAGGCCTTTTTCCCGGACCTCCAAGCTGCTGGATCACTTGTATATGTTTTCCAGAAAGCATGGTGATCGAGTGACGTATTCAGAGTAACGTACCCTTGTTTGAATATTTGGTGCTCCAAATGAGTACTCTTATATAACCCCAGATAAAGAGCGAACCACGCGAGAGTAAGGTGGTAGGTGATGTTTTGATGTCTAAAATGTATGCAGTTACGAGTGTTATACTCGTCAGAGTCAACATCTGATTCAAACTCCCATGGCCATAAAGTTTGTGTATGGCTCCCTGTATACGTACTCGTTTATGTAAAAAAGTTTCAACCAAACCTTGTGCTAATTACCATTTTCTTGGAAATATAGAAAATTTCTTAACTTTTCAGCCCAACTACATTACTCCATTATCGTCCAGTTAATATATATGTTGTGCCCTTTTTTTCAATTCATCCAATTTTGCATGAGTGGCTCGTATAACGTGGGGTTGTCATGCCCGCGAATAGAATCGGGCAATTCATATTTTTCATGAAGTTGGTATCTATGTGCCATTTGCAATAATCAAGCAATGTAGATTTTGTTCCAAAAAATAATACGAAGGCTTCATATAACAATAAGATACGAAAGAGTGTATATTTTTTGAAAAAAAATTGAAATGAGGGCTTTAAAGTGGCACTTTCCATATCCCGTTTATCGACAATTATAGCCAAAATTACCGCAAACAATATCTAAACAAACTATAAACATATTTTAAGCAAAATTCAAGGCATACCCGTGATTGCAACAAATAATGCTTAAAAATAATAATTATAGCGTGTTAGTACATAATAAGCAATTTTATAAAAATATGATGATTTTTAAGCATACAACAATCAAAATGATCGTATCTAATTACCTTAAATACTTTTAAACATCAAACTTTTTCTATAATGCCTTCGAGTTATGATTTATAATCATTTTTATCGAAAAAATATTAGTTTTAGCAAAAGCGTAAATAATAAGGAAAATCAAAGACTAGGTTCTAAATTTTCTTTTAAGTCAATGATATCTTAATTATAGGTAGTTTTCAAGTCATCCTAAGTTTTAAAAATGTTTTAACATTAGGAAAAATCGAAAGCCTAATTTCGTACATTTTTTTTCTAAACTTCTAATTTTCAACAAAATGGTCCTAAATCTTGTTCCAAAGTGTTTAGGTAATGTGATAAGCTAGTTCATAAGGAGTAAAACATCAAAATTCCTAAAATTTCATCAATTGCTAGTCAAGAACACGAATTGATGCATCGTATGCTAAAAGTGAACCAAAAGGCCTCAATCGGACCTAAAAACTACCATACAATATCCACATTGTCCAACTAATCATGCAAGCAAACATAATCAAGCATAAAACAAAAGTTTTTTCAAAAGTTAAAAATTAAACCCTAGGCAAAAATTCGATTTTTAACTATGAAAATGTATCTTAAAAACGAAATTGACAGCGGGAATGCATTTAGAAGGAGCGAGAGAATAGATTTTGAGCTTTGAATCGATCAATTTGGTCAAGATTTGGTGATGGGATGGTGGTGGTGATGCCGTCAGTCGAAGAAGAAAGGAGGAGAGGAAGAAAAAGAAAAAAGAAAATGGGCCCGTGTGGCGCACGGGCTTATTTTCTCGGTCCGATGTGTGATTTTTTTTCATGTTTTATATATATATTTTTTTATTTTATCATTGAATCTTATACAAGATTTATAAAAAAAAAATTCAGATTTTAATCTGGTTGTTTTATCCATTATTCTCTAAAATTTAAAAGGAAAAGAAAATGGACAAAGTAAAATTAGAAAATTCTTATTTTATTAAAAAACATAAATTGATTACACAGGTTCCACAACTAAGTTTCAGAAATAATGCAAAAAGAAAGATAAGTTTAACGCTTCTTTGACCATCCAAAGTAAATCAGCGGAGTGTACTGAACATATTTCAAAATCACTTAGCATTTTGCGCTCACGTTTTTGTAAATCCCCGATGTCATTCATTAATTTAACCAAAGCCCTTCTAACCTTTTTGGTATTTGAAATTCCATCCCTTGGTCCCGTATCTCAATAATTAAGTGCGAAAAGAAGTTTTGACAATATGTCTTGAAATAGAAGATCTTCCTCGGAGACAAGATCCCCGATAGTAAATTTTAAGTTTTTAGATATTTCTCAGATAACCTTTCTTTGAGGAGTCGTGAATGGAAATTTTGACGTAATGAAAATTTGTACGAGTTCAAAATATATTTCCTTTCTTTTTGCAACGAAATTCTTATCTATTCTTTCCTCGGTTGAATCAGGAAAAACTTCAATTAATCTTTTGATGAGAAATGATGTTGGATCAAAGTAGAAGAAATCTCAATCTCCATATTTTGAAATGGGGTTAGGTATTTTATTTTAATCCAAAATTCTAACTCAAAAAGCATTGCTGCAACATAACGGTTGATACGAATTTAGGAAAAGTCTTTATCATCGATATGAGGTAGAAAACTTACGACTGAATCTAAATCGGATTTTAGGTCAATTTCTTCATCCTGATACTTGACAAAAATATCTTCAGCACATTCTTTTGACAGTTTGTGAAGAGAACGGACTCTATTACGCAACTCTCTCAAGAAATTCATTTGAAGTTTTGAAAACGGGAAATTTGGGGAATAGAGGTGTCTGATGAATTCTCTATAGATGTCTAACCTTCTGTTAGGATTTAACAGATTTCCAATAAATGGAGTTGTCTTGTTTCTCTTTTGGAACATATTCAAACAAGCACGGATATCGGAAAATAGTTGGGTATTTTTCCCGTAATTCATCTTCCATAATAAGGAGTTCATTAAGGCTGAATTTCCTTTTTGGATCATGAAGAGGGTCGAATCCTGGTTCATTTGAGTAAAACTTATCTAAAAGCAATGAAATCTCTAAGTCGGACGAAGTTATCCGTCTTCTTGGACTACAAGGATCAAGAATTAATTCCTGATGAGATTCATTAGGATTTAGGTTTATTTTATTTTTATTTTTATAGAAGTAAACTTCTCCGGTTTCCGAAGTTGTGGGAGAGCAACTGCCTTTCGTACTTTCTTCGTAGTCGGTTAAGTTTGAACTGAAATCTACAAAAATTAATACCATAATTAATATTTTGTTTTTGTGTTTTATAAAAGGTTTACTATTATAATGGCGACTTTAAATCATATACCGACAAACTCTCTATTTATCAAGCATATGTGTTTCTTGTCAATTTATCTTTCGAAACAAGTGGCCAGATCGACAACGGAAAGGCAGGATCCTTTTGGTTCTGATATATTTAGAGGTAGTTCGGAAAATTCAATAACCAAGTCCGTGTATTTTGTCTTTCTTAGACACCACTCAAGAATCTCAGATATCTTAATAGAGTAAACGGTTACCTTAACAAACAGAATATTCGATCCACGGCAGCGGCGCCAAAAAATTACCCGCTCCTGATATGACCAAAACTGACGGTTTTATTTATGCAGTGTCGTTAAGTTGCAAAATGTCGGGATTAGCTACCAAAACAGGGTAGTGGTTTTATTATTTATATTTAGCAATAGTTACCTAGCTATATTTCACCTACTTGTTTTCCTTTAAACGAGTAAGTGGCAAGTATAATTTAGGTTCGTATTTTTGTACGTTTGCTTAGTAATGTGAGATAAAAGTTACTTGAAAGTACAAGTGGGGGTAGAATAAACTTAACTAAAATGGTATGAAATTATAAATTAAAAAAGGGATGGGTATGTGAAATATGATACTGACGAAAAGTTGTTAAAAGAGTTTAACTTCTTAGAATGAACACTAATCCTCAATCAGTTGGGTTATGAACCTAATCGATTTGTCACTAAGAGTTTAGGTTTTGAAGATTCTGACTAAGACGGATATCCCTACTCCCAACGTTAACCTTAAAGGGTTTAAACGACCTTAAGGATGAACTCCTAGGTACATGAATAAAGTAGTTGGTTTAACTATAGTAACGCTTCTCCACTTGATACTGGGCTATGCCTTAAAATTAACAGATGTGCAATTTTAGATATCCTAAGGTACTTCTAATTGGGTTAAAGGTCTCTCCTTTGCGATCACTTACTCAACTCCGGATCATCTTACAATATCTCTATAACATTGCTTCTGACGTGAACCATGCTTTTGAGTAAGTTAGTGTTCACTGAATTCTATGTTACCTACTCTAATCACAACCTAAGTGGGCAGCTCTTCTTTGACAAATAAGTGATTATCCGTATGTAGGTACTATTCCCTATTGTGATGTTAAGCACATATAACTACTTACCTTGTATCCTAGGATTGATCAGGTCCTAACACTAGGTTATAGCCACGTGAGTAAATAGAAAGGGTGGTCCGTAAATTAGACTTCTTAACCCGTCAAGGTTTCAGCATAACAACAGTTGTAACAACCCAACCCGTTAACCAACCAATAACGCGGATAAAATTTTTTTTTTTGCTGGAACAGCATATGGCGCGGCGCGCCATATGGCCGCGCGGCGCGCCAAACTGGCCTGTCCAAAAAGTCATGAAATGCAAAAATGTTTGACCACTTCCCGACGTATTTAGACAAAACGCTTTTCACAACCTATTCATATATGAAAAACTAACACGTTCCATTCATAAAATAAGTTTTACGAGGCTGGGCCCACATCGGTCGTTTTACGACTTTCATACGAAAATACAAGTTTTCAATCACATGATTTGTAACACCAAATAAAGCTGAGCATGGCAAATTGGGGATATGCTACCCAATCCTAATCAATCCAAAAGCAAGCCTTCTAAAGCAACTACGCGAGCCACTAGTTCCCGCGCTTACCCGAGCCACCGCATCCATGCAATCTATAAAAATGTCAACAACGAGAGGGTAAGCTAACGCTTAGTGAGTGATAATATACTACATACATATATATGCATAAAATGGATACGCCGCACAAATAATCAAATACCGCATACCGGAGCATCCAAACATAAAGGCAAGCTAGTCTAAGCATACCGTAATCACTAAGCAACGAGCTAATACCATCAACAATAAAGTAAGTTCACCAAAGACGATGTGAACAACGCCAATAAGCTACACCCGAAGGTTTAGCTACACCACAACAATACGTTAATATATATATATATATATATATATATATATATATATATATATATATATATATATATACAACAATACGACAAACATCGATGTTCGCAACATCCAGTAGTATTCAAGATCTCAAGGCTAGCACCGCGAATGGTATCATCAACATCGAACTTAAACCTCATCCGCCTCATTTAATGTGGTATCGTCAACATCGAACTTAAAACCCACATATGAGGTATCGTCAACATCGAACTTTAATCCCTCATCAAATCACTACAATAGTGGTATGGCATCGTCAACATCGAACTTTAACTCCATACATATGAGGTATCGTCAACAACGAACTTTAAACCCCCATTCAACAAACAATAGTAATATGGCATCGTCAACATCGAACTTTAAATCCATACATATGAGGTATCGTCAACACCGAACTTTAAACCCTCATCAACATCACAAATATACTCTAGGGTATGGTATCGTCAATATCGAACTTCAACCCATACCCCACAAATAAATAACTCATATACATACGTATATAATTATTCCACTCACAAGCCCATGTGATAATGTACACACGAAGTGTGCACCTCGCCAAAAGTGGTCAACCAAAATGCACAACCGTGCCAATTGGACATGTACACAAGTCCATCAATTCCACCTATATGTGAAGTGAGCTCTATAACCGAGAACCACTTCACCCGACCCTCACACATCCTACACATACATATGCATATAGGATATTAACACTCACCTTGAAGTCTTGATGGATGCCACCGAATAATCCGCAATCGCCGATGGAATGTACCTATTTCATTTATCACATAACAAGTAACACAATTAGGGTGGATATACAAATCAACCCAAATTGACTACTAGTGCAATTTTGACCCAAATGCACTTCCAAGCACAAAATCGCGCCCAAACTAACCAATAATCACTTACACAAGTGAGAATGGTCCTAATATGCCAATCAAACCCAAACATAGGTGTTAAACACCAATCTTGCCCAAAATGACACTTAAACCCTAATTTGACCCATAAGAAGTCAATATCACGCCATTAGCAAGTTTTGACACCAAAACATATTTAACTCGGTTCTATGCTTCAACTTAATCCATTTTAAGTTTATAAACCTTATTAAATCGGCAATTGAGTCATAATCATCACCAAACCCTAATTTTGACTCTAGTCAAAATTAGTCAACCATAAGAACCCTAATGGTTTCCAAAACACAATAATCACTAACACTAGTGATTATACACCATTTACAAGTCTTAAACATGGTTAAATCATTAACCAACCCAAAACCCGCCAAATATCAAAGTAGCAAGTTTCCATAAACCCTCTTCATCAACCAAATGGGTTTTACAACTAACAATCTCAAACCCTAACTTGAATATCAAATCTAACAAATGAAATTCGGAGTTAGGACTTACCAATACTACCAAAACGTAGCTAGGAGCGAGATGAACAACTTTAAAACCCGAGCTTTGGCTAGAATTCGACTCCTTCTTCTCCAAATCAAGCTCTCTCACTCTAGAACTCTTCCTCTCTCTAAATATGGATGAGAGTGTTTGTGTGGGTGAGAAATGAGCTCCAATGGAGTTCTAGATCAGTTTTGGTGACCCTAAACCGACCCTAAATGAAAAGACCAAAGTACCCCTCATTTAGACCTTTTAAAAAGGCTGAAAATTGCATCAGACGGGTTCGGCGCGCCGCGCCAAAAGGTGGAGCGCCGCTCCAACCTACAGGTCAGTTTTCAGAAACTTGTTTTGGCCATAACTTTTTGACCGTAGCTCCGTTTTTGATGAAACAAATATCGTTGGAAACGTAATAAGATTTCCTTTCCAATGGTAAGGCTTTGAAACATCAACACAAACTTTATTTGGGGTTGAAAAGATACGTACACACCTTGTCACTTCAGACAACGTCCAGTTTCCTTCGGCGTTCGCGCAAGCAACACGTACACTTCATACACGCAACGTACACCATAAATACATTATGTACAATAAATATTTGGGTCTTACAACTCTCCCCCACTTAAATTCGATCACGTCCTCGTGATCTTCTCCACTTAACCAATCCGGACCTACTCAACCTTCCTCAATCATAAGTCCCAATCCGAACTTTCCTAGACAATTCTTCCCAATGAATCACCTTTAACAACTAAATCGTCACCCGCGATTTATCAAATCCACCAACCGAGTGCTAAAACCTTGCTCAATCCCTCACATCGGGAAAAACTTGACCAATCTCGAACCGAGATATCAATTCCTTAGCGTACCTTTACCAAGGACCACGCTAAAAGCGATCAAGTCTCAACCTAAAGTCAACAATCCGAATGTTGAAGATCGAACCACATGAATCCTTACGGATTACACTTACCACTAAACATCCTTTGTAGTGCGCAATACAACCAATACGCCACTCTCCTAACATCATATGAGCGAAACACGGCTATTGCAATCACGAATCACACAACATGGTCCTCACGATCCCACCATCGGTGTATAAAAAGACCGATAGATCACACCATACGGTCCTTACGAACCCACCATCGGTGTATAAAACAACCGATAGATCACTCAACACCGGATGAAGTCAGCGGACCCCGTCAACGGTCATGCTTCACCGATATAACACTACACCCATGATGAAGTCAGCGGACCCCGAAGGTCATGCTCCACCAATCAACGATCCCATGATGAAGTCAGCGGACCCTGAAGCTCATGCTTCATCAATCACCAATACCATTATGAAGTCAACGGACCCCGAAGGTCATGCTTCATCAATCAACGCCCTTTTGGCCTCGAACGACGAGTAGCGTAACATCGCGCTCTGCTATGCCATAGTGAATCCTAACGGATACCACTAACCATTCACACAATAGAACAAGAACCATCTATATCAAACATAGGTACAAAACAATAGTTCTCTAAAAGAGAATCCGACACACACATCCCTTAACCGAGGGATTTCACCTTGCTTGCCAAACACGTCCATTATCTCTCAACGAAATTTACCACATTACCACCTTGGTGATAATTCAAATCCAAAATCATAAGTACAATTTAACCGAAATTGTACCCTACCACAATTTGACCAAAACTAGATCCCAACACAATTTTCGGATCTTACTAAAACGTCATCCGAAATCTCACACTAGAACTTCCTCGGGCGGGAGTGTAACTCCCCCACTTGGAACTACATCTCATAATCGCATCTCGTACAACCGTATCATGCTACCAAAGGTAGACTTTACCAACAATTGGGTCCACACGACCCATCACCATATCTTGCTCCCACCTTGAGCATACGAAGGATTTCAACCAATCCTTAAACACTTCGAACAAAAAGTGTACCGCAAATTACACCACTCTACTCTCGCAATCATCCAATTGCTTTAGTTTGTCAAATTTCACCCGATCACTCATGTACCTAAGGGTTTCACTTCGGTACCCTAAGTACAATGTAACCACAACATAATCGGAGTCGAACACCACGCTAGTAGGTATAAGCATCTAATGTCGTGTCACGTAGACTCCTTTACCAACATACATCGAGATCAAACACTCGATCTTTTTCGGGTTCCAATCCACCCGACGAACCTCATAGTTCATCAACTTCCACACTATAGCGAACAGGCGCTTAACAATCAAACACCAAAACCCATTTCCATGGCTTGGTAGAAACATTCCCAAATACTAAGGAATGCTTGGTTGCACCAAGTCTTACGCCCTTCGCCCATTAATCAAAACATCACCATAGGGTACTTCCATTAGGATCGTCACCCATAACAACAATATGCACAACACAAGGCATTTTACAACTCAAATTCAACGGCACTTAATAAATAATCAAAGGACATATTTATTAAAATGAAACGTACCTTAACGTCTCCTTGCCGCACCCGTCCCCGTTAACTTGGGACATTCCGTCTTACGATGTCCTTCTTCTTGGCAATTGAAGCACACCATGCCATCACTCTTTGGTACCGAACATTCCCAAGACTTGTGACCCCTCACGCCACAATTGTAACGTCTAGGCGCACTAGAATCCAATATACTCGTCCGCGTACCACCCGTGCTCACGCTCGGACCCTTAGTCCTCTTACTTGGAGCACCATACGAAATAACCATTCTCTCACTTGAAGGTTCACACCTCTTCGATCGTGAATACGACTCGAAACCTCTAGCCAAGTCAAATAATTCCGCAAACAATTTCGCTTGACCCCGGCTAATTTTACTCTTCAAGTCATCATTCAAGGTCCGATAGAAATATTGGATCAACAAATGATCATTCCCCAAATACTCCGGGCAAAAATGAGCCTTTGCCATAAAGGTCGTCTTGAGAGTATTCAAATCCATAGAACCCTGTTGCAAATTTCACAACTCATTACGCATTTTTGACAAATTGGCTAAAGTTCGGAACTCCTCGAAGAATTTCTTCTTAAACTCGTCCCATGATAACGCCATAAACGGTTCACCACCGACAAGATCAATCTTACCATCCAACCAATCCTTTGCTCTACCCCGCAACAAGCTCGTAGCGAGCCTCGTCCTCTTCTCGGGAGGACATTCAATTGTTCGAAAACACCCTTAGACATCCGAGATCCAAGTTGTGCTTATCAAAGGATCCGGTTCTCCGTCATACATCGGGGGTTTAGTCCTCATGAAGCTTTTAAGACAACGCTCCATCTCACCACTACCTTGAAGTTCGGAATACTTCCTATCCATTTCTTCTCGAAATGCACTCATTTTCTCCGCAACAGCGGCCGCAACTCTAGCGTTAAACTCCACGTCGTTCGTCTTGATCCCATTTCCCGTCGTCATTCTAAGGAATGCAAAGCGATTAGATCACGAACGTATAAAACACACACACAATACCGCCCCCATCTTGCTAAACACTCGTCGTACATCACTTGCTAGACCCGATTTGCACTCGTAATAAGGTTTGCAAGTCCTTATTACGCATACACGCCGTATCATCTCGTTAGTACAACGAATGCCTCGCTCGATGATATAAACAAACACAAACAAAATTCTACGCGATATGCACATACGCGAGAATTATTATCACAACACAATTAATATATTAATAATATCTGCATTACTAATATAAACGTTAGTCCACCTACAAACAAGGCACTAACTATAACCTATTCCGACCCGTAATCCTACAAGTCCCGCAACAAATTAAGCAAACACAAAAGTCTAAGTCTAGGCACCTATCTCAAGTCACCTAAATCCCTTAGACCATGCTCTGATACCACTTGTAACAACCCAACAAATTAACCAACCAATAACGCGGATATTTTTTTTTTTGCTGGAACAGCATATGGCGCGGCGCGCCATATGGCCGCGCGGCGCGCCAAACTGGCCTGTCCAAAAAGTCATGAAATGCGAAAATGTTTGACCACTTCCCGACGTATTTAGACAAAATGCTTTTCACAACCTATTCATATATGAAAAACTAACACGTTCCATTCATAAAATAAGTTTTACGAGGCCGGGCCCACATCGGCCGTTTTACGACTTTCATACGAAAATACAAGTTTTCAATCACATGATTTGTAACACCAAATAAAGCCGAGCATGGCAAATTGGGGATATGCTACCCAATCCTAATCAATCCAAAAGCAAGCCTTCTAAAGCAACTACGCGAGCCACTAGTTCCCGCGCTTACCCGAGCCACCGCATCCATGCAATCTATAAAAATGTCAACAACGAGAGGGTAAGCTAACGCTTAGTGAGTGATAATATACTACATACATATATATGCATTAAATGGATACGCCGCACAAATAATCAAATACCGCATACCGGAGCATCCAAACATAAAGGCAAGCTAGTCTAAGCATACCGTAATCACTAAGCAACGAGCTAATACCATCAACAATAAAGTAAGTTCACCAAAGACGATGTGAACAACGCCAATAAGCTACACCCGAAGGTTTAGCTACACCACAACAATACATTAATATATATATATACAACAATACGACAAACATCGATGTTCACAACATCCATTAGTATTCAAGATCTTAAGGCTAGCACCGCGAATGGTATCGTCAACATCGAACTTAAACCCCATCCACCCCATTTAATGTGGTATCGTCAACATCGAACTTAAAACCCACATATGAGGTATCGTCAACATCGAACTTTAATCCATCATCAAATCACTACAATAGTGGTATGGCATCGTCAACATCGAACTTTAACTCCATACATATGAGGTATCGTCAACAACGAACTTTAAACCCCCATCCAACAAACAATAGTAATATGGCATCGTCAACATCGAACTTTAAATCCATACATATGAGGTATCGTCAACACCGAACTTTAAACCCTCATCAACATCACAAATATACTCTAGGGTATGGTATCGTCAATATCGAACTTCAACCCATACCCCACAAATAAATAACTCATATACATACGTATATAATTATTCCACTCACAAGCCCATGTGATAATGTACACACGAAGTGTGCACCTCGCCAAAGGTGGTCAACCAAAATGCACAACCGTGCCAATTGGACATGTACACAAGTCCATTAATTCCACCTATATGTGAAGTGAGCTCTATAACCGAGAACCACTTCACCCGACCCGCACACATCCTACACATACATATGCATATAGGATATTAACACTCACCTTGAAGTCTTGATGGATGCCACCGAATAATCCGCAATCGCCGATGGAATGTACCTATTCCATTTATCACATAACAAGTAACACAATTAGGGTGGATATACAAATCAACCCAAATTGACTACTAGTGCAATTTTGACCCAAATGCACTTCCAAGCACAAAATCGCGCCCAAACTAACCAATAATCACTTACACAAGTGAGAATGGTCCTAATATGCCAATCAAACCCAAACATAGGTGTTAAACACCTATCTTGCCCAAAATGACACTTAAACCCTAATTTGACCCATAAGAAGTCAATATCACGCCATTAGCAATTTTTGACACCAAAACATATTTAACTCGGTTCTATGCTTCAACTTAATCCATTTTAAGTTTATAAACCTTATTAAATCGGCAATTGAGTCATAATCATCAACAAACCCTAATTTTGACTCTAGTCAAAATTAGTCAACCATAAGAACCCTAATGGTTTCCAAAACACCAATAATCACTAACACTAGTGATTATACACCATTTACAAGTCTTAAACATGGTTAAATCATTAACCAACCCAAGACCCACCAAATATCAAAGTAGCAAGTTTCCATAAACCCTCTTCATCAACCAAATGGGTTTTACAACTGACAATCTCAAACCCTAACTTGAATATCAAATCTAACAAATGAAATTCGGAGTTAGGACTTACCAATACTACCAAAACGTAGCTAGGAGCGAGATGAACAACTTTAAAACCCGAGCTTTGGCTAGAATTCGACTCCTTCTTCTCCAAATCAAGCTCTCTCACTCTAGAACTCTTCCTCTCTCTCTAAATATGGATGAGAGTGTTTGTGTGGGTGAGAAATGAGCTCCAATTGAGTTCTAGATCAGTTTTGGTGACCCTAAACCGACCCTAAATGAAAAGACCAAAGTACCCCTCATTTAGACCTTTTAAAAAGGCTGAAAATTGCATCAGATGGGTTCGGCTCGCCGCGCCAAAAGGTGGAGCGCCGCTCCAACCTACAGGTCAGTTTTCAGAAACTTGTTTTGGCCATAACTTTTTGACCGTAGCTCCGTTTTTGATGAATCAAATATCGTTGGAAACGTAATAAGATTTCCTTTCCAATGGTAAGGCTTTGAAACATCAACACAAACTTTATTTGGGGTTGAAAAGATACGTACACACCTTGTCACTTCAGACAACGTCAAGTTTCCTTCGGCGTTCGCGCAAGCAACACGTACACTTCATACACGCATCGTACACCATAAATATATTATGTACAATAAATATTTGGTTCTTACAACAGTATAAGTTTCAGATAAAATATTCAACATATAATAAACATTTGCAATAGATAGTCAATCATGCAAGATGAAAGTAACTTAAAATAACAAAGCTTCTAGTGAGAGAAAGTGTATTGTAATGAGAGAGAGAGAGAGAGAAGAGAGGTGTGTAGAAATGGAATGCCACGTGGTCCTTAAATAGGAAAGCATTTAACTGGAACAGGCTGGCAAGCCTGCGCCACAGCCCGGCGTGGGTGCCCGGTGTCTGGCAAACCGGTGTCATGGCCCTTTTTCTGTGCTTAGTGTTTGGTTGATATGGCAAGCCGGCACCAAATGGAAAGCTGGCCTAGTTTTGGTGCAGGCTTCCTACTTTGCTTGGATCGTCTTGGTCGTTCCCGGGATCGTAATTTGGTTTTGAGGTCGTAACTTGTTTTTCACCGTTTTCGCTCTAGAATCTTCGTTTTAGCTCCGTTTTGTTTGATTCTTTTTGTATCGCCTTTGTAATTACTTAATCTATAAAATTGGCCAACAAAGTGATTATTTTGGCGATAAAGTTTGGAATTTTATTATTTTGGTGACTTAATATCGAGAAAAAAACGTGGCTTTTTAGCCGATATCATGTGCCCGAGCAAATAATCAAAAATTGATGGTGTTGTATTGTTGTGTGTGATCGACGACAAGAAGGAGCAGGGAGGAAGAAAGATGTCGACAGAATCAGGTTTATAAACTTTTCTTTATTTACATTATTATAGAAATCAGTGTTACGATAATATTCGATTACAACATAGACAACATCAAAGTTCTAGAATTGTCAAACACAACCCACCACGCCCATCTTCTCCCATGTCCACAAAAGCAAAAGACCTACAACCTGCAAGGGGGAAGTTGGAGGGGTTAGCACGAACTAAGTGAATGGAATAATCTAACAGCTAAAGCACATAGGTACAATCACTAGAACATGCAGTATCAAATAAGGCAGACAGTTAATCAAAGAACTACTAGAACATACAGAAACAGAGCGATCTACCATTAGCATACAACACAAAAAGCAATACAAATACAATATCATAAAATAGCCAACAACCAACTAAATCCAAAGACCACTAAAGAATAAAAATATCTACAGCAATGGTCAATCTAAAGCAACCGTAATAACCACAAGCAACGGTCAATCAAAAGCAACCATGTGGGTAATTCAAAGCAACCCCTTGAGAGACTCGGAGGCCTGGCTGGGCCAACGACCCAGTTGATCAGACTAGAGTCTACCGAAAACTCATAACTCTATATCACTAGTATAAGTCTTCCACACGCGATGAACACGTGATTATGACTTATACTAATCATACAACATCAATGAACCCAACCTGATCAGAAACAAGGTTGATCTCTCCCGACCTGATCAGAAGCAAGGTCGATCCAATAAACGCATGAGGCCATAGTCAACAACACACAACAACATAGGTTCGAATCACAACAACTAGGTCAACAGTCTAAGTCATGTCACTATATGCCTTAACGGCTAGATTAACCCACTCACCAAATACCAGCACGAGAAGAACTCAGATGTCTTATATTTCTGAGTCTTCACCTCTCCTGATCACCTAGAAACATTATAAACCAAGTCATTATGTTGTTCTAATCAATAATATAATTGATTCATACTATAAACTGGGTCATATCATCATCTAATCATCATATTATAAGTCTACAACATAAATTCATTCAATATCGACATTTGGGTGCGTGCAAAACAAGACATACATGTTAAAACCTCGTCTTCTGACCAAAATAAAATTTGATCTAGCTTCTTAAAAGTTTACCATTGAAAATTAATCATCAATATGATTCCAATGATAGTTTATTCATCAAAAAAGGAGTTACGGTTTGAAAGTTATGCTCTTTTTAATTTTACCAAAAGCTGACAAGTGCTCAACCACGTGGTTGAGCCCTCAACCGCGTGGTTGAGCTCTCAAACATGTGCTCAACCGCATGGTTGAGCTGTCAAAAGTGTGGGAGCTGAAGAACAGCTCCAGCTCACTGTTTTCGCATTTTTTGACCCCTAATCTTGATTTTTGCTCAATCTGATCATGAAACCACTTCAAAAACATCATATAACAATTATAGAACATAAATATAACATCAATTAACATATACAAACACTTTTCATCAATATTAAATATCAAAATCATAATTTTTACTCAAGAACATAAAAATCCCAATTTCTAACAATCAAAGCAAGGATTCAACAAGACAAACCTGAGATGATGCTCAGAATGATGCTAGAAATCAGTCTCTAAAGTCTCTTAATCCAATTTCAAGTTTAGATCAATTAGAGTTTCAAGAGTGAAGGAGTTAGATACGGGATGTGTGTGTGTGTGGATATTTCTAGAAAATGAAGGAAATAAGGTGAATACATACACTTTAATATGTTATAATCTCATACTCCACATCACACGGGTATTTACCAGTTATCTGGAATCTCACGCACCTCGTTAGGCGGACCTAACGGATCCCAAATTAAATAAACAAACCTGTTCTGTGACCCTGGTCATGAACTGGTCTCAACCAAACAGTCAAGTGACTATAAATATTCAACCAATTAAATAAAAATATAAATGCACACGAGGTAAAATGGTCATTTCATCTAGGCTCAATTATCGGGTGTTACAAATCTACCTCCCTTAGAGAAATTCCGTCCTCGGAATCTGGTCAAAGTCAAAAGTCACGGTAACATAATCTCATCAACTATTCATCAAGCAACACATATTAACAACAATTTAAGAAGTCAACTATCCTACTTCTCTTTTTAACTTACTGAAACTTTCGCATGATCTACTAGAATGTGCTTACATTGGCCAAAAGTAATACATTATCATAGATCACGTCTCCATTTCAAGTAAGAAAATCTGAGAATCCTGAATCCAAGTCATCTCTATCACTACAACCAACACTACCTTAAAGCACCTATCAATAAGCTCACTACAATATCCACATAATCTACAAAGTATGCATAAACGAAATCAAAAGCAACAACAAAATTAGTCTCAACGTACCAGTATCTGCATCTTCTGACGCAACATCAACATCTGCTACCATTTGATAAGCTCTAGCTATAGCTATGGGAGGAACTTTTCTCTTCTGTCCTACTGATGTGGTAGATCCACCAACAGACGCCAACTGCACCCCGGACCCTGCCCCGGAACTACCTCTACCCGCTGGCGGACACTGTGCTGACCTATGACCTTCCTTATGACAATTCCAACATACGTTGCTTCCGAAAGAACATTGTTGAACATCATGTCCCACTATACCACACCTTAGACACCTTTTCGTACTTGGAGAACACTGTCCACTGTGGTAAGATCTGCACGAGTTACACCACTCTTTCTGTACGGAACCTGACCCACTCGTACTCAAAAATTCCCTTGTACTAGAACCGGTTGACTTTCGTGATTTCGGACTCGATTGGTAACTGGATTGACATTCCGACCTCTTCCCATAAGAACCACTCCCCACTCCCGCACTCCTTGCGGTTTTAACATCACCCTCTGTCACTTTGGCCATCTCAAAAGCTTGCGATAAAGAAGAAGTAAATATAACCATTAACCGATACTCTGGCTTAATAACTCTTATAAAATGCTGAATTTTATCTTTCTCATGCGGTACCCACTGTTGACAAAATCTTAGCTTAGAGGTAAAGTCCAAAATAACATCATCAATCGTCATTTCATCAGTCATTCTCATGCCCAAGAACTCAGTTTTCAATTTCTCCAAATCATATTCTGAACAATACAGCTCGCGAACCTTAGCATGAAACTGCTCCCATGACACTTGACTTAGTTGTTCCTTTGATAAATGACCTGTGATGGAGTCCCACCACTCCATAGCTCGCCCCTTGAATAATCGACTGTCATATAACACTCTCAACTCTAGCTCATACTGACATGCATCTAATGCTCTTTCCACTTCCCTGAGCCAATTTAGAGTCTTAGCTGGGTCAGTTTTACCAGTATACTCTGAAGGTTGACAATTAAGAAAGTCCTTATACGAGCACTTCTTCTTTTCAAACATCGGTGGTTGGAAGAATGGTGTCTGAAACGGGTACATCACTTGATTCGGAAATTATGGATTGAACTGAGATGGTATCTAATACTGTGGTGGCACATACTGTTGTTGAGAAATGTTTCCAAACTGTGGGTAAACACTTAGAGGAAAACTTGGATTTATTGTTGTGGTGTTAGAATGCGACATCACTTATTGTTCAAGCTCTTTGATCCTATCTTGAGCATCTTTCAACTGACTCTGAAGCTCTAACACATCTTCTGATACTTCTTCCTCTGATACATGACCATCTTCACCAGGAGCTCTAAAGGTTCCGGAGACATTGGGGGCAGCGACTTGATTACCTGACATATCTGCACTACCACAACATCTCACACAAACTCTTAGTAGATAACCGGTTAGTGCCTATCAACTAACAAATAAAAGATCCTACATTCACTTAACCCGTCCCCTTTGTGTTATGTTCGACAAGATCCTCTCAAGGTTTGGGAACATGACATTCAAATACAATGTCGATGCGGTCAAACCTATGCTCTGATACCAAATTGTAACACCGTTTTTTTTTGTTTTTTTATTCACAGCGGAAAGCCTGCTTAACAAAATTACCCTTTTAGAAATGGTTAATAAAAACTTTTATTTATTTACATTATTATAGAAACAGGTGTTACGATAATATTCGATTACAACATAGACAACATCAGAGTTCTAGACTTGTCGAACACAACCCAACACGCCCATCTTCTCCCATGTCCACAAAAGCAAAAGACCTACAACCTGCAAGAGGGAAGTTGGAGGGGTTAGAACGAAGCTAAGTGAATGGACTAATCTAACAGCTAAAGCACATAGGTACAATCACTAGAACTTGCAACATCAAATTAGGCAGACAGTTAATCAAATAACTACTAGAACATACAGAAATAGAGCGATCTACCATTAGCATACAACACAAAAAGCAATATAAATACAATATCATAAAATAGCCAACAATCAACTAAATTCAAAGACCACCAAAGAATAAAAAAATCTACAGCAACGGTCAATCCAAAGCAACCGTAATAACCACAAGAAACGGTCAATCAGAAGCAACCGTGTGGGTAATCCAAAGCAACCCCTTGAGAGACTCGGCGGCCTGGCCGGGCCAACGGCCCAGTAGATCAGACTAGAGTCTACCGAAAACTCATAACTCTGTATCACTAGTATAAGTCTTCCACACGCGACGAATGCGTGATTCTGACTTATACTAATCATACAACATCAATGAGCTCAACCTGATCAGAAGCAAGGTTGATCTCTCCCGACCTGATCAGAAGCAAGGTCGATCCAATAAACGCATGAGGCCATAGTCAACAACACACAACAACATAGGTTCCAAGAACAACAACTAGGTCAACGTTCTAGGTCATGTCACTATATGCCTTAATGGCTAGATTAACCCACTCACCGAATAACAGCACGAGAAGAACTCAGAGGTCTTATATTTCTGAGTCTTCACTTCTCCTAATCACCTGGAAACATCATAAACCAAGTCAGTATAGTGTTCTAATCAATAATATAATTGATTCATACTATAAACTAGGTCATATCATCATCTAATCATCATATTATAAGTCTACAACATAAATTCATTCAATATCGACATTCGGGTGCGTGCGAAACAAGACATATATGTTAAAACCTCGTATTTTGACCAAAATAAAGTTTGATATACCTTCTTAAAAGTCTAACATTGAAAATTAATCGTCGATACGATTCCAACGATAGTTTATTCATCAAAAACGGAGTTACAGTTTGAAAGTTATGCCCTTTTTAATTTTACCAAAAGCTGACAAGTGCTCAACCGTACGATTGAGCCCTCAACCGTACGATTGAGCCCTAAACCGTGTGGTTGAGCCCTCAAACGTGTGCTCAACCAGGTGGTTGAACTGTCAAAAGTGTGGGAGCTGAAGAACAGCTCCAGCTCGCTGTTTTCGCGTTTTTTGACCCTAAATCTTGATTTTTGCTCAATCTGACCATGAAACCACTTCAAAAACATCATATAACAACTATAGAACATAAATCTAACATCAATTAACATATGCAAACACTTTTCATCAAGATTAAGCATCAAAATCATACTTTTTACTCAAGAACATAAAAATCCCAATTTCTAACAATCAAAGCATGGATTCAACAAGATAAACCTGAGATGATGCTCACAATGATGCTAGAAATCAGTCTCTAAAGTCTCTTAATCCAATTTCAAGTTTAGATCAATTAGGGTTTCAAGAGTGAAGGAGTTAGGTATGGGATGTGTGTGTGGATATTTCTAGAAAATGAAGGAAATAAGCTGAATACATACACTTTAATGTGTTATAATCTCATACTCCACATCACACGGGTATTTACTAGTTATCTAAAATCTCACGCACCTCGTTAGGCGGACCTAACGGAGTCCAATTTAAATAAACAAACCTGTTCTATGACCCTTGCCACGAACTGATCTCAACCAAACAGTCAAATGACTATAAATATTCAGCCAATTAAATAACAACATAAATACACACGAGGCAAAATGGTCATTTCATCTATTCTCAATTATCGGGTGTTACATCAACCGAACGTTTAAACGCAACCACGTGATCCAGTTTATTAAAAAAATTAATAAATTAACTTTTATTTTCTAAGTTAATAATTATTAAGATAATTATTAATTTTTACTCCGCGTAGTTCGTTATCCCGAAAGACACTTTTATAGTTATTCAAACCGTAACGTTTTCTACGTATTTCATTATTCGAAATAAAAGTATGCATTGAATTAAGTTAAATACATAAGATTTCATGCAATCACCGTTAAATTAATTAACAGACAGTTAACGGAAGTAACGGAAAAAGTATGGTTGTTACATTACTTACACGTTATTGAAAATTTCGTCCCGAAATTTTAGTGAACGTCTGCTGAAGTCGTTTCATCAGGGAACAGTTGCGGATACTTTTGTCTCATCTGATCTTCACCTTCCCACGTGAACTCTGGTCCTCTCCGAACATTCCACCTAACCTTGACAAAAGGTATGTTGCTTTGCTTGAGTCGCTTGACCTCACAGTCCATGATCTCAACGGGTTCTTCAATAAAATGAAGCTTGTTATCACAGATCGTGGTTGTTTTGGGTGTATGGCCTTTCTCATATATCTTTTTGTTCATCTAATATATTCACCATGGTAAACTCCTTTACCCCAAAAAATATAGTTATATTACTTTCTAGTATTTATTCAAAAGTAGAGATAAATACACCTTGTGTTGTTAATTAGTAATTATATTTTACGAATCATTCTTTCCTTTCATATTTTTAGACTCAACTTTTTTTATTGTTTTTTTATAAAATTCAAACAAAAATTCGTATCATGAATATTCACAAATATTTATAAATAGTTCATCTTAAAACTTGAACCCACAATCTCACGATAATGTTTTTGGCGCATTTTGACTTTTAAACATGAACCCATAACATAATGTCTGACTTTTGGCACAATTTGACTTTTAAAGGGTGAAAGCTTAATCAAAATATGTGCGGACATAATTGTGATTTACTAATTATGTGAGGATGTAATTGTCATTTACTATAATACTCACTAAAGTGCTAGCACTTCGATGATCAGCTCATTTTAGGGATGACAATAAACATCCAATCTGATAGATATTCATCCGATTCAATTCGCTTAAAGAGGATATGGACGATCTAAATGGATGAATATTGAATAAATATATGTATATAAATGTTTATTTGATTAGATTTGGATGATAATTTGTAATGCATTAATAAACCAAATTAACCGAAATGCTTAAATATATAAACATATAATATACAAATATAGATATATCACTAAACCGAATGTTTTTTGAAATTTTTTTTTCTAGCATCAAGATCACATGAAAATGTGAAGATTTAAAAAAGACACTTCGTGATGAATGTTATTATTTTGGCGAGAAAAAGCTCGGAGAAATAAATGATAACATTCATTGCTTTGAATGTTTTGCTTCTGAATTTGTTTTTTAGTGTTTTAAAATCAGGGTTTAGAGATTAGGGTTTAGAAATTAGGGGTTAAAAATTAGGGTTTAGCTACTAGGGTTTAGAAATTAGGGTTTGGGATTTAGAAATTAGGATTTAGGGTTTAGAAATTATGGTTTAGAAATTAGAGTTTAGATTGAATTTTTTACACGAACAGTTTAGAGTTTTGGGTTTAAGGTTTTGGGTTTTGGGTTTAGGACTAAACCCAAAACCTTAAACCCTAAACCCAATATCCTAAGCCCTAAACCCGGGCTAGATCTTATGAAAAGAAAAACGCTCGAAGAATAACATTATGCATGCTGCATATTATCAGTTTTTTCTTCGAGCGTTTTCCCGCCAAAATAATAACATTATCACAAAGTGTCTTTTTTAAATATTCATATTTTCGTGTGCTCTTAATGTTAGAAAAATAAAATTCGAAAATATGTAAAAATAAAAAAATAAGTTTTACTTCCCCCTTCTCCCTAAAAAAGTGTTTCCCTCTTAATTATGACTATATATATATATATATATATATATATATATATATATATATATATATATATATATATATATATATATATATATATATATCATTAAATTATACATAATCCTTTCATATTTTCATTACATAAAATTTTCAATATTTACTATTCTTAATGGTGAAATATGTCCCTTCATATTTAACTGATATTTCAATTAGTGTACCATTAAAAATGATCATATTCTTTTTTTTTTAGAACAGTAAACTTTATTAAAACTCTAGCAAGAAACTAGAGGAAAACAAAAGAGATTACAATAATGGGCTAGAAAGCCACAAGTTACAACTTGAATAATTTTACTTCTACAAGATAACCAATAAAGTGAGTCTTCTAATTGAATCAAATAATTCTCCCTTCTTCCATTTAGAATCGGAGAAAACAACTCCATTCCGATAACTCCACAAAATCCAAGCCGAAGTAGCCATAACCACGTATAGACGACTTTTAATGTTAACAGGAACATGCCAAATGTCGTACCAACTCAACCAATCACTCCAAGACGAGAAGATTGGAAGACCACAATCAACCCAAACTCTAACTTTTCTCCATATCTCCAATGCAACTTCACAACAAAAAAGAATATGGTTTAAAGATTCAACACTATTGTTACAATTAGGACATCCAATAGTATCTATCTCTAAACCTCTTTTGGACAAATTGAGACGAGTAGGAATACGGTCCATAACCATCCTCCAAACAAAAACGTTAAGTTTCCTTGGTAGAATTTTAACCCACCTGGTAGATACCCCATGTGACGGCAGTAACAAATTGTCTATATGATCACGCGTATTCTTAACAGAAAACATAGCATTCGTACTAGCAGCCCATGATTTAGAATCTGAATTAGTGGATAACACAATAAGAGCAACTGTTTCATATAGATCTTGGATCATAGAAAAACTTCGACCAGCGTTAATATCACGAGACCAAGAAAATGACCAATGACCATCAACCCACTTGTCCGCAACTACACAATCAGGATTAGGGTCCAAGTGATGAATTCGATTAAAACGAGTACCTAAAGGAGTATTACCAACCCAACAAGCTTTCCAAAATGAACCTTTTGCCCATTTCCAATCTTATTGCGAATTGGATATCTAGGGATGTAGCCACATTCCTGAGATTTCAAGAATGCTCTAACCATGTTGAACCATATACCCAATTTGATAACAGAATTATTATCTAAACCTCCTTCAACACCATGGATAGAAATAATAACCGATTTCCAAAGAGAATTTTGATCACAAGAAAATCGCCACACCATTTAAAAATAAGTGCAATGTTAAAAGCTTTAAGACTACCAATATTTAACCCACATTTGGAATATGAAGAAAGAATCAACTCCCATTTAACCCATGATATTTTTTTCTCACTGTAAGAGTTTAAAGTGTATGCGGAAGCAAAGATCGCAAAATAACAAGATCAACCAATAATATTGTATCGAAAAACAAATAAAGAACACCAACAATTTACGTGGAAACCCAAAACTTAATGTGAGAAAAAACCACGGGCGACGATCACGAACAATCCACTATATCAATAAAGAGTACAAAACCTTCAATGGTATATAGGCCAATTGAAGTATAAAAGAGAATTAAAATAATTCTCAAGAACAACTCTTAACTAATTGTATGGACTGTAATATGCAGAAGGGAAGAAATCGTAATTGTATGTATTTGTTGAATGGATGGAATGTGCAAGTTATATATATATATATATATATATATATATATATATATATATATATATATATATATATATATATATATATATATATATATATATATATATATAGATAGATGGTAGTCATAGAATAGGTAGGATATAATTTTAAATATGGAAACTAGTAATCATATTATAATACGGATACTAGTAATCCTATTATAAATCAAATAGGATAGATATCCTCCCAAAATCTTTTGCTTTTGGGGCACGCTTCCAACAATCTCCACCTTGAACCAAAAGCCATAACTCTTCATCGTAGTCGTCGCCGCACCGCGAAGGGTATTAAATATTGATGACACCAACTAAGCCCAAACAATGCTTGAACTTAGTCAACATATCAGCAGGGTTATCATTTGTATGTACTTTACCAATAATAACTTCTCCTTTTTCAACAATACCTCGAACAAAATGATATCTCACCTCAATGTGTTTAGTCTTTGAATGAAACTTGTTGTTTTTGGTTAAGTGTACCGCACTTTGATTATCACAATAAACAATAAGTACCTCTTGTGATAGACCAAGTTCATTCACCATTCCTCGAAGCCATATCGCTTCCTTTACTCCCTCGGTAGTAGAAATATATTCTGCTTCAGTAGTTGACAAGGCTGCAGTAGCTTGCAAAGATGAATACCAACTAATGGCAGAACCACAATGAGAAATATATATGAAGAAAGACATCTCCTTTTATCGAGATCACCTCCATAATCTGAATCGACGTATCTAACCACACAATTTGTTCCAGCCCGGTCTTTTTCAAAAGATAACCCGATATTGCTAGACCCTTTCAAGTAACGAAGGATCCATTTAACAGCTTCCCAATGCTTCTTACCCAGATTATGCATGTATCTACTCACCACACTAACAGCATGAGCCAAATCCGGTCGGGTACACACCATGGCGTACATTAAACTACCGACTGCGCTAGAATATGGAACAAGAGACATACGTTCCTTGTCTTCTTTGGATGTAGGACATTGATCAGATGACAATTTAAAATGTGGCGCTAATGGAGTAGAAACTGGTTTGGAGTTACTCATGTTAAATCTTTCGAGAACTTTCATAATATAACCATATTGGGATAAAGTAAGCTTGCCAGATTTTCGATCTCGTTGAATTTCCATGCCTAAAATCTTTTTAGCAGCTCCTAAATCTTTATCTCAAATTCACTACTAAGTTGATTTTTCAACTCCATGACTTTTGCTTTATTAGGTGCCGCAATTAACATATCATCTACGTAAAGCACTAAATAAAGGAAAGATCCATCTGGGAATTTTTGAAAATATAGGCATTCATCATAACTACATCAATCATAGCCGTGGCTAATCATGAAGGAGTCAAACCTTTTATACCATTGTCGAGGCGATTGCTTTAACCCGTAAAGTGACTTTTTCAATTTGCAAACATAATCTTCTTTTCCGGTGACTTCAAAACCTTCAGGTTGACGAATGTATATTTCTTCTTCAAGATGACCATGGAGAAAAGCAGTTTTCACGTCCATTTGTTCTAGCTCTAAATCTTGCAAAGCCATAATTGAAAGTATAATTCGAATAGAAGTTTGACGAACAACAGGAGAAAATATCTCATTAAAGTCAATACCCTCACGTTGATCAAAACCGTGAACCACAAAACGAGCTTTGTACCTCTTGCTTTCAACTCCGGGAATTCCGTCTTTAATTTTGAATAACCATTTGCAACTTATCACTCTTTTCCCTTAGGAAGTTTAACGAGCTCCCATGTTTCATTCTTGTGTAAACTTTCAACTTCTTCTTGCATGGCTAGAGACCATTTATCACTTTCATGACTTGAGATTGCCTCGCCATAACTTTTAGGCTCACAACTTTCAATGTTATTTGCAGCAGCAAATCCATAAGCAACTAAGTCACATTCGTAATCCTCAAGTCTTGGAGGTTTGGTGATTTATCGCCTTTCACAGTCCCGAGCCAAGAGATACTGGGGCTGGGGCTGATCTTCTGAACTTGTATTTATGTTGCCATCTACCTGAGTTTCAACTTGGGTATCAACTTTTGATTCAACATTGAACTCAAACTCCACCTTACTGGTTGTACTGTTGTCAATTGTACTATAACTTTGAGATGACATATGATCCTTATCGGAATTTAAGATAACATCTTCATTAAAGGTTACATCTCGACTATGACTTATCTTTCGATATTTAGGATCAGGGCACCAAACACGATAACCTTTAACCCCGGATCCGTAACCTAAGAAAACACATTTGACAGCACGAGGAGCAAGTTTTCCCTCGTTTACATGGACATAAACAGGACATCCAAAAATTCTAAGATGAGAATAATCAATTACGTTACCTGACCATAAAACTTCGGGAATATCACCATCAAGAGATTTGTGAGTAGTACGATTTATCAAATATGTAGCGGTTGTGGCAGCTTCAACCCAGAAATCCTTCTCCAATTTGGCATGAGAAAGCATGCATCTCACTTTCTCCATAATAGTCCAGTTCATTCTTTCCGCGACACCATTTTGTTGTGGTGTCCTAACAAGCGTGTGGTGTCGGGCAATACCCTCTTTTCTACATAGGGAATTAAATTCTTCTTCGCAAAACTCAAGACCGTTATCTGTCCTCAACTTCTTGACCTTTCGTTCAGTTTAGTTTGATTTTTGATCAAGATTTTCCACTCCTTAAAAGTGGGAAACAACTCATCTTTGTGCTTCAAGAAAAAAAACCCAAACTTTACGGGAGAAATCGTCAATAATAGTCAACATATATCTTTTACCTCCTCGAGAAGTAATGGGAGACTAACCCCATAGGTCCGAGTGGATGTAGTCAAGAGTGCCTTTGGTTCTATGTATGCCCGAAGAGAAGCTAACCCTTTTTTGCTTGCCAAACACACAATGTTCACAAAATTCAAGGTTACATGTATTTGCAAGAAGACCTTTCTTGGCTAGAATATTCATGCCTTTCTCACCCATATGACCTAAGCGGTAATGCCAAAGTTTAGAATCATTCGGGTGAGTTTTTGATGAGGCAACAATAGCAGTACCAATAATTGTAGTACCTTGTAGAACATATAATCCAAACGTTTGAATTGCTTTCATAGATACCAAAACTCCTTTGGATATTTTCATAACTCCATCTTCACCCGAGTACTTATATCCATTAGCCTCGAGAGTGCTTAGAGATATAAGATTTCTTTTTAAGTCAGGAACATGTTGAACTCCAATAACAGTCCTAACAACACCATCATGCATCTTTATTTGAACATTACCCTTCCCAATAACTGGACAAATGGAATGATTCCCCATATATACATTACCACCATTAAAAGGTTCATATGTTGAAAACCAACCTCGATGGGGAGTCATGTGGAAGGTACATCTAGAGTCGACTATCCATTCATCTCTCGATCGCTCGGTGTCGATAGCCAAGTATACATCGCCATCAGACTCCACCTCGGTGATAGCTACCTCCGCTAATTTATCGGGTTTCTTGTCATTATTCACTCTAGATTCTCTATCCAGTTTGTTCTTTAGCTTGTAACATTCAGAAACAACGTGTCCCGGTTTCTTACAGTACTTGCAAGACTTATTTGAAGGTTTTCCACGGGAGTGAGATCGGTGGGTTTTGTGATTGTGTTTACTACTATCTCCACGTTCAGTACTTCGGCCTCTTGCAACCAATCCTTCTCCACTTTCTGTTTCAGTATCATCATCATACTTTTGTTTAGACAACAAGGCAGATTTAACATCATAAAAGGATAATGTTTCATGGTTACCATACAACATTATTTCCTTAAAGTGTTTATAAGTTGTTGGTAATGAGATAACCAATAATACAGCCTTATCCTCATCTTCAATAGCAACATCAAGATTCTCAAGATCAATGAGAATACTATTAAATTCATCAAGATGATCTTTAATTTGTGTTCCAGGCTTCATACGAAAAGTGTAAAGACGATCCTTCAAATGAAGCTTATTTGCAAGACTCTTTGTCATGTAGAGAGACTCTAACTTGAGCCATAAGCTAGCAGTAGTCTTTTCATGAATTTCTCGGAGAACATCTCGAGTTAGGAACAGTTGAATTGTAGCGAGAGCCTTCTCGTCTAACTTCCCAATCAGCATCACTCTTGTCTGCCGGTTAATGAGCTACGCCTTTGAGTGCTTTCTTTAACCCTTGATGAGTCAAGATTGCTTGCATCTGCACTATAAGTAACTAGAGGAGGGTGAATAGTTACTTAGTGGTTTCTTAAAACTTTTTCGAAATCTTTAACAATCAAAACATAAGTTTTAAGCGTGGAAGCGTTTGTGTTTGTTAATACAAGTATGTAAAGAACGTAAGTGCACAAACACAAGGATTTATAGTGGTTCGGGTGGATGTTAACTAATCCACCTTAATCCACTCCCCAAATCTACGAATTGAGAGTTTTCTTCACTATGATACCCCCAAACCTGGTGGAGTGTCCGGATACAACACTAGCTCCTCGATAAGCCGCTACTTATGAACCCTTATGTCCCTTTGAAGAATTCACAAACACCAAATGCTCTTACCACAAGATCCTAATGCTCTAGCCTAGTGAAATCACAACTATGTTCTAGATCCCTTTAAGAAGATAGCTCACAAGTAAACTTATAGCTAAGCTTACAATCACTCATAGTTCTTCAATAGGTCACACCAACTTAATTCCCAATAGAATTGATCAACTTCCTAAATCCCTTTAAGGAAGTTGAATCATTAAGCAAGATGGTGTTTCCTACCATAAGAACCATCTAACTTCCTTGACCCCTTAAGGAAGTGTCATACAAAGTAAACTTAAAGATACAAATGATAAGTAAAAAGTTTACATTTTAATTCTACTTAGTGTAAGTAGAATCTCTCTTTCTCTCTTATAATCTCTCCATTGATATGTGCTTGAGGCTTGGGAGATTAGTAGATATGACTTTGAAAGAATGTTGGAAAGAGGTGGTCTTCTAGTTTGGCAAAGTGGTGCATTTATATTCCAAGAAAATATTGACAGACAAAACTGCGGTCGAAGCACGGTCGACCGTGTACTCAGCCGTACAACTTCTGTCAGCATTTTAACATATCCGTTGGAGCTCCTTTTTCTTTGAATTTTTGGCTTCTTTACCCAATATAGAGCCTTCAAAATATACTTAATACACCTAGAAGTTAACTCCATTACCCCTTTGATCTTGGACATATGCATGGAGGTTGACATGTGCTAGCTAAAGAGGAAAGTCCAATGTCCTTGACCATTGTCATTGATTTCCTAAAAAGGTAAATGTTGAAATCTTGTCCCTTGATAACCCACAAAGCTCCAAACACAATAACCTATGAATCTTACACTTTGTCAATACTTGGATGGAAGTATCATACTTCATTGGTTGCTTGCAACAAGTTAATTTTGACTAGTTTGATTATAATGAAGAATCCTTTAACTAGTTGCTTTAATCATCATTTGACAACCTACAAGCCTCCAAAACTTCACTAGCCCATTTTAATAGCTTGTCATCTTCTTAATGGAAGTGTCTTGCTCTTTAGAACATACTTGCATCTTGATTGAACTAGTTTGATTCTAGTTGGAGCTTAAATGAACCTTGTTACAACCTTGACTAGCTTGAATATAATTAAAACTTACATACATACAAATGGTACTTAAAAGTAATGGGAGAGCACCTCTTTAATTGGGACTTTAATGACCATTATTAGTATGTTTAAATGAAGTTATGCAATAAGATAAAAAGATATAACACTTGTGTGTTTAATCTAAATTCGGCTCAAAATGTCATTAAGACGTCATTAGGTGTGATTAGTAAAAATTAACATCTTTTGGTTCAAAACTCTTTTGGAATCAAAGAAGGCAACTATTATAAGTATGTTTAAAAAGGTTTTGTAAAATATAGATGCCTCAAAGTGGTCTAACTTAAAGTGGTTGAATTTGGTAACAGAGAAAACTGCGGTCGAGCTGCGGTCGTCCGTGATGTCAGTCGTAGATTCACAATTTTAGAAAAATTGAACTCGTTGGTACAGGACACACACGGTTGGCTTCACGGTCAACCGTGGTTCAGCCGTGTAGCATTTTTACCAAGAAAATTACTTATGTATTAATCTTTTGCTAGAGATAGTTTAGGCTCATGAACTCATGTCGTCTTACATATGATTAAGCACTTATCTCTTTTGTGTCATCATCAAAACAAAGTGATTAACATTTGAATATTATCATTGGATCATTAACCAACATTCTCCCCCTTTTTGATGATGACAAACATATAGGTAAGTGCTTACTTATGTAAGCCGACATAAGTGTTAACATCACTTACCATACACTTTCTCCCCCTTTTGTCGAAGCAAAAAGGTTAGCTCCCCCTGGAACTAAGTGCGCCCTAGAGTAATGCACCCCCTTGAATCTTACATAGCGGTAGATGATATAGCTCCCCCTTGAAATGTGCAATATAAGACTCATAGAAAAGAGGATTAGTCCACACATAAGTCATAATATCAAGTAAAGAGTGATATGAACTCAACGAGCAGGATTGACCTCCAATCAAGGGTTAGTACACACACATAATAATATATAGCAAACATAAGAATCATTGTGTGTCATAGATAACAAAGATAGTAGAGTGAGCACTTTGACCAATATATGTGATCGTTAGAGAGCATGTAAAATCAAAAGTGCGTATGAACCATCACATATCAGAGTTGATGAATAGTATAGCATGAATGTGTGATATAACATGTAGTGAGCAAAAGCCTTAGTATATCATGCAACATTATCATTAAGTACCAACATTACTCCACTAGTTCTACCAATTTCATGCATGTATAGAAGCAAGTAGGTTTAAGCAAGCATGTAAAACCATATAGCATATCATGGTATACATATTGCACATAGCACAGTGTGGAAACATAAGTGAGAGTAGCATGCAAAAGCTAATATACATTAGATCAATTGTCAAGTAAACAATCATGCATAACAATCATATTTATAATCTTAGATGCTAGAGCATGTATGAAGGAAAGTAGGTTCAAACAAGCATGTTAAAACACAATCATAACATAGCATAGCAAACAAGCAAGAGTAGCACACGTAATCATATCATGCAACACTATAGATACTATTATAGTAGTTTCAACAAGCATGTAAAGACACAAGCATGGCATATATATTGCACATATCATAAGCATAGCATGTTAAGTATATTGCACATAATATAAGCATATCATGTTGAATACATATTGTAAGAAGAGTAGCATGATGAAACTAATATATGAATAATGATCTAATTTATATATAAGCTTAAAACATGCATGAGGCACCTCTATTCAACATAATGAGCATACTAGTCGAAGCATGTCAAGTGATAGTCCTTAATAACACAGATATGATAAGTCTAAACGTTATCATTGAAAAATCATACACTAAGTTTCGGGTTATTCAAGTAAGAGCATATCTCTTTGTATACTTAGTGATGAACATATGTATAACCTAAACATATAGAGCATTTTAATATTTCACTTATCATGTAATGATCAAAGCTAAATTGGTGTTCAAATAATCACTTATTAAGTTGACTAGTCCAATTTTAGCACGAGAATGCACACATATATGAGTTTCGGAAGAGGTGGTACCTTAATCGAGGAAAGTTTGTTTCATCCTTAAGCCTTGAGTACATGATATTTCAATTGCTATATACTCTACTTTAGTAGTAGAGAGAGATCTACAAGTGTTTGTTCCTTTGAGAGCCAAGAGGTCATGCATAAACCAACTAATGCACATACACCACTTTTCTAAATAGTAGTGATCCACCATCATCCGAATCTCCAAGGCACATGATATTCATGATGCATAGAACCCTTTAGATTTCTCTAACGATCCTTTTTATGACTCAAAAGTGTGACATATCGGGACTTTCGTTTGCATGGTGATGAGCATAACAATGCGTTGAAGTCTCGCATGTATTATTAGAGATATATGCATGCATAGGATTCAAGAATAATATTCATCATAGTAAGCACATGTCACATCAAAACAAGCAATCATGCATAGGAAGCTCAATTAAAATTCATACTACAAGTGAGTAGCAATCATGCATAACAAGTAAGTAATCATGATAGTCAAATATAGGCATGTTCCATAGTATGAATATTGATGAGAAAATGCATAAACTAAATAACTAGATCAAGTAGGTATTTGACTTGTAAACTACGATGAACATGATATATGTTAAGTCACTACTTATTAGTCATTTATTCAAATATAGCTCAAGATTGCACTTAAATGATATAGCGTAACAAGAATCACATAACTAATGGTAAGCTAGCTAATATCAAAGTATTATTTAGCACTCAAAAAATATGATTTAAGAGAATTATCATCATGTAGAGATATGTTAACTTGACTACGTATAATGTTAACTAGTTAAAATTTTCGATGTATCATAGTTAACAATTTGGAGTGTTATATTGGATCATGAGTATAAAAACATCCATGCATAATTTTTCAACATGTTAATAAATCATAAGCATGTAAGCATATAAGCATGATGAAAAATATAAGGCATGTTAGATGTAGCAAATATTAAGCACAATGCCCTCACAAATAAGATTCAATTAGCAAGTTAATGAGCCTAAAGTGTGTAGTATAACAACTAACAAGGTGATTTTAACCAACATTGGTTTAAAAGATATAACTCAAGTTGTCAAACATGAAGATCATATGAGTATGCGAGTAAGACAAGTAGATTTGCACATATACGAACACATAAGCATACAAATATGGCATGTAGATGTTGCACACATACTTATACAAGCAATGAACACATATATGGTACATATAAGAGATAAAGATTATGCAGTTTACACCTAGTGTATAATGAGCGGAAGCCTAGAGTTAAGCCTAGAGTGTAAAGCATACCATGAAGCATTCAAGTTTCTCTATCAAGTATATTTCAAACTTATCATCCATGGGTTCAAAGAACTTGTCACAAAGAAAATGGTTAATTCGATCAATAACTAAGTCATGAACATCTATTTGCATAATTAAGGTTTCATTCTAATAATTCTTAGCAAATAATGTATTGGAAACTTTTTACCATTTCTCATGCATGACCAAGTAAGAATGCCCTAAGTGTATCAAAAATTTCAAGGTGCAAAGATATAACCTTTTCATGTATGTTCGATTATTTCTTAAGGTAACTCGGATGTCTATTTAGACCTAGTTAGGTTTTGCTTTCCAAAGAGTATCCTAAAGATGTACCTAACTTTAGAGTCACCCATAAACCTTTGAGTGATAATCTAGAATTCATTTCTATAGGTGTGTCTAATACCTTAGCACTTAGCATACCAAAACTTTAAGTGTATTCATTAGGTTGATTTATAAGAATGCTATCTTAGAGTTACGTTGATTCATGAGTTGCGTAAGGCTTTCAGAACACTCATCATTCTTTCATTACTCTCATTGCGTGTAAGTTTAAGACTTAAGACAATAGTTTAAATAAACATTTGTGTGGGGTAAGATTATCTAACTCTTTGATATATAAAAGGTTGGAGAAACTTTTCATGTAACTCGTTTGTTCTAGATGTTCGTTTGACACAAACCTAATCCTAGTTTAGAATTTAAGAGCACGAATCATTCTTAAAGTTTTCTAACCTCATTTATCCTAATATGTCTAAGTGTGTTTTAAGTACTTCAACAACTCAACAAACGCTTATGCGTTTAACTTGCAGCTTTTATTAATGACTACTACTCTAGCAACTTAGACAAGAATAATATCATTTTTTTTTTTTTTGTAATTTAGGTATGAGCCTAGAATGAGTTCTATCATCACGAATATATCTCCTTAAGCATAGATGATGAAAATCATATACAACCCCTTTAGTAAGACTACAAAGTTGAACTTTGGAAATCTATACTATACCTAGAAAATGAAGAACTTAGACTACACACTTAAAATATAATTTGACTCCTTTTGATGTCTCCTAAGGTTTGTTTAACATGATTCTCTTTGCTTATCATTGTTTACCAAATATTTACTTTGTTGAAGCAAACTAATGAGAATGATCTTATTAACACTTTAGCTCACTTAGTGATCATCGTATATTACTTTTAGGTAGATCTCTAATGATTAGTTTCATGGTTGTGTGATCTAGTCTTATATGCCATCAAATTAAAAAAATGTATTGATGCAACGCACATAATGACATGTTCTTATCTTTTCACCAATTTCACTTGAAAGCATATAAGACCTTCTACCTAATTGTATGCATAACATGTTTCTACTTTCAAATAAGTTGTGACCTAACTAGCATGTTAAGATATATGCACATAGCAAGCTAGAACTCAAGTAGCACATTTACTTGTAAGAAATGTTACCTCTACCGATAATGGTACTTCAAATATGTCCATCACATCATCATGTTCTTTGTGCTCGGGGTGACCTATTTATCATGGACATGTGTTTTGAGTACTTGTGATTACATCGTCTTCCACCACACTTGTTAACAAACCTACAACTTGTTAGAAACACAAAACGTGGTACCCAATGTTTGTTGGGTCCGGGGTTGTTAGCATTAAATACTCTTGCCCTAATCCATTTTAGTACCTTTCTCAAACACTAGAGTTTATCCTTTTAGACATGTTTATATTATAAGATTTGATAAACTAAGTTCATGTCTTGAGTGAGAATAATTTGTCGTGTACACTTATAGTTGTTTGAGAATCACTATCACTTATATAAACAAGTGTCATTTGATGACAATAAATAGCTTTACATTTAGCAAATATTTAGATCTTTCCAATAAACAATGTAAAACTAATGTTATAACTAATTTACAAAGAATCAACATCTAAAAGTATCAAACCACGACCAATTTCAAAATTTCAAAAGCACATTTTGATCAGAGCCTATGCGGTTGATCTCACGGTCGATCGTAGGTTCGACCGCCTACAAGTTTGGCACTATGTTGAGTTTTATAAAGTGTGTTTTTCAAAAACTTGTGATAGATTTACTCGGGGTGTATTTCATTTGGTATCTTTAAAAATAACTTTTACTATATCACCACTTTTTATCATTTTCGAAGAAAGGTAATTCTTTTTCTTTTTCAAAAATAGTCACAAGCTAATGATTTTTGGTTTCAAGTTATAATTACCCCTAAGTAACTTTCTGTTCGAGAAAACTTATTTAGATGCTTAGAGTCTAATCTTAGATATTATATCTATCACTTTAAGGCTCTAAGATGTGTGACAACCTATGTATTCTATCATGTAAGATCCATTTATCAAGCACACATTAAGCAATAACTCATGTCATTTTTTCATGCAAGGATTCAAGGCACAAGTAATTTCAATTATCACATACATTGCATAGACCTAAGTTTCATGGCAAGTTTCAACGTACTTCTATTGTGTACACTATAGTTGTGATTTTAACCCAACCCCACATTTTTCTTTACATACTTTCATTTTCAATTTGTTAAAAAAAAAATGTTTCTTTGTTCAAGCTTTTCTTTTTCAGTCATAGTTTTGTTAATTATCACAACATTTAAAGTACACAAATATTGAAAAGACTAAAAACAAACATGCTTACCTCACCATGTGAATGGTGGTATTTTTTCTCAAAGTAATGGATATAAGTTTGAGCATTCGGGTTCGATCCTTAACTCCACATCACACAAGTGTCTTGAAGTTGCTTCTCATATGAAAAGTTTCATCACGATTCAAGACTAACTCATCCAAAATCTCTTTTGCTTTCTCCAAACAAGTAGAGCTTGGTTCCAAGATCTTTGACTCGAGTTTTTGCACAAAATAGTTTTTCGACATGACAAAAACGTTTTTGAGCAAAGATTAGAGCAACCGCTCTGATACCAATTGTAAGTAACTAGAGGGGGGTGAATATTTACTTAGTGGTTTCTTAAAACTTTTTCGAAATCTTTAACAATCAAAACATAAGTTTTAAGCGTGGAAGCGTTTGTGTTTGTTAATACAAGTATGTAAAGAACGTAAGTGCACAAACACAAGGATTTATAGTGGTTCGGGTGGATGTTAACTAATCCACCTTAATCCACTCCCCAATTCTATGAATTGAGAGTTTTCTTCACTATGATACCCCCAAACCCGGTGGAGTGTCCGGATACAACACTAGCTCCTCGATAAGCCGCTACTTATGAACCCTTATGTCCCTTTGAAGAATTCACAAACACCAAATGCTCTTACCACAAGATCTTAATGCTCTAGCCTAGTTAAATCACAACTAGATTCTAGATCCCTTTAAGAAGATAGCTCACAAGTAAACTTATAGCTAAGCTTACAATCACTCATAGTTCTTCAATAGGTTACACCAACTTAATTCCCAATATAATTGATCAACTTCCTAGATCCCTTTAAGGAAGTTGAAACATTAAGCAAGATGGTGTTTCCTACCATAAGAATCATCTAACTTCCTTGACCCCTTAAGGAAGTGTCATACGAAGTAAACTTAAAGATACATATGATAAGTAAAAAGTTTACATTTCAATTCTACTTAGTGTAAGTAGAATCTCTCTTTCTCTCTTATAATCTCTCCATTGATATGTGCTTGAGGTTTGGGAGATTAGTAGATATGACTTTGAAAGAATGTTGGAAAGAGGTGGTCTTCTAGTTTGGCAAAGTGGTGCATTTATATTCCAAGAAAATATTGACAGACAAAACTGCGGTCGAAGCACGGTCGACCGTGTACTCAGCCGTACAACTTCTGTCAGCATTTTCACATATCCGTTGGAGCTCCTTTTTCTTTGAATTTTTGGCTTCTTTACCCAATATAGAGCCTTCAAAATATGCTTAATACACCTAGAAGTTAACTCCATTACCCCTTTGATCTTGGACATATGCATGGAGGTTGACATGTGCTAGCTAAAGAGGAAAGTCCAATGTCCTTGACCATTGTCATTGATTTCCTAAAAAGGTAAATGCTGAAATCTTGTCCCTTGACAAACCACAAAGCTCCAAACATAATAACCCATGAATCTTACACTTTGTCAATACTTGAATGGAAGTATCATACTTCATTGGTTGCTTGCAACAAGTTAATTTTGACTAGTTTGATTATAATGAAGAATCCTTTAACTATGCTTTAATCATCCTTTGACAACCCACAAGCCTTCAAAACTTCACTAGCCCATTTTAATAGCTTGTCATCTTCTTAATGGAAGTGTCTTGCTCTTTAGAACATACTTGCATCTTGATTGAACTAGTTTGATTCTAGTTGGAGCTTAAATGAACCTTGTTACAACCTTGACTAGCTTGAATATAATTAAAACTTACATACATACAAATGGTACTTAAAAGTAATGGAAGAGCACCTCTTTAATTGGGACTTTAATGATCATTATTAGTATGTTTAAATGACATTATGCAATAAGATAAAAAGATATAACACTTGTGTGTTTAATCTAAATTCGGCTCAAAATGTCATTAAGACGTCATTAGGTGTGATTAGTAAAAATTAACATCTTTTGGTTCAAAACTCTTTTGGAATCAAAGAAGGCAACTATTATAAGTATGTTTTAAAAGGTTTTGTAAAATATAGATGCCTCAAAGTGATCTAACTTAAAGTGGTTGAATTTGGTAACAGAGAAAACTGCGGTCGAGCTGCGGTCGTCCGTGATGTCAGCAGTAGATTCACAATTTTAGAAAAATTGAACTCGTTGGTACAGGACACACACGGTTGGCTTCACGGTCGATCGTGGTTCAGCCGTGTAGCATTTTTACCAAGAAAATTACTTATGTATTGGTCTTTTGCTAGAGATAGTTTAGGCTCATGAACTCATGTCGTCTTACATATGATTAAGCACTTATCTCTTTTGTGTCATCATCAAAACAAAGTGATTAATATTTGAATATTATCATTGGATCATTAACCAACATGCACTTTCCATATGGCAAAACTGATCTTGCCATCAAACTTATCGATATCAAATTTGGTGACCATTGTGACAACGCTCTGGATACCACTTGTAAGAGTTTAAAGTGTATGCGGAAGCAAAGATCGCAAAATAACAAGATCAACCAATAATATTGTATCGAAAAACAAATAAAGAACACCAACGATTTACGTGGAAACCCACAACTTAATGTGAGAAAAAACCACGGGCGACGATCACGAACAATCCACTATATCAATAAAGAGTACAAAACCTTCAATGGCATATAGGCCAATTGAAGTATAAAAGAGAATTAAAATAATTCTCAAGAACAACTCTTAACTAATTGTATGGACTGTAATATGCAGAAGGGAAGAAATCGTAATTGTATGTATTTGTTGAATGGATGGAATGTGCAGGTTATCTATATGTATAAATATAGATAGATGGTAGTCATAGAATAGGTAGGATATAATTTTAAATATGGAAACTAGTAATCATATTATAATACGGATACTAGTAATCCTATTATAAATCAAATAGGATAGATATCCTCCCAAAATCTTTTGCTTTTGGGCACGCTTCCAACACTCACCTTCATTACATCCCCAAAATAAATACCTTCTCATACTTTGTTGACTATGGACAGTCACGTGTGTTATTTAGAACATTTAAGTTTTACGTTATGACTTATTTTTAGTTGATTATATAATTTTGTAATAAGATATGATTTTTGATACCATTAACTTGATAAAAAATATCTAACGATGAATTATCTGATGACTATCATGGATTAATCGGATATGAATATCGATATGGATGAACGAATTAAAATTAAGTAAACATGAATATGGATATGGATATAAATATAGATATAGTGAAACTTTGTTTAAAACTAACTGTGTTCATACAACATGCGAGTACTCTGTAGCTAGTTATCCTGTATCATTTTAATTAATTTGAGCTTTTAATCAAAAATCCGTTAAAGAATCGTTAAACTCAAGGAAGCATATCGTTTTATTAATACTAACATATCGTTACCATCGATCTTATATTATTGGGAATACAAGATGTATACCCACGATCATCATATATGAAAAAGCTAGTCGTACGTGACTATTATTCATAAATCACAATCATAAGTTACTATATAACACTAGTTTTTTGCTTTCACTTCGATATATCATTGGCTTTTTCTTCAAAGATGTATTCAAACTTTTTTCATCTTCTTTATCAAATTTCATGTCCATCATCACATCCATTTTGCCCCACATGAATCTATCTTTAGCAAGCCATCTTTGTATCTTCCCCGACGTCTTTGGGTATACTTCCACTCTTCACAACTGCAACCTTGTCTACCTTAAGTCCTTAATAACCTCTTTTTTTCATCACAAATTCTCTTATTTCTTCACATATTCTCCTCAATAAATTATCATCATTCTCATCACTTTTTTTGCATCTCCGCAACAATGATTGGCATAGTCTCATGAACCTCAAATGCTGCGATACACCCTCCCCTTAGAAACCTTGGACACGATTCATATGCCACAGTTTCTAGATAATGAGCATGAGTTTCACACCCATTTTGGTGTTTTATTATGTCCGTACATCGGCCTAAGACATAGAGGAATCTTTCTTTACCTTTAATGATCCCTCGATCGCCTATTCGCATGAAGTGTTGATGTGTGAAACTGTTAAAATTACAATCTTACCTTGATATTATTGTTACATCTATTCTAACTTAAAATGTTGTTAGTTTCAGGACTTTGTTTGTTATGCTGAGAATTGAGAGGGACTAAAGTTGTCAATGTTTTTAGTAGATTAAAGCTGGATTCAAGTTGAAGGGTCTGAATGCACTTATCAAAAGTTGAAGGTCTACTTGGAGCCCAAGTTATTTTATGACATATAACCCGGTTTAGGGTTTGAGCAGTTCAATATTCTATCATTCTACAGATTCATTCTCTCATTGTTCTTCTCAATTGATGCAATCTTGTTTTAAGGTCTATTGTTCATATTCTGTGAACAATTGTTAGTGTATTGTTTTGATTTCTGTAATCTTGAGATTTGTTATCTCTTGTGTGTTATTTTGTTCGATTAAGGATCTTATAATTGTGGTTTTGATTGAGAAGATTAATCAAGTGTTCTTAATTGTGATTGGTTTTGTATATTCTCACATGGTATCAGAGCTTTACGGCCGATCGTGGTGATTATTTTTCTGGTTGTTCATCTGATTTTCAAAGGTTTTTTCTAGGGTTTCTTCATTCGCTCAAAGATTGAAGGACGTTCTGGTGTTGTGTTGTTTTCTCTGTGTTCGTGTGGGTGATAAATTCTTCGATCCATCTGGTTTTGCAGAAAACCCTAATTTTTCTCAAATTAGGGTTAGGGTTTGGTGATGTTCGTCTGGTCTTCTGGTGTTCATCATTCTTCTTGTTTCTTATTGTCTTCCGCTGCATCATCAATCATTCGTGATTGATTGGTTACATCTGAACTCTTCTTTTTAATGTTGTTATTATTTACCCTGTGTTGACTGAATCCCAGTGCCCAACTCTTGATCTGCGTTCTTGAAACGTATGAAAACCTGATCAAGCACTTGGTTGATTCTTGACCATTTGTTATATTGTGCTTCTTTATCCTTACAGGTTATTTTTGTTTGTGTGACTTATTTTTGTGTTTCTTTCTGTTAATTTGTTTTTAGTATGGTTATTTCAACTGGTGATGGTTCCAAGATCACTCAGGTGAGTGATCTTGATTTTGGAGACCCACTTTATTTGCATGCTAGTGATACAAGTACTACTGCTCTAATATCCTTAAAACTCAAGGGAACAGAGAACTATAATGTTTGGTCTAGGGCTATGCTTCTTGCTTTACAGACTAAGAATAAAACTGAATTTATTGATGGTACTTGTATTAAACATGATTCTGATGTGGTGTTAATGAGACAATGGGATAGGTGTAATTCTGTGGTCTTATCTTGGATTTTAAATTCTATTTCTGATGAGTTGTATTCTGGTCAAGTGTTTTCTCAATCTGCTCAAATTGTTTGGGAGGAACTTAAAGAAACATATGATAAAATAGATGGATCAATTACTTTTAATCTACATCATAAAATTAATACTTTAACTCAGGGTAGTTCATCTGTGTCTGATTATTATCATAATCTTAATGCTTTGTGGAAACAATTTGATGCTTTGGCTAAGTTACCTTCTTGTACTTGTAATGCTAATAAAGAATATAAAAGCCATAGTGACCTAATTAAACTCATGCAGTTTTTAATGGGCTTAAATGATTCTTATTCTTCAATAAGAAGTAATATCTTAAGTAGAGATCCTTTACCTAATATTAAAAGTGCTTTTGCTATAATATCTAGAGAAGAATCACATAGAAGTTCATCTACATCTACTTCTTCTAATATTTCTGGTAAAGGTCAAAATTCTGCTTTTCTTGTGGGTAAAACCTTTGACTTTAAGAAAAAAATTAGAAATGGTCCTAATCCTAATCTGAAATGTACTAAGTGTTTAAGGATTGGCCATACTATTGATAGGTGTTATGAAGTTCATGGGTATCCTCCTGGATGGGTAAAAAGACCTGGGAACACTGGAAATTCTGGAAATTTTAATAATAACAAGTCTGGTTCCAATTATAATTCTGTGCAGACTAGTTCTAATGTGATGTCACCTGTGTCATCCATGCCTTTTTCACCTGATCAAATTAATAAACTTATAGATTTAATCAAGGATCAGTCTATTAATGGAAATAGTCAAAGTAATATGGCAGGTACCTTTCAGAATTATAATGTGTTTTTTAATTCTAATTTCAACAGTTTTTTCAGATCTTCAAATGTATTTAAAACAAGTCCTATTAAAGGGTGGATTATTGATTCTGGAGCTACTCAACATATGACTGGAGATTTTGAAAATATCTTTAATTCTTATGATGTTTCTCATTTAAATTTAACTGTGTGTCATCCTAATGGTACTTGTGCTAAAATCACTAAAATTAGAAATTTACAACTGTCTAAAAATATCATTTTATATGGTGTGTTAGTAATTCCAGAATATAAAGTTAGTTTACTCTCTGTTAGTAAATTACTAAAAGATTGTAACATGTTTGTTGGTTTTGATGAAAAGTTTTGCTATATTCAGGATTTGAGTCTAAAGCAGATTGTGGGGATTGGTAATGAAAGTAATGGACTTTACTTGTTTAATTGTAGTCAAGGTAATAATCATAACATAAATGTTTGTTCCAATGTATCTGCTAGTTTATGGCATAATAGGTTAGGAAACCCTGCAAATCAAGTCTTAAGTATTCTAAAGGATCTGATTAGGGTTAATCCTAGTTCTGTTAATGATGTTTGTGATATATGCCATAAGGCTAAGCAGTCAAGGGAACCTTTTCCCTTAAGTGACCATAAGTCTGTTTCTGTTGGTGATCTTGTACATCTTGATGTTTGGGGTCCTTATAGGGTCACAAGCAGACAAGGATACAAGTATTTTCTTACCATTGTGGATGACTACTCTAGAGCTGTCTGGTTGTATCTTCTCAAAACTAAAGAAGATGTCTTTGTTAATCTGGAATTGTTTTATAATATGCTTAAGAATTAGTTTAGTAAATGTGTAAAAGTCTTTAGAAGTGATAATGGTACTGAGTTTGTTAATCATAAAATGGATTTGTTTTGTAAAATCAATGGTATTACACATCAAACTTCTTGTGCTTATACTCCTCAACAAAATGGTATTGTTGAAAGAAAACATAGACATTTACTTAATGTAGCTAGATCTTTGTTATTTCAAAGTGGTTTACCACTTATATATTGGTCTGAGTGTGTTCTAACTGCAACTTTTTTAATTAACAGGCTCCCTTCATCAGTGTTACATGGAAAATCTCCTTTTGAAATGGTTTATAATGTTAAACCTAATCTCTCTCTTTTAAGAACTTTTGGATGTTTGTGTTTTTCTGTTATTTTGAATGATTCTGACAAGTTCTCTGAAAAATCTGAAAAATGTGTTTTGATTGGTTATTCAAATGAGAAAAAAGGATACAAGCTGTTAAGTTTGGAAAATAATAATATACTTTTCTCTAGAGATGTCAAATTTTATGAAACAATTTTTCCTTTTAAAAATGATTCTGTTCTTAAAACTTCTGACTCTACTGAATCTGTTACTCATTTAAATTTTTTTGATTCTTTTTTTGAAAAAACCAAAAGTTCTTCAAGTCCCAATGATGAAGGGGGAGATAATTCTGATGAGGATAGAAGCAGTGGTCATGATTCTTCAAGTTTTGATGAATCTGATACCTCTATCTCACAAGATGCTAGTTCATCTTATTCAAACCCTGAGGGCAATTCTAATTCTGATCAAAGTAATGTTCAATGTAACACTGATGATGGGGGGAAACTAATGTTAGAAAATCTACAAGAGCTAAATTTTTTCCTAGTAAATACAATGATTATGTGGTTAATAATAATTGTATTGTTAGAAGTAATATTAGATATCCTATATCTAATTATTGTAGTTACTTAAATATGAAAGGTGATTATAAGTGTTTTATTTCTAACTTAGAAAAATTCGAAGAACCTCAAACTTTTAGTGAAGCTTGTGAAGATAGAAACTGGCAAGAAGCTATGAATAATGAAATGAATGCTTTAAACAGAAATAACACATGGATTTTAACTGAGTTACCTGCTGGTAGAAAACCAATAGGTTGTAAATGGATTTATAAAATTAAGTACAAGTCTAATGGGGAAATACAAAGATATAAAGCTAGACTTGTTGCTAAGGGGTATAGTCAAAGAGAAGGTATTGATTTTGATGATACATTCAGTCCTGTTGCTAAAATGGTTACTATTAGATGCTTACTTAACTTGTCAGTTCAAAATGGTTGGTCTTGTTTTCAATTAGATATTAATAATGCTTTCTTATATGGTGACTTAATTGAAGATGTATACATGACTTTACCTGAAGGTTTCTTTAGTAAAGATGAAACTAGGGTTTGTAAATTGACTAAGTCTTTGTATGGTCTTAAACAAGCTCCTAGGATGTGGAATGCCAAGTTGACTACTTCTCTTCTTGAGTATGGTTTTAAACAGAGTCTTAATGATTACTCTCTTTATATCTTGTCAAAAGATTCTGTGTTTATTGCTCTTCTTGTATATGTTGATGATATTATTATTACTGGTAATAATAATGATGAAATTAATAATGTTAAAAAGTTTTTAAATTCCAAGTTCATGATAAAAGATTTAGGAAAATTGAAATATTTCTTGGGTATAGAAGTTGTTGATACTGATAAAGGTTTCTGTTTATCCCAAAGAAAATATTGTCTTGATTTATTAAGTGATTTTGGTATTCTAGGATGTAAACCAATTGATACTTCCCTTGAAATTAATTCTGTGCTTGCTTCTGAACCTTCTGAAAATGATGAGTTAATACCAAATGTTACTGAATATCAAAGATTGATTGGTAAACTCATTTATCTTACTCATACAAGACCTGACATCTCTTATTCTGTTCAAACACTTAGTCAATATATGCATGCTCCTTTAGAATCACATGTTAAGGCTGCATTTAGGGTTTTAAGATATTTGAAAGGAGCACCTGGAAAAGGTATTCACATTACTAAAACTCCAGGTTTGTCTTCTTTAATTGCATACTCGGATGCTGATTGGGGTAAGTGTTTGAATGATAGAAGGTCTGTAACTGGTTACTGTTTGTTTCTTAATGGTTCACCTATATCTTGGAAAAGTAAGAAACAACCTACTGTTTCTAAATCCTCCACAGAATCTGAGTATAGAGCCTTAGCTGCAACTACTTGTGAAATTATTTGGGTTTTGAAAATTTTATCTGATTTTGAACTTAATAACCTTTTGCCAGTTAAGTTAAAATGTGATTATTCTTCAGCTCTTTTACTTGCTGCAAATCCTGTGTTTCATGAAAGATCAAAGCATTTTGAAATAGATGTTCATATTATAAGAGAAAAATGTATGTTTGGAATTATTGAAACCGAGTTAATTAAGTCTCCAAGTCAAGTTGCAGATATTTTCACAAAAGGATTATCTAAGTTGCAACACAATGTTTTATCAAATAAGTTGGGATTATTAGATTGTTTCAAGGATAAGATTGAGGGAGAGTGTTAAAATTACAATCTTACCTTGATATTATTGTTACATCTGTTCTAACTTAAAATGTTGTTAGTTTCAGGACTTTGTTTGTTATGCTGAGAATTGAGAGGGACTAAAGTTGTCAATGTTTTTAGTAGATTAAAGCTGGATTCAAGTTGAAGGGTCTGAATGCACTTATCAAAAGTTGAAGGTCTACTTGGAGCCCAAGTTATTTTATGACATATAACCCGGTTTAGGGTTTGAGCAGTTCAATATTCTATCATTCTACAGATTCATTCTCTCATTGTTCTTCTCAATTGATGCAATCTTGTTTTAAGGTCTATTGTTCATATTCTGTGAACAATTGTTAGTGTATTGTTTTGATTTCTGTAATCTTGAGATTTGTTATCTCTTGTGTGTTATTTTGTTCGATTAAGGATCTTATAATTGTGGTTTTGATTGAGAAGATTAATCAAGTGTTCTTAATTGTAATTGGTTTTGTATATTCTCACAGAAACTTCCTTTTAATTGGCTTTGAAAGACTTCTCTTGTTAAAGAAGGGTGGCTCAATTAACCAGAGGCATTACTTACAGAACAAGAAATACATATTTCACCCTCAACGCCGTCTTCTAGTAGCTAGTTTGTTTCCTCATTGATGATCACAAGGTTTATTTGATCTTCTTCATTGCCCACTTCATTGTAATCGAGTCGTGCACTAGGTATTAGCTTCTTGTGAATCGGAAAATTAGTTCCTTGAACTTTTGATCTCAATGATGTGGAGACGAAAGTGCAATTCTCAGCTAGCCCATAGGACGGGTTGATTGAGGAGGTGTTCAGACCAAAAGGACTGAGCCCCTCCACGAACTGCTTAATGGCTTCATGGTATATCGGTTCATTTATGATTATCAAGTTTTTCAGTGTAGTTAGGTTTATATGAAGGCATTTTTTTATCAAAAGCTTGACCTCGTTTTATGAGCAATGGTAATGTAAATGAAGGCACCGAAGTACATGACGCCTTGAAAGTGGTTATTAACTCGAGCCAAATCCTGGGGCGATTGATGAATGTGTTTGGTGAGGTTAACACGCAAGTGGCACCTGAAACAATAGTTAACAATAGAAACATAAGCCCACAATCATGGTATTGGGGTAGCCATGACGTTATGATACTATTTGGGTTAAGATCGTAGGATTTTCTAGCTAGTCGGACGTTATGAGCAGCTGATCCTGCAGTCATCAAGACAGGCTTTGGGATCCCGGTTGCACCAGAGGTGTACTGGACTAGGTACTCTTCATCTGGCTTGCAACCCTGATATGATGAATGTAAACTCTTGTCCACGACTACATTTATAAGACTTTCGCTATATATCCACTTGAGATCGCGTAATAGAGTATTGAGGGGGTTTTAAGAATTAGAAAGTTTGATATATTTTTCAACTTTTTCAATATAACTTTGCTCCCCAATAGCTGCTTTTAGTCACGTTTGAGATAATACACGAATGAGATGATGGTTATCATCATTTGAAAATTTTGGATTTGGAGGTATGATGGGCACTCCCACAAGTCCAGCTGGTTGACATCCAAATAGAATCTCAATGAGCTGGAGCCCAGGGGAGCATAAGATGATGAGAGTGTGTTGACACTAGAATATTACTCGAACTATGATATTTTTACTAATTTTTTAGATAATATTCTTTAGGAATATCCACATATGAGTGTGACTATTCATCGTGATATAATCGGCGACATGCTCCAGCCCAGAGGCGGAAAATCTAACGTATTGAAGATTTTATATATATTGCAGGGTTAAGGCTAAAAACGAGATTAAATTAAGCTGATAAATCTGATTAATAAATGCATGAAAATAGATACTAAAACTGGTATAGATAGTATTTAACGAGTTAATTACGTGTCATACATCTTAGTAGAATATGCTCCTACTCGTAGGTTTTTGTTACCACAGACAATATTTTGGATCAACCATTTTATTGAGCTATTGGTTTTTGTAATTTGACTTGCACTCTGTTCCAAGTTTACTAATGAAGAAATGAAGTGAAGAGAATAGCAAAGAAAATAAGATATTCAAAAAATTTTAATATGGAAAGAAATGTAGCAGAGAAAATTAATTAGTCACAATTTTAAGTTTGAAATATGTGATATGCAGTGTAGTTGTTAAGTAATTGTAACAAGGTAGTGTATGAGGAATAGATAAACCATCCTAGCGTAGTTTACAAAACTATTTTCACAAAATTAAGCCTATTTCTACATCTTAGATACACACATGTAACTAATAATCTCACCTTTGTAATAACCTCCTTGTAACCAACTTTCAACCTATGAACTTTGGTAAAGAGTAATGATCTAAATAGTTCCGGATTTTAATACATTCATACTACATTCATCCTATCACTATTTGAAATTATTTTGAAATAGTAGTCTTTTATATATGATTTATAGAAATAGTATTCGAATAAATTGATAAACATAGGATAATTGGCATTCCTAATGCCGGTTCGACCCTTGTCACTCAATACCGGCATTTGAAATGTCGGCTTGTGCCTAGATGACACCACTTGTCAACCCTTGACCTACTTTTCTGCCACCCGTGCCGTAAACCATCATTTGAAATGCCAGCTTCATTGCTTCTCTGACAAATTTATGAAGCCGGCATTTGAAATGCCGATTTGTACTGAACTGCAAAAAAAATGAGCAAGTTTTGATTAAATTTTCATAAACTTCACTCACTCATAAATGAATACTTTAACCGATCATTGTCCCATTTAACGTGTATTACAGAAGTGAATTTCGTAATGAAAATAAAGTTTACGATTATAAGTATGATTCGAAAGCTTTGTTCGAAGACATTGACTTTCGCGACTTTGGTTTACATGAGTTGTTAGCAATTTTGAAAGGAAAAAAAACACCATTTGAACACACTAACATTTTGTATTATGACTGTATTCCGGAATTGTCCGCTACTTACCTTTGTATCAAATGAACAATTGTACGGTCAACGAACAATTGTACGGTCGACGAACAATGGTACAGTATAAAATAACTCGTCGATTTGTGTTCAAATCGAATTTCTCTTTATTTAGTTTTAGAAGATGAAGAAATTTTGGGTTGGCGTTACATCGCCGAAAATGCCAAAATGGAGAAGATGAACTCGTTGAGTCTTTTTTGATGCTAATGAGCGTTATTATACGGATTTTGACTAAGAAACCGCTTGTGTAATATATTTAACTTTCTAGGGTTATAAATTATGTAATATTTTATTTATTATTTTAATTTATGTAAAATAATTGTGGGCGATGTATGCAAGCCGACATTCCAAATGTCGGTTTTTGGTGACAACGGTTGAACCGGCATTAGAAATGCCGGTTATACTTTGTTTATAATATTTTTATTTCAAGTACTATTTCTGTAAATCATATAAAAAACAACTATTAAAAAAGTTGCTCTAATCTGCCATTGCTCATACTCATCATCACAATATATATATATATATATATATATATATATATATATATATATATATATATATATATATATATATATATATATATATATATATATATATATATATATATATATATATATGGGCAGGATCAATAGGTAAGTAACCAATCGGGGGGAAGCAAATTTTTTTTTTCGTTTTTTATGGAATTTTTTTTCCGGCATCAAGATCACACGAAAATATGAACATTTAGAAGAGACACTTCGTGATGAATATTATTATTTAGGCGGGAAAACGATCGAAAAAAATAACATTCAAGATAATATTGTTCGTGAAGAATATGAACGTTTTGTTTTCTTCATATTTTGTGAAGTAAAATTTTGCCCGATTTAGAGTTTAGGGTTTAGGGTCCTAAACCCTAAATCCTAAACTCTAAACCGTTCGTGTTAAAAACTCAATCTAAATCTTAAATCTAAACCCTAAATCTAAACCCTAAACCCTAAATTTTTAAACCCTAATATCTAAACCCTATAAACCCTAATATCTAAAATCTAATATCTAAACCCCAATAGCTAAAACCTCAACATACGCTCAAAAAACACGATAATTGTTATATATTACTTCTTCGAGCGTTTTCCCGCCAAGATAAAAACATTTATCACAAAGTGTCTCTACTAAATGTTCTTATTTTCATCTCATCTATAATGTTCGTGAACAAAGTTTTTTCAAAAAACGAAAAAAAAAGTTTTTGCTTCCCCCCGCTTCCCCCCGATTGGTTACTTCCCTCTTGATCCTACCACTATATATATATATATATATATATATATATATATATATATATATATATATATATATATATATATATATATATATATATATATATATATATACATTCCATTCCAATACATCACAAATCAAAGATCAAAACACGAATTGAACAAATTAATGAATTAAATGTCATATCAAAGCATAATCAGCAACCATTGAACGATCAAGAAGCTCGGAATTCGTATTTGATTCGAGTTTGGTGCAGATGTTCATCACAGTTTGGTGCAGTTGTTGACCATAGTTTGGCTTTGTGTAAAAAGTCAAACCGATTCAAGCTATTAAACAATCTACATAATCACATATCAAAGTGACTGATGTTTAATGATCGTTATACATCGTTTAAGCTATCTAAGGATTTATTATCAGATTGATAACATCCAGAAATTCTTAGATCCAGAGTTAAAGTTTTGTGCATGAAAACTCAAAAATTCAATTCGGATAAGTTGTCTAATTTCATGCCTAAGAACCGATTAAAGAGTGTTATTTGAGTGATTTTAAACAACTTTCATGTGAGGATCATCGACTGAAAAGTAGTATTTCATAATTTAAATTTTGAACTTCAACAATGGCGCCATTCATTGATTTCGAAAGTTTCTGGAATTTGAGCAAGTTTTTTAGGCTTAGAATTGATTTAAACGGGTTCTAGAAAGGTGCAGTAAGAAGTTTGAATGATTATTTGTTTTGAATTCAGTCGGAATATCAAAATCACATGTTGCCGGAATTTTGACCAGAATATTTCGTCGAAAAAATGTATTTGATTGTGAAATTCTGTTATAAATTAACACGCATGACTGAAATCATTCATTTACCCACACACACGACTGAGCATGTTCAATTTTTAAATTGTACGTTGGAAATCAAGTCTCACATGTTTTGGGTTCAAGTTGAATCACAATCGCGCGTTTGAAATCTGTTTCACACACGATTGACATTGAATTTCATTCGATATATATGCATGACTGAGGACTCACACACAATTAGACATATACTCATTCACGTTTATGTTTCAAAATTCAAAGTTTCAGAATTTACAGTTCTTTGTTTATTATTTTGGGGAAGACGAAGGCTGAAAAAGAAAGTAAAAAGTATTAAAAGTGAGTACAAATTTCAGAATTGTCGTAAGTGGTTGAGTGGTATGTGAGTTGGTTCAGAATTCAATAGGTCTTGAGTTTGAATCGAGGGATCCACAGTTTTATTCTTTTTAAGTATTAAGTTCAGGTACTGTAGCAGTCTAGAATCGACAAAGCTAATTACCTAAGCCCAATTATCTGCCGCTCCATTTCATTTAAAAGTAAACATTTCTGAGTTAACTCTCTAATGGAAGGGATTATCGAATCAATGAAATTTAACGATTCTCGTTAAGATTTCTAATGAAATTTTCAGAAGTTCGCGTACATTTGGGATTAATTATTTCTTAAAGAATTTCAATTTCCATTTCTCAAAACAAGGTATTAAACGAACACGTTTTTTTCCACAACAACTTCAAACGATGAGTCGTTATACCATCTCAAACTAGATTTTATTGAATGATTCAACCCTCGAGACAAGAGATGTTCATATTGTTACAACACTCCATAATCGTGTGCACTTATTGTTTATGAGCAAGCTACAATTCTTGAGTCTATAGCTTTGTTAATAACTTTAGAGGAAGCGTCGTGTCCCTCAAATGTATCTATTCCTTACCAATATAGTTGTTCGTGCCACAATAGAAGTAAACGTTCCAATTGTATTTTTATACAAAATAAATTACATCAACGGTCTCAATTGACGAAAGAACGGTCTTTCGATTTAAAGAAAGCATCGGACAATTTGGAACTGAAAGAGCAAATTTGTACATTAGAAAGTGAACTGGGAGTTCAAAAGAAATCTACTGCAGACATTTACAAGTTGCAAGCTCAAATCAAAGAATTGAATTCACTTCTTTCATACAAAAAATCAAAGAATGAAAAGTTACAAAGAAGAGTGGATACTCTTCAAACTGACTTATAGATTCAAGCAAAGACTTGTGACGAAAAAGCTGAGAGTTCCGATCACATCATTCAGGATCTTCATTTGTAGGTTGCTGAAAAACAAATGCTTTCAACGGAAAATGGTTATCTCAAGTCCGAACGTGAGCTTAATTCCAAGAGCATTCTACAACTTCACACTGTTTTTGATCATGTTCAAACTCTTAACCCAACATTAACTCATGATTTTGAAAAACGCATATCTTATTTGCAACATGAGTTAGATGTTACAACCACACAAATTTCAAAACCAACAATGGTGTCGATGAGTACACATGGTTTGCTCATAAACAAAAGTAACAAAGTTCAAAGAAGCCAATTAATAAAGTGTATCATACCTCGATATAATTCAATGCCAATCAATCAAATCGACTGTGCCTACAAATGGTACGCCAAAATCGATTTCAAATAGATTTGATTACAAAATGGCATATACACATTTTAGTGTATCCCTCGGTCCTAAAGGTTGTAATTTTTTTATCAACATATATTACATGATGTATCTATTGCACATATTCATCATGAGATATCTAAACAAGATAAGCTTCAACAAAACTAATCAAGATGCATACTAAGCTTATGCACTAAAGTTTTCAAAAGAACAACTCTCCTAGCTAACTTCCTATGTTCGAAGAAGGGGAGCGACATGATTCAACGTTCAAGGAGGAGTTAAAGAAAATAATCAAACAAGTTCTTGATGGTTTCCAGCCATATTCCAGCTTCACCTTCTAGATGCCGTAATCAAGATTTGTTTCTAGATATTCAAAGAAGGCAGCTTTGAACAACTCATACGGGAGTAGCAAAGTTGAATACGATGACGGCCGCCCACCTTCCTCGTTCACACCATTCCACCGCCATAGAATTTTTACTATAAATAGAGGTGCAAACCTCAGTTGTAAATCATCCCAAATCACTCAGAGAAGTGTAATCACAACCTAGAGAGTGTGTGTGAGTTTGAGAGTTTTTTTTGTAAGAGTTTTGTAATACTCTGTAAATCTATTCTTGTGAGTAATAGAGTTGTTTTTCTCTCAAATTTGTATCTCCCAACGTCCAGGCGATCCTCGCTTCCTAACAAGTGGTATCAGAGCTTGGTTAGAGACGTTGGTTGAGTTTTTGGGTCTTCTGAAGTTTTCTCAAAATTTAATTTTGAGTGTACCATTGGATTCGTCTCGTCGAACCGAGTCCAACGCAAAAAACGGCGACTTAAACGGAGTTATAACGAGCCCAGAAAACGCGGTCAAAGTTTGGTCAACTCGCCGGAATCTCGCCGGAGAAGACGCCCAGTGCCGGAATTTTCGCCGGAGAAGACGATCACTGTAGCAGTCATGTAGCAATTCACTGTAGCAGTCCTGTAGCAATTCACTGTAGCAGCTGGCGGCACTGTAGCAAGTTCCCGTAGCAGTACTGTAGTAGTAATGTAGCAATTCTGAAATTTTACAATTTGGTCCCTGAAATTTTCAGAAATTCATTTTTGGTCCCTGAAAGTTTAGAAAATTATAATTTTGCCCCATAAGTGGAATTTAAGCCGCGAAGTGTCTATTCCACCATTTTCAACCGTTCCGGACGTAACGGTGATCTCTGTTTTCTACAATTCAACCCCGTTTGTGTTGAAAAATTATTTTTAAGGTGATAATGTCCACAGAAGAGTCAACATCATCTTCCGGAGCTATGATTATGCTCACAGCAACAAACAACACGCTGTGGAAACCTCGGATGGAAGATCTCCTCAGCTGTAACGATTTGTTCGATCCTATTGAATTGAAGGGTATAAACCCTGATTCTGCCAAAGAGAAAGAGTGGAAGAAATCAAACCGAAAAACTATTGGTCAGATTCGTCAATGGATTGATCATAGTGTCTTCCACCATGTTGCACAAGAGACAGATGCATATGCCCTCTGGAAAAAGTTGGAGGACATGTACCAGGCCAAGACTGCTCGGAATAAAGCCCTGCTGATGAGGCGTTTAGTCAACATGAAGCTCAAAAGTGGAACTTCAGTTGCCGAGCATACCAGTGAGTTCCAGAGCTTAGTCAACCAGTTATCGTCTGTAGAGATGCCGCTTGGCGATGAAGTTCAGGCGCTACTGCTACTTAGTTCCCTTCCCGATAGTTGGGAAACGCTGGTAGTAACACTCAGCAACTCAGCCCCGAATGGCAAACTTACCATATCAATGGTCAAGGATGCCCTATTCAGTGAAGAAGCAAGGAGAAAAGACATGGGCACAGATCATACCCATGCCTTTGTCACAGAGAATCGGGGAAGACAGCGAATGAGTAGCAAAAATAAATGGAGAGGCAGAAGCAAGAGCAGGGGCAGGTCAGCTGATAGCAGAAAACCAATATATAAATGCCATCATTGTGGATTAGAGGGACATATGAAGAAGAACTGCTATAGATTGAAAGAGGAACAAGGTCAAAGCAGTTCACAACCGAAGAATAAGGGTGGAAAAACATTAGTTGCTATCACAGGTGATGTAGCTTATTGTCCAACCCATGATGAGACATGCCTTCACGTCTCACAAGAAGATACAGAATGGGTGGTAGATACTGCAACTTCCTACCACGTGACTCCATACAAGGAATACTTCACAACATACAAAGCCGGAGACTTTGGAGCTGTGAAGATGGGAAATTCCAGTTCAGCTGAGATTGTCAGAATTGGTGATGTCAAGATAAAGACAAGTTCTGGGAGCACAATCACTTTGAAGGATGTCCGCCATGTGCCAGATCTTCGGCCGAATTTACTTTCCGGAGTAGCTCTCGACAAACAGGGCTATGATAGTCATTTCAGTAAAGGCACATGGAAATTGTCAAGAGGCGCTATGATAGTCGCTCGAGGACACATTTGTGGCACACTATACAAAACTCATGTGAAGATCTGCACAGACAGTATTAATGTTGCAGAAAAGGAGGCTTCACAAAATTTATGGCACCAGAGACTCGGTCACATGAGTGAGAAAGGATTGTCTACCCTAATAAAGAAGGAGCTTATCAATGTAGACAAGGACGCTGCACTAGATCCTTTCAATCATTGTCTGTTTGGTAAGCAGCATAGAGTCTCGTTTAATTCCTCTTCAACGAGAAAATCAGAGTTACTCAGTCTGGTGCACTCTGATGTTTGCGGTCCCTTAGAGGTTGAATCAATTGGCGGCAACCGATACTTTCTGACGTTTATCGATGATGCTTCTCGAAAGATGTGGGTATATTTCTTGCGGATGAAGGACCAGGTGTTGGATTACTTCAAACAGTTCCATGTCATGGTAGAACGTGAGACATGAAAGAAGTTAAAGTGTCTTCGATCCGACAATGGAGGTGAATACTCTTCCAGGCAGTTCGATGCGTATTGCAGATCATATGGCATCCGGCATGAGAAGACGGTCCCACGTATCCCTCAACACAATGGTATAGCAGAAAGAATGAATCGAACAATCATGGAATGTGTTCGGAGCATGCTCAGTATGGCTAAGCTACCAAAGCCATTATGAGGAGAAGCAGTCAGAGCCGCATGTTACTTGATCAACCGATCTCCATCAGTACCACTGAATTTTGAAGTTCCGGAGAAACTTTGGTCTGGAAAGGACCCATCATACTCTCACTTAAGAGTATTTGGATGTTTGGCGTACGCACATGTATCCAAGGAGCTCAGGCAGAAGCTGGATGCAAGGACCACTCCATGCATATTCATAGGCTATGGAGATGAAGAATTTGGATACAGATTATGGGATCCAAAGGAGAAAAAGGTGATCAGAAGTAGGGACGTGGTGTTCCATGAAAGCCAGACAATAGAAGATATTGAAAAGCCCACAATATCTCAGAAGACAAATGTTGCTGCTCAGGTGCCAGAAGCAACAATAGATTCATTCATGAGAAATGAATATTCAGTGCAAGAAGAAATGCCAGAAGTAGAAGATTATGGAGAAAATGACGGTGCTGATCAGGGGGAGCCACAACCCCATCTGCCAGACGTTCCAACACCATCACAAGGTCAAGATGATGGTGGATCTCCTCAGAATGTTCCAGAAGTTCGTAGATCTGAATGAGGTCGGATTCCATCGAGTAGATATCCAGAATCCGAGTACCTTCTACTTACTGAAGATAGAGAACCAGAGAGTTTTCATGAAGCAGTATCTCATAAGGACAAAGAAAAATGGTTGCTCGCAATGCAGGATGAGATGGATTCTCTGCAGAAAAATCAGACTTATGAGATCGTAGAACTTCCACAAGGGAAGAAGGCACTGAAAAATAAATGGGTGTTCAAGCTGAAAAAAGATGGTAGTGGAAAAGTGGTGAAATACAAAGCACGGCTTGTAGTCAAAGGATTCCAACAGAAGAAAGGGATTGATTTTGACGAGATATTTTCACCAGTAGTCAAGATGACTTCAATTAGAGTCATACTTAGATTGGTCGCAAGTATGAACTTGGAGCTTGAACAGATGGATGTAAAGACAGCTTTTCTTCATGGAGATTTACATGAAGAAATTTACATGGAGCAGCCGGAAGGTTTTGAGGTTTCAGGAGATAACCTCATATGCAAGCTGAAGAAAAGTTTATATGGTTTGAAGGCAGTGGTACAAGAAGTTTGACTTGTGCATGGTGAGTCACGGGTACAAGAAAACTGCAGCAGATGAGTGTGTCTACATTCAGAAGTTTTCTGAAGGAGATTTCGTTGCTCTTCCACTATATGTAGACGATATTTTGATCGTAGGGAAAGACGCAACGAAGATCAACCAGCTGAAGAAGGAACTCTCGAAGTCTTTTGACATGAAAGACTTAAGACAGGCTCAACAGATTTTGGGAATGCAGATAACCCGAGACAGGAAGAATAAAAGGTTATGGCTATCTCAGGAGAAGTATATTGAACGAGTGCTTTCACGTTTCCATATGAACAATGCCAAACCTGTTAGCATTCCATTAGCCAACCATTTCAAGTTAAGCAAGAGTTCTTGTCCCTCATCCAAGGAAGAGATCGGGGAGATGTCGTTAGTACCATATTCTTCAGCGGTTGGAAGTTTGATGTATGCAATGGTGTGTACGAGGCCCGATATTGCTCATGCAGTGGGAACAGTGAGTCGTTTTCTCTCGAACCCCGGGAAAGAGCATTGGAATGCGGTAAAATGGATTCTCAGATATCTTAATGGTACAACGAATCTATGTCTTTGTTACGAGGGAGCTGATCCAATCTTGGAAGGCTATACAGATGCGGATATGGCCGGAGATCCTGATAGTAGGAAATCTACTTCAGGATTCATTTACACTTTTGCCGGAGGAGCTGTTTCATGGCAGTCAAGACTACAAAAGTGTGTTGCATTATCCACAACTGAAGCAGAGTATATTGCTGCCGCAGAAGCTGGAAAAGAAATGTTGTGGTTAAAGCGTTATCTCCAAGAATTTGGAATCAAGCAAAAGGAGTACAAGGTACATTGTGACAGTCAGAGTGCTCTAGATTTGAGCAAGAACTCCATGTACCATTCCTGTACAAAACATATTGATATTCGCTATCATTGGATACGCGAGGTAATTGATCGACAACTGTTGAGACTAGTGAAGATCCATACAAAGGAGAATCCTGCGGATATGTTAACAAAGGTGGTGACTCGAGAGAAGTTGGAGTTATGCAGAGACATAACTGGAATGTTCGTGGATTCGGCTGAAGGGGGAGAATTGATGGTTTCCAGCCATATTCCAGCTTTACCTTCTAGATGCCATAATCAAGATTTGTTTCTAGATATTCAAAGAAGGCAGCTTTGAACAACTCATACGGGAGTAGCAAAGTTGAATACGATGACGGCCGCCCACCTTCCTCGTTCACACCATTCCACCGCCATAGAATTTTTACTATAAATAGAGGTGCAAACCTCAGTTGTAAATCATCTCAAATCACTCAGAGAAGTGTAATCACAACCTAGAGAGTGTGTGTGAGTTTGAGAGTTTTTTTTGTAAGAGTTTTGTAATACTCTGTAAATCTATTCTTGTGAGTAATAGAGTTGTTTTTCTCTCAAATTTGTATCTTCCAACGTCCAGGCGATCCTCGCTTCCTAACAGTTCTTTCATTCATTTTCAAACTTCAATATCCGACAACGAACAATTTTTCAAAAGAAGAAGATTATCCATTTCAAGTCAACAACTACAGCTATTCCAAGGGGGAGAGTTCAAGAATTCAAAGAGTTCAAGACTACAAAAATGATCAACCACAAAGCACATCAAGGAGAAGAATGTTAAGTTCAAAATATGTGATGTGCATTGTAGTTGTTAAGTAATTGTAATAAGGTGGTGTATGAGGTATAAATACACCATCATCTCATAGTTTACAAAACTCTTTCTCACACACTTACACCTACTTCTAAACCTTAGATACATACAAATGTAACCACTCTCTTACCATTGTAACAACCTCCTTGTAACCAACTTTCAACCTATGAATTTTGGCTAAGAGTATTGATCGACCTAACAACTCCTGATCTTCATACATTTATACTACATTCATCCTCATCTATAATATGCTATTGCTCATATTCATTTTCGCAATATACAACATATTCATATACATATACATATACATATACATTGATATATACATTCTAATACGTCACAAATCAAAGATCAAAACACGAATTAAATGAATTAATGAATTACACACAATAATCCTTTTCTTTCCCTTCTTTTCCTAAAAAACTCGGGAGCACCAAATTTTTTTTAATTCTATCTGCTTATGTTTTTTTTCTTTTTAAACAAAAACTCTGGAAGAGATTGTAGAGGACGGAGTTAAATATGTCACGTGTAAAAAATCCATCAGAAACCCTTTTCTTTGTCACACCCACTTTCTGATGGGTTCTCCTAGTAGTGTCGAAAGGGAGAAGCTTTTGATTCTTCTTTTCTTTCTTTTATAGATATGAAAATAGAAATAAGATATTAAAAAGTAACAATAAGACCAATCCCTTTCATTTTCCGTCATTACCCGCAAGTTACCCGTAGTTACCCGTAATGGATCATAGGCACGGGTTAGTTACCCGCCTTACTTACCGGTATTCATAATGGATTTGGTGAGAGCTTTATAGTGAAAATGGGTCCCATTTGCTAAAAAGTGAATGTTTCAAATAGACATTTGGTGAATTATTTTCCAAATGGCTATATGCCAAACACACTTGGTACGGTGAGTAACATTACCATTAGTATAAGCGTATTAATTACTAAGTATAAATAATTTTTATATTTTCTTTATTTGTCCTTTTAAAAAAAAATATAACCGTATTTATATTTATAAAAGTGTTGTTTAAAAAAATGTGATTATATGTATAATTTTTAAGATTTTTGTGTTAGTTTAAATAAATATAAAGAATATTAATTAATGACGTGACAGTTAAGAGGAAATGTTTTAGCCACGATAGGCAGTGTTTAGTTATAAGATTTTATAGTTTAGTTATAGCAGATTAAGAGAATGAATAGTTTAGCCATGATAAGGGGTGGCCTAATAACTCTTTGATATATAAAAACACCGTTCTGAATACTATTTTGACTCCTCGCGTTTGTCATATAATAATGGCTTTACACTTTTGTCCTATAGTAGGCTATATACCCAAAAAAACTCTCAGTGTCAGTTATATACTTTCAAAAAGTGTACTCATGTCAATAAAAATGACTTGCTACCGATTAAACAGTTTAAAATGATTATGTGAAATTTTTTGTTTTTCTTTTCAAATATGACATGGAATTTATGTGGCTTTTTCTTTTTTGTTTATCAATCACTTGCACGAAACCCTTTCTTTTTGCAATCTTTCATTCATGTTTAATCAAAACCCCTTCTTTTTGACACTCTACGCATATAAATTGAAACCAAATACAACCTAAATGATATAAAAAATACACAATATATACATTAACAGTTCAACACAACACAATGAAATAAAATGAAAGTGGAAGGTTCTTGAAACAGAAAATTGAAAATCGAAGATGATATGAACAATACACATTGACAGTCGTCGAAAACCCGTGAGGGTTTTTCTGCAACAACTTGTTACGTCGGAAAACCGAAAATTGAAAGCTTGTTTCGTCGGTAAATCGAAGGCTATTTTGACCGGGAAATTAGGCGGTGGTGATGATGAACCAGAGATGATACGATGATGTTGATGATATGAACAATCGAAGATGACATAATAATAGATAACAATTGCAACTTGTTTTTCCCTAAACACAAAAACCCTAAAAAAATCATATCTAATGATGATGATGATGAAGAAGAATCAATTAGATGCACAAGAGATTAGAAATGGATCGATGATGACGATGATGATGAACCAAAGATGAATTGATGATGATGATGATGAACCATATATGCTTGACCCACGAAACTGTTGATACAAATGATGATGATACAATGTTGATATGAACAATCGATGAACCAGATGCAAAACACATTTGTAGTAGATCTTAAAAACCGAAGATGATGATGTTTACGGATCCGAATTGTTTCCTTTTTTTAGTAGTAGTCCCTTTTAATTCTTTTGCAATTAGGAAACAATTGGATGATGATGATGATGATGATGATGATGATGATGATGATGATGATGATGATGATGTTTACAAATAATACAAAAAATAACTTTAAAAAATGACATGGAATAAAGAATAAAAATTGATATGGAAATAGATATCAACATTAAAAAAAAAAAATCCACCAATCGAATGTGTCATGACAACTTAGTGCCAACATATGCCACGTCATCAATTATTTTGGTTGCAGGTAAAAAAAGTATAAGACCATGAATAACCCTGCCTGTGACGTCACAGGCAGATTGTCTACTTTTTGGCCAAAAAGTGCAATCTGCCTGTGACGTGGCAGTGTCACCATTTGACACCAAAATAACCCTGACGCCCCTCCAGTGTCAAATAGGTCCCACCAGTTTTATTTTTTCTTTTTCTTTTTTATTTTATTATGCATATAAATTATATTACATATAATTAAAAACATATAAAAATTAACCATTACATAAATTTTAACCATTACATAAAATTCAACCTTTACATAAATTATTGAGTTTGATGTGTTAAAAATGATAGGTTTTGATGGGTTTATATAGAGAAGAATATAAATAATTCAAATAAAAAAAACAAAACAAAACAAAACAAAACAAAAATCATTTGAATGAAAGTGTTAAAATGAGAGAAAAAATTGAGTTTGATGTGTTAAAAATAATAGGTTTTGATGGGTTATATATAAAAGAAAATAAATAATTTAAATAAATAAAAAAACAAAAACAAAAAAAAAATATTTGAATGAAAGTGTTAAAATGAGAGAAAATATTGAGTTTGATGGGTTAAAAATGATGGGTTTTGATGTGTTTATATAGAAAAGAATATAAATAATTTAAATAAATAAAAAAATACAAAAACAAAATTAAAATCATTAAAATGCGTGGACCAATCAGAAACCTTGACGCCTTTTTTTTCCGTGAGAAAGTTGACTAACGCCCCGTTCGCGTCCCCGGTGACGCCCCACTAGGGGCGTCAGGGGGCGTCACCCGTCGCCAACATGTCTGACGGAACCCTTCTGACGCCGCGTTAAAATTGGTCTAATAGTTTATATTGGTACAATCTTTGAAAATATATAGCAGACAGTGAGAGTTTTTTTTTTTTTTTTTTTTTTTTTTTTTTTTTTTTTGAGATATATAGCCTACAATTGAACAAAATTGTAAGTATATAGCCTATTTGTAGTTTAACGTTCTAATTTTTTTTTTTTTTTTTTTTTTTTTTTTTTTTTTTTGAAAGGCAATGTTAGTGGTTAGCTCACGAAGTTAATTCACGAAAATCCCCCCCCCCCCGAGACTCGAACCCTGGTCTCCTCGAACACCATGTTAACACCATGTTAACGTTCTAATAAGTTCTCTTTGAAGACACTTTGATTGACGTTGTCGTCACCCTCATTGCTCTTCTATTATTTCGTTTTCTCTTATTTTAGAGCTTACTGTTTCTCAATATCGTGTGGTTTATTTCACTAAATTTATTTCACTATTTGTAGCGTTAACTATATGAGATTATAAGCTACTCACAACTTAATATATATTGCAATAATTGTTTTTTTTTCCTTCTTAAACGGAGGCATAAAGCTCCAGCGCCACCCTGGTAAATCATGGTTATGTACGATATTGATATGTACTAGTGCTATACATGCATTGTTTCATCCGTATACTGAATTTTAAAATGCCTAAAAAGTTAAAGTATGTCCCTCGTTTTGGCATCATTCTGAGTAATTTAATCACACGGTGGGTTTATTAAAACACGGGGTTTACAATTAATTGTTACCATCATTATCTTAAATTTCTTTCTTAAGAATTTATGAGCAAACATGAAAACATGAACGCTAGTGTCATTAACACATTCAACGCATCTTAAACAATATAATTTGTTATCACGAAATTATATATGTACTTTACTAGTATAAAGTTATCTGTGACAAAAATGTGTTAGAGTGCGAAGTTCAATAAACAAGGAATTAAACGAGAAGTCGACTAAAACAAGGATTCATGGCATATGCGTGCCATCGAAGGAATTAAACGAGAAGTCGACTAAAACAAGGATTCATGGCATATGCGTGCCATCGAGACCGCAATGGCTTCCATCAAGACCGTGATGGATGTCCGACCAGAATTAGATTTGGATTAGCACTTCGTATTGCGTTTGTATTCATCTTAGTATAGCACTATAAATATATCTCATGTACCTCTAGCCTATATGCATGAAAATTAATAGTTAAATTACTGGTTTACACCCGTGAATTAAACCTTTCTCCATGTTTTAGAGTTGGATATAACCACGTTAAATCTCGTTTCGTTTATCTTTATTTTATTGTTATGTTTTAATTATTCGTTTGTCGTAGTGGGTTTATGATCGTTGAAGGTCATGTTTCTTGGTTAGGGTCCTCACGAACTCTTAACAAGTGGTATCAGAGCCAGGTTTGAAGATTAGGCACGATGGCGAATTGAAAGCAAGATTTTTGATAAAGTTGATGATTAGGGATATATCATCGGGTCATTAAAATGACGTGCTTAAGGATTTGTCTTGCAACATGTACCGAGACCAGGTGATTAAGTTGTTCGCGTTAATCTTGAGGTATGTCTATGTATCCATGGAGATTGATCACACCAGGGTTTGTCCAATTCTGGAGGTTTATGATGTAACGGTGCACACGGTTTCGTTGTGATGGTGATTTTTTTACGAAGGGTTACGGAGTCAGATGTCAGGTCGACGGTTTCGTTGCAGAGAGATTTTCAGTAGATTTGGGTGACGGATCTGAGTTCACATTCCTCGCTATCCCATGCAAATGATCGATTGAGCTATCAAATTCAAAGGTTTCACGAGCAGTTGGGGTATCAAATTCATAGCGTGTTCGTTAACCGTTATATCGACTTAAGTTTTGAGTTGTTGGTAATAGACACATGGTTCTACATGTGGTACAAATTCGAGGATGATCGGACCGTTGGATTTTCAGATGCGATTTTTTAAAGTTGATGCAGTTTCTGGATGAGTGTTTCGAGTTTGATGACGCGAGCGCAAGACGGGGTGTCTCATGAAATTTCAAGCGATTCGAGTTGTGTTTTTAGAGATGTTGATTTGTTATGGAAGATCAATAGGGTGGTTTGACTCAGATTTGGGCAGTGTTGTAATGAACGAGGTGCATTGGTGAGAAAGTCGACAATGGAAGTTATCCTGGAAGTTTGGTGCTTGCGGGTTTGAAACGAAGTGACCAAGTGTATGGTCGAATATTCCAAGTTCTATAAAATATGCAGGCAGGTTTGAGTTTCTCTCACTAAGGGTTATTGGTTGTCGAAGGGTGTCGGATAGAACGCGTTCGACTGTTGCTCAGGTTTTGGTTGAAGGTTCAGCAGAAGGAGCGGTTTTTCTTCGAAGGTGACCAATTAGGAGTTTTTGGGTGACGGAGGGAGTGGATAATCTTGTAAGTCCCGGAAATTGAGCTTTCTAGGATCGTTGAGGGTGCGGGGAACTTTGTGTGAGTTTAGTAACCGACAGAAGTTATCGAGCTATTGTGAGTTAGGCAACTAGTTGGGTTGTGGAGATGATTGAGCGACTTATTTCTCCAATATTCTAGCGTTTAATGTGTTGATTCCGGATAACACGAGGGCTTCGAATACTTGTTTTACTCTTCGATGGAAAAGAAATTTGTGATTGACCGGCGGTACGAACCATGTTTCTTCTCGAGTAGCAGCGGTTTAATTCTTAGATGATCGTTAGTTAAATCGTACGATTTTCTTACGCCGAATTTTTTTTAAAACTACATTTAAGAATATTTAACGGTGATTACTTGAACTCTACTTGTCGGATTGTGTGAATTCATAACTGATCCTTAGAGGATTACTAGAATTAAAAATGTGTGACATATGTTAGACTAACATGCTTCGGTTTATGAGGTGCATAGAAAATGGTAAAGTTATGAAAACTGCAGATAACGTTTTTCGAGATTGAAAAATACAGATAGCGTTCTAATAATTATTTTTTTATAAGTATTTAACTTTAAAAATATATTTAATTAATAGAATTAAAGTAAAATAAAAACTTGAGAATACCAGTTAACGCTCTGGTAACGTCCCAACTTTACGATTCGGTTATCGACACTAGGCAACGAAACGAATGATAATTCCCTTTTAATGATTATTTTATATAATTATTATTATTATTTTAAATAATTTAATTTATTCGGATTTTTATAAATTAAAAGTGAGAGAAATTTGTTTTAACATACGGTTAACGTATCGTGAATTCGTTACAGTTAATGGTTTAGCAAAACGAGACCAAACGACCACCTAGTAAACGAAAACGAGCCCGGAAACAACCCTATAAGGCCATTCGGCCGAATCCATGCCACATCCCCATTGTTTTGTTATTTTGGCCACTAGTGATTAAATTTGATCCGTGATTAATTAGTTTTAGGCCCTAAATATATCCTTAAGTAAACTGTGTTATCCCTAATTCTCCCATTCATCTTTTTTTGCCGATTTCTCTGATCCCTCTTCCTCTAATCGACAACCACCATCACCACAAAAATTCACCATCAAAATTTAATTATTTTCTTGTGCTTATTTGAGAAGAATTATTCCCCGTGTCGTTCTCTACGTTTTGGTGTGTGCAATTTGTTCTCTAGTGGTAAAACTTCTCAAACCCTAATCATTAAATTCATTTTTTTTATTATATTCATAGTGTCTTGTTGTTCGTACTCATGTACATGTCCAATTATATGCGTTTTGTTGCTCGATTTGTTCGTTTGTGTATTATTATTTATTTTCATTTTTAGGTCAGACCCTAACCATATGAATGACTTGAATTCAGTAGATTATATGTGTATAAATGGAAGATTGCATGTTTTCCGTGATGTTTTTCATATTCGTGATATGCTACTGATTATGAAAAGTTGATAATCATGTAGGTCTTGAGTAATAGTATAATTTTCATATAGGACTTGCATGAATCAAATGAATATGTTTCATGTTATAGATATTCAAAATTTGACACGTTTTGAATGATGAAATACTTAAAACAGGTCTAACTGGAAATTTAAAATGATTTCTGGAACATAAGGATTTGATATCTGGAAAGTTCATAATTAGTATATAATTTTTCATGTAGGATATGTGTCGAATAGATTCATACTTTGTGAGATAATTGCAGGCCCAAACAGACACCCGAACTTGGACTGCATTTGTCCCGAGTTAAAAATAGAAAATGATATAATGTGAATTATATGTTGATTTAAGACTTGCACTTCTAGAAAATGAATAATTATATGTGTAATAACATTTGGTTACTGTATGTCAACTTGTGAAACCCACTACATTAGGAGCTATAAGGGTAAAAACATGATAACTCTAGAATCTTACCAAATCAGTACACCAGACTTCTGAGGCTAAACTGTACGAATTGGCTACACAAAATGCTTAGAACTTTTTACATATGAAACTTTGGAATTTTCATGACCACCTCTCACTAGCCTTGTATGATTTTCAAATAATTTACAAAATTGACGCGCATGCTGAAAACTGATATGTGCAATGTGAACTGTAAATGTGTTTTTATAAATGTGTTGACAATATGGCTTAGATTTTTAGAAGGGTATAATGTATAACTAATGACATGTACATCACCATGTGCATACATTACTTTCTGTGTGTTTTATGGACTTATATTTGATCACCGATTGACTAATTAAATGACTCGTAACTGAAAAACGTTAAAACTATGAAACTAAAATTTGAAAGTGGTCAATTAAACTCAGTTTGATTTAGGTTGAACTTCTTGACCAAGTTTGACTTTTGTTAACTTGCATGAGTTCCGTTGACTATGTGTTGACTTTTACCGCATAATTGAGTCGGACTGAGCAATAGGACAACTTACACTATTGATCAACTACTGTTTGGAATATAACTTACGTGACAACATATATATATATATATATGTGTGTGTGTGTGTGTGTGTGTGTGTGTGTGTGTGTGTGTGTGTGTGTGTTGCATTAAATGGTTGCGACCATCCAGTTTACTTGTTGCTTTTTGTATTTCGTTACTGAGCACTCAAGGTGAGTCTACAGTCCAATTTTCACTTTTACTTTTAGGATGAGATAACATGTGATAATGCTAAAAACGAACATATATTTCATAGCGTTATCCCTCAAGAAAGACAAGCTTTTAGTTGCAATTGTTCTAATTTCAAGTAATTATCGTTTAAATAATAAAAGGTGAAGACAAAAGACAGATTCGACGAATTGAAGACGCAAATGACCAAAAAGCTCAAAAGTACAAAGTACAATCAAAGTGGTTCAAATTATTGATGGGAAACGTCTCAAAATTACAAGAGTACGAGACGCAAAACGCAAAATACAAGATATTAAATTGTACGCAAGGACGTTCTAAAATTCGGAACCGGGACCAGAGTCAACTCTCAACGCTCGACGCAACGGACTAAAAATTACAAGTCAACTATGCACATAAATATAATATAATATTTAAATAATTCTTAAAATTATTTATATATTATATTATTATTTAAAACTGTCAGCAAACAAGAAAACAAACGAAGTTGAGCTGGAATCCCAGGCCATGCGATCGCATGGCCAGGAAGTAGAAAAACCATGCGATCGCATGGGTAACTGTACATGGCCACACCCCTATAAAAAGCAGTTTTGGTGATCGAATATCAACATCTTTTTCTTTCCTCTCTTACTCTCAATGTATATATATATATATATATATATATATATATATATATATATATATATATATATATATATTAATATATTAATTTTAATTTTAATTTTAATTTTAAATTCTAATAATAAAGGTATGTTAGCGAATGTTGTAAGGATGTAAGTCGAAATTCTGTCCGTGTAACGCTACGCTATTATTCATCATTGTAAGTTATGTTTAACCTTTTTAAATTAATGTCTCGTAGCTAAGTTATTATTATGCTTATTTAAGCCGAAGTAATCGTGATGTTGGGCTAAATATTAAAATTGGGTAATTGGGCTTTGTACCATAATTGGGGTTTGGACAAAAGAACGACACTTGTGGAAATTAGACTATGGGCTATTAATGGGCTTTATATTAACTAAATGATACCTCGTGAATTTAATATATAGACTTATAATTTGACGTATTTATATATAACCACATACGCTTGACTGGGTATGGTGGGCGGGATATCTATAAATACCAATCATTGTTCATTTTACCGGACACGGAACTGGATTAATAGTTAATAGACTTTTGTTGAAACAGGGGTGGATTACATTCAAGGGTAATTAGTGTAATTGTTAACAAAGTAGTAAAACCTTGGACTACACGCAGTCGATAACCTGGTGTATTCATTAAACAAAGTATTAAGACCTTGTTACAATTCGAATCCCCAATTAGTTGGAATATTTGACTTCGGGAATAAGAATAATTTGACGAAGACTTCCGCATTTTATGATTATGACTGATGGACTATTATGGACAAATCCGTATAGACATATTGAATAATCCAGGACAAAGAACAATTAATCCATGGTAATAAACTAAAATCAACACGTCAAACATCATGATTACGGAAGTTTAAATAAGCATAATTCCTTTATTTCATATTTAATTGCACTTTTAATTATCGCACTTTTATTTACTGTCATTTTATTTAATTGCACTTTTAATTATCGCACTTTAATTTATTGTCATTTTATTTATCATACTTTTTAATTATCGCAATTTTATTTTATCGCACTTTTATTTATCGCAATTTTATTATCGTTATTTACTTTACGCTTTAAATTAAGTCTTTTATATATTTAATATTTTACATTAGGTTTTAACTGCGACTAAAGTTTTAAAATCGACAAACCGGTCATTAAACGGTAAAAACCCCCTTTTACAATAATAATACTACTTATATATGTATTTATATTTTTACAAATATAGTTTTTAAAAATATAGCGTTAAACTTGGCGAGTTCCCTGTGGACGAACCGGACTTACTAAAAACTACACTACTGTACGATTAGGTACACTGCCTATAAGTGTTGTAGCAAGGTTTAGGTATATCCACTCTATAAATAAATAAATAACTTGTGTAAAATTGTATCGTATTTAATAGTATTTCTTAGTAAAAATTAATAGTATTTTATATCCCTTCGCTTTAACATCAACATGCTACTTTCAAATTGTTTTATAATTTGGACACGAGTACTAAACTTTATACATATGAGTTACTGTTCAGAAAGCCCTTAAATTGAATACGATAGTTACTTTTGTAAGCGCGAATCATAGGGACAGATCTATTAGGTTTGACATCCTCACTACTACATACTGCGGTGCTTATTACTTAGTAAAGTGTACACATGAACAAGTGTATACTAAGATGGGGCAAATAAAATCCCGTAGTTCTAAACTGCTCGTCGTGTTAAGCTTTGTATTCAAGTGCTCATAAGAATGTATATGCTTTTACAATGTTTTGTACGAAATTTCGTTGTCTAATACTAATAGCTGAATACTTAAACATGTAGATTCACCAAAATATTTGTTGACTCGTTTTGCATGTTTTATCTCAGGTCCATAGACGTTTAGCTTCCGCTTGTACTAGAAGGTGCATGGTAATTACTTGCTGGAGTCCAGAATGTTTATCAAAGACATATTTTATATTTAAACTATTTCATTTATTAAATACGGTTGGTTGTTTACTACGGTCACTGTTGGTATTTATTACTGAGACTTTCATTTAAAGTCAAAAGTTTTATTAAAATAATTGCGAATACTTATGGAAAACGTCTCATTTAGAGGACATAACTGTTACTGTGGAACCCGATGATTAATGCACCGTCAAATGGAATTTGGCGGGGGTGTTATAGATGAGAGGATGGGGTTTGTGAAATTCAGTGTTATGAGGAGGTCAGTGTAGTAGCGAGAAAGCGAAAAGTTAAAAATGTGGTAGCCTCCGAGGTAGTGATTGTGTTCTCACTTGGGTGCCTTGATAAATAGTCTACAAATGCGTATGCTGGGGTTTTTTTTTATTGTTGGTGAATAAAATCATAGATAAACGGAATAATTTGTACGAGTGATCGTTGGCATGTGGGTTTAGGATTGGACATGTCTAGTACGATGGGTGAGGCGATGTTGTCTCATGAAAGAATCCTATATTGAAGTCTCGCTCGCTTCAATTGGTCTTCTAGTGAAATAAGATGATCTTCTAGGTTTAAGAAGATGGTAGTGAAGAAACCGAGATGACCCAAGCTAGTAACTATGAGATTGGATTATCGCTCAGCGATGTTTTTAGTATCGAAAGACTTCACTTGCTCGTACGTTAACGAGTGAAGTGCGGCGTGATTCGGGTGGTTTATCCGACGTATTAAAAGGAGTTGGTAATTGGCTAGTCTAGAGTTATTGTGGCTTTGAATAAAAATAGTTGACGGGTTGGCGAAGGTTGAGGTTGTTTAATACCTCCTTCGAGTGAAAGATTGATGGTGTGCGAAGTTCGAATAAACAAGGATTTAAACGAGAAGTCGACTAAAACAATGATTCCTGGCAGTTGTGTGCCATCGAAACCTGGATGGCTTCATTCGAGACCGTGATGGGTGTCTGGCCAGAATTGGATTCGGATTAGGACTTCGTATTGTGTTTGTATACATCTTAGTTTGGTACAATAAATATATCTCATGTACATGTAGCCTATGCGCACGAAAATTAATAGTTAAAATCTCTGGTTTGCGCCCATGGATTAAACTTTTCTCCGTGTTTTGGAGTTGCGATATAACCACGTTAAATTCCGTATCGTTTATCCTTATTATCGTTATGTTTTAATTATTCGTTTGTCGTAGTGGGTTTATGATCATGAAAGGTCTATGTTTCTTGGTTAGGGTCCTCACGAACTCCTAACAAAATGAACATTTTTTTGACATTAGACGAATTCAGCGATGATTCTGTGTAAATGCAATGTATAACTATGCATCATATTTTTTTAGAACGGCCGACATAACTATGCATCATATAACAATAACAATTACTTATAATTTCGTGATCAAAATAGAGTTAGTAACAGAAGAGTGCAATTCACATATTTGTTAAAGCGTTTCGTTGACAGATCATCTTGATTTATCGTTCAACTCGATCACTTAACAATTAAATTACCGGAAGAATTTATTTAAGTTCGGGATCACTAGAACCACTTAAGTACAACACACGTTAAACGTACCATGTTGTGTTTATTTAACTTCTCATAAACTCAGCTAGACTAACTAACTTAAATGCACCTTCAAATAATTTAATTCTTTTTCTCTAGTGGATTAATGCATGCTGCTTTCCCTTTACTTCCTTCATAGTCTGGAAGTGGAATTTGTCCTGCTTCAATAGCCTTAACATCATCAACCAGCTTTTGATAGTGAATCTTCACTTCCTCCACCGTTTTCCCTGTTTTTTTCGCGATGAGTAGCCATCGTTCTGTATTTTCTTTGTCGTAAGTAACCAATGCATTCTCAAACAGCTTATTTTGCTCCCAAGTCCATTCCATTTCTTTCAATTACACAAATTGCATTCACTACTATTTTATACATAACTTGAGATTGGATATATAGAGAGCCAGGTCCATTACAAGTAAAGTTCTGATTCAATACAGTTAAGAGAGTGTTGGCCTTATTATTTGACTATATATAGGACAAAAGTCCTAGTAACTTGCTAAGTTTTTGGGAAAAGAAGTTGGTCTTGATTGATTGGGGGAGTATAACCTTGAAAGTTGAGAAATTAAGATTCTTTAAGTAGACCACTAATTGGATATGCATTTTATACATGTCTGATTTGGTGTTTATCAGGTGGGCTAGAGACTGCTAGCTTATATATTTATATTTAAGAAATATTTTTCTTTCGAATATACATATATACAAATAAATAAAAAGATCGAAAATCAAGTATAACTATAGACTCTAAAGTCTGTTTATCCGAAGATCTAATTCTGTAACATAGTGAACTAACAATTGACGGGAGCCGTAACAAACATTCTAACTCCCTTGAAACTAAACCTAAAGTCATGGGTACAACTAGGGTTGTGCATGGTCCATACTCAACCAGACCAGACAATACCCGGACTAGATCGAAACTCAATTCTTTATAAAAATTGGAACCGAAGTCCGGACTATAAATATATGGTTTAGTTCGGTCTGAATTTAGCGTTGTTCCATACGGTTCTGATAAAAACTCGCCCTTATTTATATATATATATATATATATATATATATATATATATATATATATATATATATATATATATATATATATATATATATATATATATATATATATATATATATATATTCACAAATTTTCAACACACTTCATATATTATCAATATATTGTTGGAGTATGATACAAACACAAAGCGAGCAGAAGCATATTCAAAACATTACAAAATCATACTATTTCAAGGACTCATGTACAAAATTTTTAGCAAACAAAATAAATCAAACAAGAGAAGGATAAGATTACAACCTTTGTAGTTCTTTCTTAGAGATCCTTGCGGTGAACTCAAAAGAGAGTTCCTCTAAACGGTAGGCACCCAAAGTTTCAACGTTGCTCGATCTACACCTTCTACTAATCGGATCTTTTCTTCTTCCTTTGAAGCTTACCAAAACCGAACCCCAAGTTGGATCTTAAGTATTTGGTTACTTGAAGATGAGAGAGTAAGTTATGAGATTTGATGGAATGCACACTCTACTAGTTGCATGTATGGGTTTAATAAAAGAAAAAATTACGCCGTTGGTCACTCATGTTTGTCATATATTTCACATTAGCCCCTAACGTTTATTTTGGACGCATTTGGTCACCCAACTATACACAGGTTTCGTGGTTGGTCACTCGGTCTGACAAATGTTAAACTATTCCATTAAAATTGATCATGTGCCTTGCACGTGAGGGTATTATGGTCATTTCATTATTCTTTTTCATTTTAACTAATCTTCTTCTCACTTTATTCTTTACAAATTTTATCTGTGTATTAATTTGGTTCTTCACCAAACCTAGATCTAAAAGAAGAAGAAAAATGCCTAATCAATTCTTCAAAAAACTCATATCTCGTAATTAACGTCATTTTTTGTTTAAAGAGGGACTCGTTATTTGAACCCACGATCAAATCGCATGAATCTGCAAACACCTCCGGTCTCGCCGGAAACATGTGGATTGACGAATGGGTTTCTTAGATCTGGTAGAGAAAATGAACGGGTTTAACGAACGGATAGTGTTTCGTTTGGATTGACGAACGATTTCCCACATAAAGGGTTTGCTTTTTGTTAACGAAAAAGGAAATGGTGTGGGATACAACGGCGACGGCGACGGTGGTTTGCAATTAGGTTTTAGCTTTGTTAATTTATTTACATAGATGATTCAAATCATGAGTTTGTATATGTGTTTGGATCTTATATGTATTACTTGTATTTTGTGAATAAAAAAATTGAAGGTGTGAATATTGTTGTGCCGCTGCTTGATTTTGATGTATGAATTTTGTCTATTGAAGGTATGAATATGAATTTTGTTTGGATCTATATGTATGGATTTTTGTTTCTGCTGCTTGATTTTGATGGTGACGAAAATGAAGTGAACATGAAATGCAGATGATGAAAGGTTGGGTTAGATGTGTATGTTACTTTGAGTTGAGGAATAAGAAAAAAATTTGATGATAGTGGGGGTAACATGTGATTAGCAGCAGACTCTCTTGTTTATTTAGGTGTCTATTAATTTAGGTGTTTGATTTTGTAGTGATGAAGGTGTTTTTGAAATTATTAGTGGTAAAGGTGTTTATAAGGGGTGTTCTTAAAGATGAAGATGTTAATGAAGATGATGAAATGAAGGGATGGATTGGATAAAATGACATAAATACCCTCACGTGCAAGGCACATGATCAACTTTAACGAATTAGTTTAACGTTGGTCAAAACGAGTGACCAACCACGAAGCATGTGCATAGTTGGGTGACCAACCACGTTCAAACTTAACGTTAGTGGCTAATGTGAAATATTTGACAAACATGAGTGACCAACAGCATAATTTTTTCTAAATAAAAAACAAGCATGCTTTTTCTCTTTCTCATGTGCGGTGGAGTGTAAGATTGGTTAAACCAATGTGACTAGATACAATATATCTAGTTTACTTACACTTTATTTAATTAATTACTAGTTAAACTATTTTTAACTAATTAATTGAATAAATCTCAAACTCATATATAATTTATTAAACAATTATCGAATGTTCAATAAATTAATTCTCGATTAGAAGGTAGATCAAACAATTTACGATTGGCCTTTGCATGTGACCGAATATGATAAATGGACTTTATATTATTTAATGTCATGGGCATAACTTCGGAATATATGTACCACGGTCAAACTATTAGCCAACCCGAGAACATGTTTCCAATAGACTCTCACTTGCACTGACATTAATAATATTGGCTAGTCTTAAAAGACACACCATGTGTAACACTAGTCTACTAAGTTACACTCCTATGTTTTGATTTACATCAAACATTATTTTGTTCTAGATATCCATATGAACGTGTGACATGGTTAAGTGTCAATCATCATCGTTCAAGATTATGTTTCTCGATAGAGACTTGTGGCGGTCAAATAGACTGATATTCCATTAATTCAATCGTAGCATGGCCATGCATGTAAGTCAGCACAAATCAACGAGGGCCCCCAGAGATATCGCTTTAACTCGCTTAAAGAAGAAGAAACAAATTGCTTCAACTATATAGACATCCACCACATTCCATGATATACTCGATCTGCTCCCTTATGACCGGCATTTACGCACAGCGTTAGAACATGTCAAAGTATAACACAGTTTGTGTCAGGATTCCACATACATGTCCACTCTAGAATAAATGATGTTGCCATCTTAGAGCTTACTCTTTGACTTAAAACCATGATGTAGCGTCTAAGTGTGGTCACTCCAAAACCTTGATCAACTATCAAGTTCCTCATGAATGTAGTTTCATATAAGCCTATATTACTACACTTCATAGCAGCCTTAATTCAATTCTCTCTTCCTTAGAGAATGACTGACTGTGGAGGTTTATGAAATAATATTCATTGGAAGTTAAAACATGCGAAAAGAAACATGCAATATACAATGAAGTGATCGCATCGTGCGTATAATATAATCTTTATATATTAATCATCAGATCAATTATAGTACAATATTGCCCAATTTTTAAGGTGTCAAACTTACATAACAAATACAATCAAACTTTAATGACACGAATACCAATAGACTTTCCATGAGCATCATGCTTTGTCTGTAGCAAAGGCTTGGTGAAAGGATCAGCCAAGTTTTTAGTCGTGTCAACTCTACTTAATAATATGTCATTTTCTGCTACAAGTTGGCGGATGTAATGGTACTTTCTGAGTATGTGCCTTGTGCGCTTTTGTGACCTGGGATCTTGAGCCAAGACAACCGCACTCACATTATCGCATAACATCTCAACGGGATCATGGATTGTAGGAACCACTCCTAGATCCCCGATGAATTTCTTTATCCACATGGCCTCTTTAGCAGCTTCATTTACCGCTATATACTCAGCTTCTGTCATAGAATCATTAATAGTACTTTCCTTGCCATTTCTCTAAGTACGGCTCCACCGTTCAACATAAACACAAATCCAGATTGCGAAGAGCAATCATCTCTATCTGATTGGAAGCTAGCATCCGAATATCCTTTGACACTCAGCTCGTCATTCCCACCATAGACCAAGAACATCTCTTTAGTCCTCCTAAGATACTTTAGAATGTTCTTGACTGCTATCCAATGAGCTTCACCGGGATTGGCCTGATAATGACTAGTCATGCTTAATGCATACGGTACGTCAGGCCTAGTGCATATCATGGCATACATGATCGATCCTATAGCCGAAGCATATGGAGTCCGACTCATGGTAGCTAACTCCAATTCGGAATTGGGACATTGAAACTTGCTCAATATCATTCCAGGGTTCATAGGAACACACCCTTTCTTGGAGTTGTGCATACCGAATTTCTTCGGTATCTTATCTATATATACACTTTGGCTTAGCCCAATCAATCACCTTGATCTATCTCGATAGATCTTGATTCCCAATATATATGATGCATCTCCTATGTCTTTCATGGCAAAACATTTCCCTAGCCAAGATTTGACATCTTTTAATGTCGGGATATCGTTTCCCATGAGTAATATTTCATCGACATAGAGTACAAGGAAGACTACAACACTCCCACTAGACCTTACATAGACACATGACTCATCTTCGCTTCTGCTAAAACCAAATTCCTTGATTTTCTCATTAAAGCAAGGATTTCAGCTACGAGAAACTTGTTTAAGTCCATAAATGGACTTTTGAAGCTTGTACACACTATTAGGATACTTAGGATGCACATAACCCTCAGGTTGTGTTATAAACACATCCTCTGTTAGCTTACCATTAAGGAAAGCTGTTTTCACATCCATTTGCCATATTTCATAGTCATAAAATGCAGCTATGGCAAGAAGTATTCTAATGGATTTCAACATAGCCACTGGTGAAAAAGTTTCATCGTAGTCTACACCATGTTGTATGTACATTTCCATCCATGTCGATCTTCTTCTTGAAGACCCACTTACACCCAATGGTTTTAATACCTGGCATATGATCAATCAAGGTCCAGACTTGATTATCATGCATGGATTGGATCTCGTTGTCCATAGCCCCCTTCCATTTAGCAAACTCGGGGCCTGTCATAGCATCCTGATAGGTAATAGGTTTATCAGAATCTATATTTTCGTTATCACCCTTAAATATGTGTAAACTATATTTCTTTAGTGGTTGAAGAACTCTATCAGATCTACGTATGGGTGGTGGTTGTAGGTCAGATTCTCTCTCAACAGCAGGCTCGTTGACCTCTTGAAGAGAATCAGTTTTCATGTCGGTTGATTCTTGAATTTCTTCAAGGTCAATTTTGCTCCCACTGGTTCCTTTTTATATGAGATCCTTTTCAAGGAAAACTCCCCTTCGAGACACAAAAACTTTGTTCTCATTAGAGTTATAAAACAAATATCCAAAAGAATCAGTTGGGTATCCAACAAATAAACACTTTTTGGATCTGGGTTCAAGTTTATCTTGAGCTTCACGACGAACGTAAGCCTCACAACCCCAGATTCTCGATTATGAGAGAGACACAGGTTGACCATGCCATATCTCATAAGGTGTTTTGGAAACTTTCTTAGTTGGGATGAGGTTAAGGATCCTTGCGGCAGTTTGCAGGGCATAGCCCCAAAAACTGATTGGAAGCTTTGTGTGACTCATCATGGATCGAACCATATCAAGTAATGTTCGATTCCTCCTTTCAGCCACACCATTATGTTGTGGTGTTCTATGAGAAGCTAATTGTGAGATTATCCCACAACCCCGTAGATGATCACGAAATTCATCATTAAGATACTCACCGCCTCTATCAGATTGAAGAATCTTAATTCTTTTGTTCAGTTGATTTTCTACTTCATTTTGGTATGCCTTGAACACTTCCAAAGTTTCAGACTTTTGTATAATTAAATAAATGTAACCATATCTACTGAAGTCATCAGTAAATGTAACGAAGTAACGTTCATGGTGTCTAGTAGGAGATCTGAATGGACCACACACATCAGTGTGTACCAACTCCAACAAATCCTTACCTCGTTCACAGTTTCCTGTGAAGGTGCCTTTGTCATTTTTCCTAATAAGCAAGATTCACATTAATCATATGATGTAACATCAAATGATTCCAAAATCCCATCTGACTGGAGTTTGGCTATGCGTTTCGTGTTTATGTGGCCTAAACGACAATGCCATAGATACAATTTATCCAAACCATCTTTGGATGAATCAACATTATAGATTGAACTATCATTTAGCTTTATTGTGGTTTCCAAGATACCCCTACAAGGAGTAGCTTTGAAATAAAATATTCCATTCTTGTAAACAAGTATTGATCCATTATTAAAACTAAAATCAAAGCTATCATTAAATAAAGAATTAAATGATATAATGTTTCTTGCCATTTCAGCAGTGTATCAAACATTAGATAAAACATTACATAGACCAGAATCAAAAGTAAGCTTATATTCTCTAATCATATCAACAGAGGCAGCGTTCTTGTTCCTCATGATTAGATTAAGCTCTTCGGTCTTCAACTTCCTACTTCTACCCTGCACATTTGTACAAATGTGAGTACCACATCCTGTGTCCAATGCCAATGAATTAGAAATAGAAGTATTGTTTAGTTCAATCATGAACAAACCTGAAGGTACGATGAAACCCTTGGCCCGTAGTTCATTAAGTTCCTTCAAGAACTTAGAACAATTGCGCCTCCAATGTCCTTTATCCCCACAATGGAAGCATGTTGCTTCTTCAGGAGACTTAGTTTGCTGAATATTTGAAGTAGAAGAGTTAGCAATGCCCTTAGGTTTAGGTTTGAAGTTGGACGTGCCAACTTTACCCTTACCCTTGTCTTTGCCCTTTGCTTTGCTTTTCTTCTTCTTGATCCCACCTTCACGAATGGCCAGGACGGAAGTTGCGGGTTTAGCTTTGGCCATGTTAGTCTCAGCGGTTTTCAACATGTCATGGAGCTCCGTGATTGTTTTCTTCATATTGTAGTTCATGATGAACCCTTCATATTCACTAGTCAGCGAGTTCAGGATAAAATCCGTTGCAAGATCCTGATTTATGGGAAAAATAAGGCGCTCCAGCCGGTCTATGTACCTTTTCATTTGTAGTACATGGAACTAACGCTACTTCCCGTTGCCATTTTACAACATACGAGAGCTTTCACGGTGTCAAACTGTTCCTGCTTTGATTGTTGTTGGAACATGTCCTTCAATTAGTTAAGCATGTCATACGCCCCTAAGCTCTCCATGCTCTTTTGGAGCTCCAAAGACATGATCACCAACATTAAGCACGCTACCTCATTTGTCTCGGAACGCCATTTTTCAAACTCGTCCCTAGCCGCTTGAGCAGCTCTCGTTCCTGGTTCTGCCGATAGGGGTTCCTAAATGGCCCTGATCTTTCCTTCCATCCTAAGAATAATTCTTAGGTTGCGAAGCCAGTCTGTAACATCCTCAACCGGGCCTAGCTGTAAGATTACTAGTTTGCCCTTAAGTTGGTATTGTGTTATTATACGCTTTTATTCTTATTTAATGTTTATTATTATTATATGATGTGGTTAGGACCAATTTGTGACAAGGGTCACAGAACATGTTTGTTTATTTAAATTGGACTTCGTTTGGGTTGCCAAATGATGTACGAAAGATATCAGATAACTGATAAATACCCGTGTGTGATGGGGTATTGTGTTTAGCTTAAATATATAAGTAAACTACAGCTCATTTTTGTGAAGTTTCTGGATATTTCATTTCACACACACACCCCTACCTAATTCATCTCAAGAACCCTAATATCTTAAATCTCATTTTTGTGCTGAATCCTTGTGTGTAATCAGTTCTTTGTGATTTCAGTGTGTTAATCAAGGTATATCTCAACTGAATTCGCGTTCAAATCAGTAAGTTTTGTGTTGTTAATTAGGTTTTGGTTCAAAATGGGGTTTTTGGTCAAATCTTGTGATTTTGGTGTTGTTTTGGCATAATTTGTTGGGGTTTAAGTTTCGATAAGTGTTATAAATGTTTTCTAAACGAATTTTGGTGTTAAAACGTCCAGAAATCGAGATTTGGGTGATTTTAGTGCGAAACCCGTCAGTTTCTGCTGCTGTAGCTCGATGAATACAACCGCACGGTTCCAGGTTGCAACCGTACGGTTGTGTGGTGTAACCGTACGGATGCAAGTGTAACCGTACGGATGCAGCAGTGTTGTGCAACCGGGCCAGAAACTTGCAACCGCACGGTTACATATTGTAACCGTACGGATGGAGGCTGTAACAGTACGGATGCATGTGCAACCGTACAGATGTAGATCAGAGATGCATTATAGTGAAATTTAGCTGTCTTCTAGCCGTTATGCTGCCTGTTTGTATATTGATGATCAGGATGTAAATTTTGAAAGTGCATAAGTGTTAAGCAAAAAAAAATTAGCGGACGCTTTTTGATACAAAATTTCTGTAATGTGTTATTTGGTGTTAACGGACAGTAACTAACTTGATTTGCCTTATGTTCAGGTGATAAGTATAAAGAAGCAGCTCAGTAGTAGATTATCTGAGCTGGTTGCTGGTATTTGGTGAGTGGGACTAACTGGAGAATATAGTATATAGAAGCATGTTATATTATGATTGCCATGCTTGTTAGATATACTTATTGTTATGGTTAGTTAGTACTTGTGATGACTGCATGTTAGTTGATACTTGTCTGTTGGAGCCCAGTGCGTCCCTATTATGTGGTAGCCTCAGTAGGAGAGATCAACCTGCGGGTTGGGTTCCTCTGTGGTAGCCTAGACAACCGTGGTGTATATATATGTGAATGATGCGTCTGTCACGTGTGGATTATGTATATACATACGGTGGTGAAGGAACTTCTGGTAAGCCCCAGTCCGATCAGCTGGTGGTTAATGGTTTGGCCGAGCCACCAGAGTCTCTATAGACGGCACTTGGGTGATGTTTGTGTGTTAGACTATGTGACATGATTAGTATAACACTTATGTATGCTATGTCCTGTAGTTAGTCATACTCACTTAGCTTCGTGCTAATTCCCCTCCATCTCCTCCCTGCAGGTTATTAGCTTTTGTATATATTGTGTTTTGGGGAGCAGAAGGACATGGTGATGTTATGTTTGACAATGAAGAAGCTCTGATGTGTCTTTTCTGTTAAAACTAGATTTAGTTGTAATGTTATGTGACACTGGATATGTAATTAAATATGTTTATTTTGTAATTAATGAATAAATGCTTCCGCCACGTGTAAAAAAAAAATAGCTGTGTCACAAGTTGGTATCAGAGCTTAGTTTGGCAGCATGTGCATTGTGATTTAAATGTCATGTTCCCAAACTTAGCAGAGTCATGTCAAACATAACATGCCGGGGATGGGTTAAGTGAGTATTAGGACAGGTTATGTGTTAGTTGTTAGTACTAACAGAGTTTATACTAAGCTTTGGTGTGAGTGTTGTGGTAGTACAGTAATGGCAGATAATGAAGCCAACGCTACTGGCCCTAATGTCCCTAGAACTGGTACCTTCAGAGCTCCCGATGAAGATGGGCATGTATCATCAGAAGAGGAAACCTCTCAAGAAGTTATAAACCTTCAAAGTCGATTATTAGAAGCTCAGGAGAAAATTAAAGAATTAGAACAAGAAAGGGCGCAATGGAACCCTAATACCACTGCGTTAAACACAACCTTTCCTCCTAACTTTTATACTCAATCCAGTGGCAGTTCTCAGTCACAGTTTCCTCAAACCACCTATCAAAACCTCGCAATGCCATTCCCGTTTAACCAGGCATTTCCAAATCAAATGATATACCCTTTTCAAATTCCCGAGACGAGAAAGAAGTGTACCTATAAATAGTTTCTAGACTGCAAACCTCCTAAGTATAGCGGTCACACAAACCCTACAGTGACCCTCAATTGGTTAAGAGAAGTAGAGCGAGCATTGGAATCATGTTTCTGTGAGCCTGAATCTATGGTACTGTTTGCAAGTAGACTTCTCAAGGGTGAAGCAATGGAATGGTGGGATTCTATTACTGCATATTTACCCAAGGAACAGATCAGCCAGATTACCTGGGAACAATTTACTGCTAAGGTTCGTGAGCAGTATTGTTCTGAGTATGAGATGGAAAGATTGAAAACTGAGTTTCTGAGTATGAAGATGACAGAAAGTATGACGATTGATGAAGTTTTCAGAGATTTCACATCGAAGTTAAGGTTTGTTCAACAATGGGTACCGACTGAAAAGGATAAAATTCAGCATTTCATGCGGGTGATTAAGCCGGAGTACAGAACCGTTTCGAGATTTGTAACAACTTTGGCACAGGCTCATGAGATGGCTAAAGTTGCAGAAGGTGATATAATGGCAACGAAAATAGAAAGTTCAAAAGGTGAATCTTTTGGGGGAAAATCAGAAAGTCAAACTGGTGGTCAGTCTACTCAACAGTCAAGTAAGCAATCGCGTTTTCGTGGTAAGAAGTTAGGTGGGCTTAAACAGAAAAGTAAGTCTGGTATGAGTGGATCGGGTTCAAGTCAGTCTGGATGGTGTAATGTTTGCAAGTCGACCCATGTCAGTCCGTGTTCTCCAAAGACCAGAAGGTGTTTGAAATGTGGAGTGTTAGGTCATGAATCAACAGCTTGTTCTTTTAAGTCTAATGTTTGTTGGAGTTGCCATCAAGAGGGGCATAGATCTGTAAATTGTCCATCTGCATCAAGAGCCAGTTCTGGGGCAGGGTCAGGGGCAAGGTGAGCAACTTTTGGGAGATCTTCTGCTTCTACCGCTGGGCAAAAGAGAAAGAATCCTCCAACAGCAGAGGCAAGGGCGTTTCAGATGATGGTAGATGATGGAATCGCTACCGATGATGTCATTACCAGTATGTTCTTGGTTAATTCCTTGCCAGCTCGTGTGTTGTTTGATTCAGGAGCGAATTGTTCTTTTATGTCCTTAGGCTTCTGTGATAAGTTGAAGTTGTCTGTTAGGATGTTAGATGCGCCTTTGGGAATAGAAGTAGCTGATGGTAAGATGGTTCCATGAACATCATCTGTGTTTGGAATTACCATCGAAATCGACGGCCATTCCTTCCCTTTAACCTGTTTGTTGATGCCTATACCTAGCTTTGATGTAGTCATAGGCATGAATTGGTTAAGAGCTAATAGGGCTAATATTAAGTGTGATAAGAAGATGATTTCTTTTCGTTTGGTCGATGGATCCCGAGTGATAGCTAGGGGAGAGCGCAGTGGATTTAACTTCCCTATAGTTTCCCTAATGAAAGCTTAAAAGGCGATATCGAAAGGGTATGATTCGTTCTTAGCTTACGTGATCGATGTTAAGAAAGAAAAGAAGCAGGTGACCGATATTCTCGTTGTGTCAGAATTTCCCGAAGTGTTTCTAGATGATCTACCAGGGTTACCTCCGGTACGTGAAGTAGAGTATAAAATTGATTTGGTTCCAGGTGCTACGCCAGTTGCAAAAGCTCCTTACAGATTAGCTCTGACAGAAATCCGAGAAATGATGTCTCAGATTCAGGAACTGTTAGATAAGGGGTTTATTCGACCAAGTCCTTCACCGTGGGGTGCTCCTGTTTTGTTTGTGAAAAAAGAAAGATGGGTCGCTTCGTATGTGTATAGATTATCATGATTTAAACAAAAGAACAATAAAGAATAAGTATCCGTTACCAAGAATAGATGACTTATTTGATCAGTTACAGGGTGCTTCCTACTTTTCAAAGATTGATGTACGTTCAGGGTATCACCAGGTATGTTTTGCAGAGACCGACATACCGAAAACAGCGTTTAGAACAAGATATGGTTATTATGAGTTTCTAGTTATGCCATTTGGGTTAATAAACGCGCCAGCAGTATTTATGGATTTAATGAACAGGGTGTGTCGTTAGTATCTTGACAAGTTTGTGATTGTATTCATAGATGATATCTTGATATATTCGAAAACCGAGAAAGATCATGCTACGCATCTGAGGTTAGTGTTAGAGCTTATGAAATAGGAACAGTTGTACGTTAAGTTTTCTAAGTGTGAATTTTGGTTGCGGGAAGTACAGTTTCTGGGTCATGTAATTTGTGAACAGGGTATCAAAGTAGATCAGTCTAAGATAGAAGCTGTAATGAATTGGAACTCGCTGAAAACGCCGACAGAAATTAAGAGTTTTCTGGGTTTAGCAGGTTATTACTGCAGATTTATTAAAGACTTTTCTAAAATAGCAGGTCCGTTGAATAAGTTAACCAGAAAAGATGTAGCCTTTCGATGGACTGATGAACAAGAAAAAGCTTTTCAGACTCTCAAACAGTTGTTATGTCAAGCACCAGTTTTAGCTTTACCAGAGGGAACAGAAGATTTTGTGGTCTACTGCGATGCGTCACGTGCAGATCTGGGTTGTGTTTTGATGCAAAGAAATAAAGTCATAGCGTATGCTTCACGACAGTTGAAAAACCACGAACGAAACTACCCTACTCACGATTTAGAGTTAACTGCAGTTGTGTTTGCTTTGAAGCTTTAGAGACACTATTTGTATGGTACACATTGTGAAATCTATACAGATCATAAGAGCCTTCAGTACATCTTCTCGCAGAAAGAATTAAATATGCGTCAACGTCGATGTCAAGAATTGATTAAAGATTATGATTGTGAGATTAAATACCATCCGGGTAAAGCAAATGTGGTCGCAGATGCTCCGAGTCGCAAGAAAACAGTCGAAAATGTTAGATTTATGAGAACTGAGATAGTTTCAGACTTGATTGATCGATTGAAAAAACCGTTCAATTAGTAGCATTGAATGATGAAAACCTAAAGACTGAGCAAATGACTAAAAGAAAATTTGACCTATGCAATGATTCTAGAGGATTAAAGACCTATAAATACCGAATTTGGGTGCCTATGCTTGGAGATTTGAGGGATTTAATCCTTACAGAAGCGCATAAATCAAGATTGACAGTGCATCTAGGTAGTACTAAGATGTATAGAGATTTAAAAACTTTGTATTGGTGGCCTACAATGAAGACAGATGTTGCAGGTTTCATTGAGAAATGTCATATTTGTGCGCAAGTGAAGGCAGAACATCAGAAACCGTATGGATCTTTACGACAGATAGAAATTCCTTAGTGGAAATGGGATCATATAACGATGGATTTTGTAACCAAGTTACCCCGAACCCAGAAAGGACATGACATGATCTGGGTGATAGTGGATCGTTTAACCAAGAGTGCACACTTCTTAGCTACTCGTGAAACAGCTTCTTTGAGTGATTTGGCAGATTTATACTGAAAGAGATCGTTAGTTGACATGGTGTACCGTTATCTATAGTTTTCGACAGAGATACTAGGTTTATATTGAACTTCTGGAACAGTTTACAACAGAATTTAGGTACATGTGTGAATCTAAGTACAGCATATCATCCCCAGACAGACGGTCAGAGTGAACGGACGATTCAGATATTAGAAGACATGTTGAGAGCGTGTGTCTTAGAATATGGTGGTTCTTGGGATTCACATCTTCCATTGATAGAGTTTGCTTACAACAATTCATATCATTCGAGTCTCGGAATGCCGCCGTATGAAATGTTATATGGTCGCAAGTGTAGAACTCCTACCTGTTGGTTAGAAGCAGGTGAGAAACAATTTGCAGGTCCCAAAATTGTTCAGATAACCGCAGAAAAGGTCAAAATTGCACGTGAGAAGTTAAAAGCAGCTAGAGATAGACAAAAGATGTATGCTGATCTGCGCAGACGTCCGGTAACATTTAATGTAGGTTATCGTGTATACTTAAAAGTTTCGCTGTGGAAAGGGGTGATCAGATTTGGTAAACGTGGTAAACTAGCACCGAGATTCATTGGGCCATTTTCGATCAAAGAAATTCTGAATGATCAAACTGTTGTTTTAGATCTTCCTTCAGAGTTAGCAGGAATTCACAACATGTTCAATGTTTTCTATCTGCGAAAGTGTAAAGTATACGATTAAAGTCAAATTCTTCCGTTGAAAGATTTAAAAGTGGATTTGACTAAGAAATTAGTAGAAGAGCCAATTCGAATAGTAGACAGGAAGGTCACCAAGTTAAGAAAGAAGCAGATTCTAATGGTATTGGTGGAATGGCGGCACAGTTTAGGTTCTAACATGACGTGTGAAACCGAGGAGTTAATGAGGGCGCGCTATCCCCAGTTGTTTGACTTTGACCAGATTCCGAGGACGGGATCTTCTTAAGGGGGGTAGATTTGTAACATCCTCAACCGGGCCTAGCTGTAAGATTACTAGTTTGCCCTTAAGTTGGTGTTGTGTTATTATATGCTTTTATTCTTTTTTAATGTTTATTATTATTATATGATGTGGTTAGGACCAGTTTGTGACAAGGGTCACAGAACAGGTTTGTTTATTTAAATTGGACTTCGTTTGGGTTGCCAAATGATGTACGAAAGATATCAAATAACTGATAAATACCCGTGTGTGATGGGGTATTGTGTTTAGCCTAAATATATAAGTAAACTACAGCTCATATTTGTGAAGTTTCTGGATATTTCATTTCACACACACACACCTACCTAATTCATCTCAAGAACCCTAATCTCGTAAATCTCATTTTTGTGTTGAATCCTTGTGTGTAATCAGTTCTTTGTGATTTCAGTGTGTTAATCAAGGTATATCTCAACTGAATTTGTGTTCAAATCAGTATGTTTTGTGTTGTTAATTAGGTTTTGGTTCAATATGGGGTTTTTGGTCAAATCTTGTGATTTTGGTGTTGTTTTGACATAATTTGTTGGGGTTTAAGTTTCTATAAGTGTTATAAATGTTTTCTAAACTGATTTTGGTGTCAAAACGTCCAGAAATCGAGATTTGGGTGATTTTGGTGCGAAACCCGTCAGTTTCTGCTGCAGTAGGTTGATGAATACAACCACACGGTTCCAGGTTGCAAATGTACGGTTGCGTGGTGTAACCGTACGGATGCAGCAGTGTTGTGCAACCGGGCCAGAAACTTGCAACTGCACGGTTACATATTGTAACCGTACGGATGGAGGCTGTAACCGTACGGATGCATGATAATGCTAAAAACGAACATATATTTCATAGCATTATTCCTCAAGAAAGACAAGCTTTTAGTTGCAATTGTTCTATTTACAAGTGATATTCGTTTAAATAATAAAAGGTGAAGACAAAAGACAGATTCGACGAATTGAAGACGCAAACGACCAAAAAGCTCAAAAGTACAAAAGACAATCAAAAAGGTTCCAATTATTGATAAGAAACGTCTCGAAATTACAAGAGTACAAGATTCAAAACTCAAAGTACAAAATATAAAATTGTACGCAAGGACGTTCGAAAATCCGGAACCGGGACCAGAGTCAACTCTTAACGCTCGACGCAACGGACTAAAAATTACAAGTTAACTATGTATATAAATATAATATAATATATAATTAATTATATTAATTATATATATATTATATTTATGTATAAAAAACCGTCGGCAGAGAAAGACTCCAAGATGTGAGCTGGAATTTCAAACTCCGCGACTCGCGGAGTTTGAAGGCCAAAATGGCCGCGAGTCGCGGAGACCCAAAATGAAAAAATGCCTATAAAGCCAACCGAATTCTGAACGCAAAAAATATCTATAATCTCTCTTCTCTCATATATACGAAAAATATATATATATAATTTATATTTATATTTTAATTTTAATTATAATTCTAATAATAAGGGTATGTTAGCGAATGTTGTAAGGGTGTAAGTCGAAATTCTGTCCGTGTAACGCTACGCTATTTTTAATCATTGTAAATTATGTTCAACCTTTTTACATTAATGTCTCGTAGCTAAGTTATTATTATGCTTATTTAAAACGAAGTAATCATGATGTTGGGCTAATTACTAAAATTGGGTAATTGGGCTTTGTACCATTATTGGGGTTTGGACAAAAGAACGACACTTGTGGAAATTAGACTATGGGCTATTAATGGGCTTTATATTTGTTTAACTAAATGAAAGTTTGTTAATGTTAATATAAAGATTTACAATTGGGCGTCCCTATAAATTACCATATACACTCAATCGGACACGATGGGCGGGGTATTTATACGTACGAATAATCGTTCATTTAACCGGACACGGGAATGGATTAATAGCCACTAGAATAATTAAAACAGGGGTGAAATTACATTCAAGGGTAATTGGTGTAATTGTTAACAAAGTAGTAAAACCTTGGTTTACACGCAGTCGATAACCTGGTGTATTCATTAAACAAAGTATTAAAACCTTGTTACAATTCGAATCCCCAATTAGTTGGAATATTTAACTTCGGGTATAAGAATAATTTGATGAGGACACTCGCACTTTATATTTATGACTGATGGACTGTTATGGACAAAAACCAGACGGACATATTAAATAATCCAGGACAAAGGACAATTAACCCATGGGCATAAAACTAAAATCAACACGTCAAACATCATGATTACGGAAGTTTAAATAAGCATAATTCTTTTATTTCATATTTAATTCCCTTTATTTTATATTTAATTGCACTTCTAATTATCGCACTTTTATTTATTGTTATTTAATTGCACTTTTAATTATCGTACTTTTTTAATTATTGCAATTTTATTTTATCGCACTTTTATTATTCGCAATTTCATTATCGTTATTTACTTTACGCTTTAATTTAAGTCTTGTATTTATTTTATATTTTACATTAGGTTTTAACTGCGACTAAAGTCTTAAAATCGACAAACCGGTCATTAAACGGTAAAAACCCCCTTTATAATAATAATATTACTTATATATATATTTGTATTTTTATAAAAGTAAACTAATATAGCGTTGAGCTTTGTTTAAAGATTTCCCTGTGGAACGAACCGGACTTACTAAAAACTACACTACTGTACGATTAGGTACACTGCCTATAAGTGTTGTAGCAAGGTTTAAGTATATCCATTCTATAAATAAATAAATATCTTGTGTAAAATTGTATCGTATTTAATAGTGTTTCCTGCTAAAACTAATAACTATTTTATATACACCTCGCATAACATCAAGTATTTTTGGCGCCGCTGCCGGGGACTTATCTTAAAAGCCGGAAGCGCAACGCTAATATAAAAAAAAAAAAAGATTTTTAGTTTACTTTTATTAAAAATTCGTTTTTGTAAAAATACGTTTTAATTATTCAAATATATAAAAAGAAAAACAAAAATATAAGTATTTTTTTTTAAATATTTAAGTTTTATAAGTTTCTTTATTTTTATTTTAGTTTATAAAAATATAAGTTTTATTTTAAAATCTTTTATTTATAAACAGAAAACAGAAAATAAAAAAAAATAAATAAAGAAAAACGCGTAAAAATTCAAATCTGTCAGCTGAATTCTGGAACCCCGCTACTCGCGGGGTTTGATGCAATAAATGCCGCCACTCGCGGAGCCTTTCTGACAGGCGACAAAAAACCCTAAACCAGCATTAATTACGGGTTTTAATTAATTATTATTATTATTTAAACCTAATTATTATTATTATTATTATTATTATTATTAGTTTTATTTTAAGATTTACTTTTTATTTAATTTGTTGTATTTAGTATTAATTAGTTTTATTAAATTGTAAAATTTATAGTTTAATAAAATAAATAATATAAAAATAATATTTTTATAAAAATTGTAATTTTTACAACTTTTTGTATATTTTTATATTTTGTCCCTTTTTAATCGTTGTAGCGTAATATTTGTATTTTTAGCTCATATTTAATTTTAAACTTAGTTTTTGCTATAGTTATTTTTACTCCTAGATTTTTAGGCTTTGCCGTAGAATTCCTTAAGTGCTTTTTCTTTAGACTAAGATTTAGGTGCTTTAGAATTTTGCGACGCCTTTTTAAGTTTTAGTTTCTTTTTAAGTTATTTCCATTTGGTATTTAGTTTTTCCTGTAAGCTTTAATATTTTTAGACACCTTTTACTATGTATCAATTATCATTTCAATTAGTAATTTCAATTTGCGATTATAATTTTAAGTTAGTTGTAGTAATAAGGTTAGGTTAGTCAAGTATTTTTAAGTTTTTATAAGTTTCTTTTATTTTTCCGTCACCTTTTATTTTTTCAACCATTTTTCTTTTTCTACCTTTTTCGACGAACTCTTTTTCTTTCTTATTTCTCGCTATTCTAGTTTTAGGACATAGATTTTTATTCTACTTCTTATCTAAATTTCTTAAAATTACGAAAATTTATTTTAAGTGGTTAAATTAATAGACATCAAAATTTTCTGGTTCGTAGTAATAGTTGGATTTGTACGTGGACCAGGTTATTGGAGCCAAACAGTCCTCAATTATATTGAGACCAAACGAATCCTGCCCCTCTGCTGCATCTTTTGGCTATTCGAAACGTGGGCAAAATCAGAAAAGTCTATTAATTGGATAACTTATTATAATTTTTCTTTCCTTTTTAAAACTAATAGGATATTCAGTAAATGCACCGAGCAAGACGTTCATCACCTTTTGTACGTTCACCACCTGTAACTAGATCAAGACATTTAGCAAAAATAACCGCCGTTGATTTTTCTTTAGAATCGTCATCCAGTCGACCAAGTACTTCAGTTCAAATTTCCGATAATCCATTTTTTGAACCCGACCTCACAATTGAGAATCCGGAAAATATTCAGGAACGGTTCGTAGATCCTGAACCACTAAACTTTCCTCCGGAGCCACCAATCATTCAAACAGAGATTGTTGAGGAACGAACCATTAAATCAGAATCATCTAGTGATACCGATTCAACAAATTCAATTATGGAGAATCTGGAACCTTTAAGTATGGAAGACCGAATGAGAGCTAAACGCACTGGCCAAGGTCACGCAATTACTCATCCAGACATTAATGCGCCAGATTATGAAATCAAAGGACAAATTTTACACATGGTGACTAATCAATGCCAATTTAGTGGTGCGCCGAAGGAAGATCCAAATGAACATCTACGTACCTTTAATAGGATCTGCACACTATTTAAAATACGAGAAGTGGAGGATGAACAGATATATCTCATGTTATTTCCCTGGACTTTAAAGGGAGAAGCCAAAGATTGGTTGGAATCGTTACCTGAAGGGGCGATTGATACATGGGATGTTTTAATTGATAAATTTCTTAAACAATTCTTTCCTGCATCTAAAGCCGTAAGACTTCAAGCAGAAATTGTTACGTTCACACAGAAACCAAATGAAACTCTATATGAGGCGTGGACAAGATACGGAAAGTTATTAAGAGGATGTCCGCAACATGGTTTAGACACCTGTCAAATAGTACAAATATTCTACCAAGGATGCGACATCACTACAAGAAAAGACATAGATATAGCAGCTGGTGGTTCTATTATGAAGAAAACCGAAACTGATGCTTACAAAATTATTGATAACACTGCTTCCCACTCACATGAGTGGCACCAAGAAAAAGACATCATTAGATCATCTAAAGCAGCTAGAGCCTATTCTAGCCATGACTTAGATTCCATTTCCGCAAAGATAGATGCTGTAGAGAGACGAATGGAAAAGATGACTAAGGATATTCACTCAATACGAATTATTTGTGAGCAGTGTGGAGGACCACATTTGACAAAAGATTGTCTCAGTATTGAATTAACAATGGAACAAAGAGAGAATATTTCATACATAAACCAAAGGCCTGGAAATAATTATCAGAATAATTATCAACCGCCAAGACCAATTTACAATCAAAACCAGAATTATAACCGAAATATTCCATACAATAACCAACAAAGTCCTAGCAATCAACAAGTATCCAATAATACTTACAACCAGCAAAGACCGAATTTTCAAAACAAACCACCACAACAAACCGATGATAAAAAGCCGAATTTAGAAGATATGATGACGAAGCTAGTTGAAACTCAAACACAGTTTTTCACATCTCAGAAACAAACCAATGAACAAAATGCTCAAGCATTTAGAAATCAACAAGCTTCTATTCAAAATCTGGAACAAGAAGTGAGTAACCTAGCAAGGTTAATAGGTGAAAGAAAATCGGGAAGTTTACCGAGCGATACAAATGCTAACCCCAGGAATGAAACAGCTAAAGCCATTACCACAAGAAGTGGTACAACACTTAAACCACCTGAAATACCTGTAACTTCTGATGAAACTATTCCTACTCCACAAGAACCACAACCTGATCAAGATAAGGAAAAAGAACCGGTAGTTGAAAAGGTTAATGAAGATAACACAGTTAAGGATAAACCTTATGTTAAACCATACCAACCACCACTTCCTTACCCGAGTAAAATGAAGAAAGAAAAACTTGAAGCCGAGCAATCCAAATTCTTGGATATGTTTAAACAGATAAATGTAAATCTTCCTTTCATTGATGTGATTTCAGGAATGCCAAGATATGCTAAATTCTTGAAAGATCTAATCTCAAATAGAAAGAAAATGGAAGAACTCTCGGCTGTTACTATGAATGCTAATTGTTCAGCAGTGCTGTTGAATAAGATACCAGAAAAACTATCTGATCCAGGAAGTTTCACAATTCCATGTTTTCTGGGTAGTCTTAGTTCAATAGAAGCATTAGCAGACTTAGGAGCTAGTATAAATCTAATGCCGTATTCACTATACGCTAAACTAGACCTTGGAGAATTGAAACCAACCAGAATAAGCATACAACTAGCCGATAGATCAATAAAATATCCTAGAGGGATAATGGAGAACATGCTAGTTAAAGTTGGTACTTTAGTATTTCCAGTAGATTTTGTTGTTTTGGACATGGAAGAAGATTCTCAAGTTCCTCTCATATTAGGAAGACCATTCTTAAACACGGCTAAAGCAATGATAGACGTGTTCGGTAAGAAACTGACCCTAAGTATAGAGGATGAGAGTGTTACCTTTTCAGTTGATAGAGCAATGCAACAACCACAATCTGCAGATGATACATGTTATTATATTCAAACTATAGATGCACATGCAGAATTATTAGAAGAATTTCCAGAATTACAAGGAACAGGAGAATGTTCTTTAGGAGAAGGTAATGAACCAATTGATGAAGCTGAAATGTTAGCTACACTTATAGCTAATGGATATGAACCAACAACAGAAGAAATTCAAATGCTAAAAGAAGAAGACAGATATCGATATAAATCATCGATAGAAGAACCTCCGAAATTAGAGTTAAAGCCACTTCCAAACCATTTGGAATACACTTATTTACATGGTGAATCTGAATTACCTGTAATAATATCGTCTTCTCTTACTGAAAATAAGAAATCACAACTCACTTCTGTGTTGAAAGCTCATAAACCAGCCATTGCATGGAAGATTCATGATATTAAAGGAATAAGTCCTTCGTATTGCACACATAAAATCCTTATGGAAGAAGGTAATAAAACGTATGTGCAACGCCAACGAAGACTAAATCCTAATATGCAAGATGTAGTTAAGAAAGAGATTATTAAACTGCTAGATGCAGGTTTGATATATCCAATCTCTGATAGTCCATGGGTAAGCCCAGTTCAATGCGTACCTAAGAAGGGTGGCATGACTGTCATTACAAATGAGAAAAATGAGCTTATTCCTACTAGGACTGTAACAGGATGGCGTGTATGTATTGATTATAGAAAATTAAATGACGCCACCAGAAAAGATCACTTTCCCTTACCTTTCATAGATCAAATGTTGGAAAGATTAGCCGGAAATAGTTACTATTGTTTTCTAGATGGATTTTCCGGATATTTTCAAATTCCAATAGCACCCGAAGATCAAGAGAAAACCACATTCACGTGCCCTTATGGTACTTTTGCTTACAAACGCATGCCATTTGGACTTTGTAACGCCCCTGCAACCTTTCAAAGGTGTATGATGGCGATTTTTCATGACATGATAGAAGAATGCATGGAAGTTTTCATGGATGACTTTTCAGTCTTCGGTGATACATTTAAATCATGTCTAGTTAATCTGGAACGAATGCTAATTAGATGCGAAAAATCAAATCTAGTACTTAATTGGGAGAAATGCCATTTCATGGTTAAAGAAGGCATCGTTCTTGGACATAAAATTTCAAAAGAAGGAATTGAAGTGGATAGAGCTAAAGTAGATGTAATTGCTAAACTTCCACATCCCACCAATGTTAGAGGAGTTAGGAGTTTTCTAGGGCATGCCGGTTTTTACCGACGTTTCATAAAAGATTTTTCTAAAATTGCCACTCCTATGAATAAACTCCTAGAAAAGGATGCGCCATTCATCTTTTCAGATGAGTGTATCAAATCTTTTAATATTCTTAAAGAGAAACTCACTAATGCACCGATCATGATAACACCAAATTGGAATCTACCATTTGAACTAATGTGCGATGCAAGTGATTTTGCAATGAGAGCCGTTTTAGGACAAAGGATTGAAAAACGATTTCAACCTATATATTATGCTAGTAAGACATTACAAGGAGCACAAACGAACTATACAACTACTGAAAAAGAACTCCTTGCTATTGTCTTTGCTTTTGACAAATTTCGATCATATCTCGTTCTAGCAAAAACGGTGGTCTATACCGACCATTCTGCTCTTAGATACCTATTTTCAAAACAAGATGCTAAACCAAGATTAATCTGTTGGATCTTACTCTTACAAGAGTTTGATATTGAAATCCGAGATAAAAGAGGAGCAGAAAATCTCGCCGCTGATCATCTTTCTCGTCTTGAAAATCCTGAATTAGAAGTTCTGAATGAATCGGCCATACAAGATAACTTTTCTGATGAATATCTATTAAAGATAGATTATAAAAAAATCCCATGGTTTGCAGACTATGCAAACTACTTAGTTTGTGGATTCCTTGAAAAAGGATTATCGTACCAAAGACGAAAGAAATTCTTCAGTGATATAAAACACTATTTCTGGGAAGATCCACATCTGTTTAAAAGTTGTCCCGATGGAATAATACGCCGATGTGTATTTGGAGATGAAGCTAGTAAAATTTTAAACCATTGTCACACAGGACCAACAGGAGGGCATTATGGTCCTCAACTAACAGCAAGAAAAGTTTATGAAGCTGGATTCTATTGGCCTACAATTTACAAAGACGCACACCTTCTTTGCAAATCCTGTGATGCATGTCAAAGGGCCGGAAAAATAAGTCAACGTGATGAAATGCCACAAAATGTCATCCAAGTATGTGAAGTATTTGACATTTGGGGTATTGACTTTATGGGTCCATTTCCAAAATCTCATAATAATCTATATATACTCGTAGCCATTGATTATGTATCTAAATGGGCGGAAGCACAAGCTCTCCCAACTAACGATGCACGAGTTGTAGTCAACTTTTTAAAACGTCTTTTTGCAAGGTTTGGAACACCGAAAGCTTTAATAAGTGATCGGGGTACTCATTTCTGTAATAATCAACTTGAGAAAGTTCTTAAAAGATATGGAGTAACTCATAAAATCTCCACCGCATATCATCCACAAACAAGTGGACAAGTTGAAAATACCAACCGAGCTTTAAAACGTATTCTAGAGAAAACCGTAGGATCAAATCCGAAAGAATGGTCCATTAAATTGGAGGATGCACTCTGGGCTTTTAGAACAGCCTACAAAACTCCAATTGGAACCACACCTTTTAGACTTGTTTATGGAAAAGCATGTCATCTTCCAGTAGAAATTGAACACAAAGCATTTTGGGCTTTGAAGACATGTAATCTTGATTTACATGAAGCCGGACGTCTACGATTAAGTCAACTAAATGAATTAGAAGAATTAAGACATGAAGCATACGAAAATTCGTTAATCTATAAAGAAAGAACGAAGAAATGGCATGATAAAAGAATCAGAAGTTCAAAAGAATTTAAAGAAGGAGACAGAGTTCTTCTTTTCAATTCACGATTCAAGCTATTTCCTGGAAAATTGAAATCAAGATGGTCTGGACCATTCATAGTCAAAAGAGTTTTCCCATACGGAACGATAGAATTAATAAATTCAAATGGGATGGAATTTAAAGTTAATGGTCACAGAGTTAAACATTACATACATGGTCCGATGGAAGTCGACAACGAAGTTAATCACAATTTCGACACCACAGCTAACTAAGTGTGGGGAGAATCAAGTCTTTAAAAGATAATATGTATTTTTGTTAGAGTTAGATTGTCTGTTTTCGTGTAGTTCTCGAAAATGGAACCCGAATGGTCTTTCCCTAGCAGACCCTAAAGAATTAGTCTTCTCCCCCCATTCTGAATTTTTATTTTTTTTAGGTTTTTACAAAATGAAGACTGCCTGTGAACTAAACCATGGTCTAATGCTACATGCTTTGATCACTAAAAGAAATAATGACATACTACCGAGTGAAATAGTATCAGTAATCAGAGAAAGAATGGACGGAGTTAGAAAAGAATCCAGATGCGAAGATAATAAGTTACAATTTGGTAAAGGAAAATCAAAATCCGCAGCGAAAAGAAGAGCACGACACCTAGAAAGATGTCACAAATGCGGAAAATGGTCACATGGAGGTAAATGTTCAAATAATCAAACCTATTCAAATACTGAATTTGTTACTTTATGCAGAGACGGACCGTTCATATGTTTAGAAGAAAAGACACTGAATGCTCGAGGTTACGCCTATGTAGCCATGGAAAATCAATTAAACCGACTATCTTATGAATGTGATAGATCATATAACTAAGAAATCTATTCCACATGTATGTCTGTACAGTTTTTATTTTTATTTTTATTTTTAACCTTTTGATAATAAACGCTAATTTGTTCGCTAAAAAGTATTAAATTGATATTGAATAAAATTAGGTTTGGCGACCGAAATTATTGATATCATTCAAAAATTTATTACATCACTGCGAAATTTAACGTTTATTATAAGGTATAAATATCTTTAAACAATCAACCCAAAATATTTTAAAAATTCGTCATGAGTTAAATTAGGTCTTGGAACCGAAATTACTTTACCAAAAAGAGGGGCGCATATTTTTGATAATATTTGATTGATTAAAGTGGGATAAAAAGACAAAAAGATTTTTAAATTTATTTTTACCATGTTTTTAAAATTAATATTTAAATCTTAAATTAATATTGTAAACTTTATAAAAACAATATATTTAAAATTGTAAATATTTGAAAAATTAATATAAGTTTAGTATGAATTTATAAATTTTTAAATTAAGTTTGGTGTAAATTTTTAATTTTTAAAATATTAATTTTTAATTTTATGCATTTCAAATTTTAAGTTTGGTGTGAATTTTTAATTTTTAAATTTGAATTTTATATTTAAGTTGTGTGAATTTAAAAACAAAAATTTACTTTATCTCATTAAGTTAAGAATATGATTTTTAAAATTCGTCGTAAGTTGAAGACTAGGTCTTTGAACCGAAATTGCTTTACCCGAGGGAGGGACGAGAACTTTTATCATCATTATTTTTAATCTTATTGAATTAGAGTATGCCAAAAACATTGAAAAAACCCAAAAATCTTAGCTTTTAAAACAATCGCTACAAAAAGACAAATTTTAAAATTTTGTCAAAGGACGGACTAGGACATCGATCCGAAACGACCTCGTCCTAAATAACAAGGGAAACAAAATTTTAAAATTAATTACTTAATTGTTTTAATAAGTTGATGATTATAAAAAAAAAAAAAAAAAATATACCAAACTCCGCGAGTCGCGGAGTTTGGAGGGTAAATCCCCGCGACTCGCGGGAGGACCGGATTACAGAAAAAAAAATAAGAGCTGCAACAGCTCAGCTTCACACTCCACACCCGAAAACTGCTGCGAAAAACCCCGAAAAACCACCCAAAAACACCCCCAAAATCACAATTTTTAACCGTTAATCACCAAATCTTTTGCTAAAATCATGTTGAGAAGGATGCTATCTAAGAATTACTCAAGAAAAACGGTAAATTTCTACACCTAAACACCATTTAATTCGAAATTTGGTGTTCTTGAACTATTTTTTCCCCAATTTGATTTTGATGCTTTTTAGTGTAATTAAGCTTAAATTGTTTATGTATTATGCTTGTATAACCTAGATTGATGCTGTTTAACATGATTAGAAGCCTTAAACTTCAAATTTTGAATAATCTAGGGTTTGTGTTCTTGAGAAAATTTGGGGCTTTTTGATATAAACAGGTTATGGCCGATTTTTGTCATGAATTGTTGCTAAATTAAGTAGTGTAACATGTTTAGGTAGTTAAATGATCCAAACTTTGAGCCTAAACATGATTTTGAGAATTAAAGTGGACTTTTTCAAGTCTAAAATTCATGAACTTGATTTTTGAAAGATAATGCCATTTGAGACTTGTTTAATTGCTAGTAATGATTATTTTGACATGTTATTTGAGTTGAATGCTTATGAACTTGGCGAACATTTTCGTATATGCTTATTTGAAAAAGTGTAGATTTGATGAAAATATGAAAATGAGCTTAAGTTTGATATAAATTGATAATGTCATTGTAATTATTTTGATTGATGATTTTGCTGACACTAATGCATATTTGGATGCACAAAATTTGTGTTTGATGTGTTTTGCAGAATGAAAGGGGTGAATCTTCATCCCAAGCCCGCAATGCTCCTGCTGAGAATTTGGAACAACAGGAGGTGGATAACTACTACAAGCAGGATGTACCTCATCCAGTCATGACTTTTTCCGATGTACCTGTATGTAATCCCGCGATACTATAGGTTTAAATGTATACCATGGTGCGAAAGTTTTGAAGAGGCGAAATAACGCCGCAGTACGATACCATGGTAGACATCCACAGGTGGAGAGAAACCAGCAGCAAGGTAATGTAGGAGGGGGGAATGAGATGCAAGAAATGCATAGGTTTATAGCTTCTCAGGAATACGAAAATGCTAGACAGAGAGCATTTGAAGATTGGCAAGTTCATCAGAACCAGATCATAGCTCATTGCCAACATATAGGTAGAAACTATATTCCTACACCGAAACCCATCTTCCCTCCTTGGTCGATAGAGATGCAGCCACCATATCCTACGTATGACCCTGCCGAAGCATTCTATAGCACTTATGGTTATGCCTGGAACCCCTATTGGTACCAATATCATCCTTAGTTTACTTATTATTTTTTATTATTTTGTAATTTGTAATTATTAATACGTTTAATACTTTTGTTAATATTGTAATCATTTTTATAATTATCTAACTTTTATTCTTAGACTTTAATAATTTTTGAATGTGGGGTAATATACCAAATTTCAAAAATATGTATATATGTTTGCAGTTTATCTTATGTACACAACAGGGTAAAACAACGCATTTTCAAAGACTGGCATTAAGTTCAGCAAAAGCAACTAATTTTGACGACAAGATGCAAAATATATGTGAAATAACAACAAGACGGAATGAACAAATGATGTGCACCATTTATCATTCAGCAAACAAACGCCAATATATTTGGAAACTTTGGTAAAATTTAATCATTTTCACACAAATCACCCTCAATAATTTAAATTGTTACTGATTTCTTGCAAATGAGGGCATTGCAAGATCTTAAGTGTGGGAAGGGGTTAAATTCTTTCGGATTTTAAAATTTTTATATTAAACACTTGGTTACCATTAAAAATACTAGTAAAGCAGTAGTTGTATTAGAATCTAGTGCTCTCTGATAAAAAAGAACAGCCCTAGTCTTATATACTGACTACCCAATTCTAGTAAAAATTTTCAAAATTTTCAATTAAATGAATTCAAAATCATGTTTATACATATTTATGAACGATAAAACTAGGTTTTAACACCGAAATTATTGTTACCTCGGAAAGGACATAAATTAAGAAACAAACTAAAATGTCAAAATTCATTTAAAATGGAATAGAGGACGATAAAAAGAAAAATAAAAAGCCAAGTGTGGGAAAATTTACCAAGTTATCTTAACATATGTCACATATATCTGTAACAAATAACTGAAAATACTTTTGCTTTGGACTAAACTAAACTGTTTTTACCCGATGAAAGAAAAGAAGAGATGGATCTACATGATGAATCAATTCCATCATTAAAAGGAAGTAAAGTCTTCCGAAAAAGAAACGCGCTTCTTGATTTAGGTCATGAAGTTGTCGTCCAGACCAGCTGTAGGTTGACGAAAAATCTAGAAAAGTCATCACTAAAATCAGCAGGAAATCCACGGACCTCAGCATTAAACAGGGTCGCCATGTGGTCAGATTTATCCTAACCATGAGAAGGATTTATCTCGTACAATGGGGGGGCACCATGCAAATTAGCTGGATAAGACTAATGAATCAGATCCCCAGAAAGGATAATCTCCTTAAAGATTAAAAATCAGCTTTTAAGACTGATATTACTCAATCCTAGAGATTGACCTTAAAGATTGAGAATTACAAACTCATGGAATTCGATGATATCTAAACTCGAGCTTAAACGAGAAAATATTTTGATCAAAATTACAAACCGATTTGTTTTCTGAAAACCCTATTTTCAATGCGTTCATTACCATTGAACGTAAAATCCTAGGAATTCACCTGGAATTCATTAGGTCACCTGAACTAAATCGGGTGTCAGCCGTAAGAACGGTGGTTGCATAACATGGTCAAAGACAGGACCTTGTGCCAGACCGAAAAATTATAAGGGTGAGCTTTACTATTGCTCCTACCAAGGATAGTAATTGCGTCCGACACGTTATAGACCATAATTAAAAGCATGTCAGGGGACATTGCCTTAACAGTTGCTTGTTCAACGCTTTCCTTTACAACCGGACGGTAGTTTACCGAAAGGTAATATACGGGACAAGTAAACTGGACGTGTTGCTTTCCAAATACAAGGTTAGCAAGTGGGTGACACAAAACCATAAGTTTTGAGCTAAAATTTTCAAATCTGAAACCCACCAAACCCACAAAAATATTTTGCAAACACCGGTAAAGGGTTATCCCGGAAAACTTATCTAGGGTAAAAACTAGATTTAATTTTCAAAAGATCAAATGTTTTCATAAAGATCCAATTTCCTTAATGGATCTAATTTTTTTATAGTCATGTGGGACTGTAAACCATATCGTTACTACCATTGTTTATACCGCCATATAGAAATCACTGATGTACAAAGTGTGAAGAATAAAGAAGTGATTCTAGTATTTCAAGACAATATTGCTTGAGGACAAGCAACGCTCAAGTGTGGGAATATTTGATAATGCTAAAAACGAACATATATTTCATAGCATTATTCCTCAAGAAAGACAAGCTTTTAGTTGCAATTGTTCTATTTACAAGTGATATTCGTTTAAATAATAAAAGGTGAAGACAAAAGACAGATTCGACGAATTGAAGACGCAAACGACCAAAAAGCTCAAAAGTACAAAAGACAATCAAAAAGGTTCCAATTATTGATAAGAAACGTCTCGAAATTACAAGAGTACAAGATTCAAAACGCAAAGTACAAAATATAAAATTGTACGCAAGGACGTTCGAAAATCCGGAACCGGGACCAGAGTCAACTCTTAACGCTCGACGCAACGGACTAAAAATTACAAGTTAACTAGGTATATAAATATAATATAATATATAATTAATGATATTAATTATATATATATTATATTTATATATAAAAAACCGTCGGCAGAGAAAGACTCCAAGATGTGAGCTGGAATTTCAAACTCCGCGACTCGCGGAGTTTGAAGGCCAAAATGGCCGCGAGTCGCGGAGACCCAAAATGAAAAAATGCCTATAAAGCCAACCGAATTCTGAACGCAAAAAATATCTATAATCTCTCTTCTCTCATATATACGAAAAATATATATATATAATTTATATTTTAATTTTAATTTTAATTATAATTCTAATAATAAGGGTATGTTAGCGAATGTTGTAAGGGTGTAAGTCGAAATTCTGTCCGTGTAACGCTACGCTATTTTTAATCATTGTAAGTTATGTTCAACCTTTTTACATTAATGTCTCGTAGCTAAGTTATTATTATGCTTATTTAAAACGAAGTAATCATGATGTTGGGCTAATTACTAAAATTGGGTAATTGGGCTTTGTACCATAATTGGGGTTTGGACAAAAGAACGACACTTGTGGAAATTAGACTATGGGCTATGGCTTTATATTTGTTTAACTAAATGAAAGTTTGTTAATGTTAATATAAAGATTTACAATTGGGCGTCCCTATAAATTACCATATACACTCAATCGGACACGATGGGCGGGGTATTTATACGTACGAATAATCGTTCATTTAAACGGACACGGGAATGGATTAATAGCCACTAGAATAATTAAAACAGGGGTGAAATTACATTCAAGGGTAATTGGTGTAATTGTTAACAAAGTAGTAAAACCTTGGTTTACACGCAGTCGATAACCTGGTGTATTCATTAAACAAAGTATTAAAACCTTGTTACAATTCGAATCCCCAATTAGTTGGAATATTTAACTTCGGGTATAAGAATAATTTGATGAGGACACTCGCACTTTATATTTATGACTGATGGACTGTTATGGACAAAAACCAGAAGGACATATTAAATAATCCAGGACAAAGGACAATTAACCCATGTGCATAAAACTAAAATCAACACGTCAAACATCATGATTACGGAAGTTTAAATAAGCATAATTCTTTTATTTCATATTTAATTCCCTTTATTTTATATTTAATTGCACTTCTAATTATCGCACTTTTATTTATTGTTATTTAATTGCACTTTTAATTATCGTACTTTTTTAATTATTGCAATTTTATTTTATCGCACTTTTATTATTCGCAATTTCATTATCGTTATTTACTTTACGCTTTAATTTAAGTCTTGTATTTATTTTATATTTTACATTAGGTTTTAACTGCGACTAAAGTCTTAAAATCGACAAACCGGTCATTAAACGGTAAAAACCCCCTTTATAATAATAATATTACTTATATATATATTTGTATTTTTATAAAAGTAAACTAATATAGCGTTGAGCTTTGTTTAAAGATTTCCCTGTGGAACGAACCGGACTTACTAAAAACTACACTACTGTACGATTAGGTACACTGCCTATAAGTGTTGTAGCAAGGTTTAAGTATATCCATTCTATAAATAAATAAATATCTTGTGTAAAATTGTATCGTATTTAATAGTGTTTCCTGCTAAAACTAATAACTATTTTATATACACCTCGCATAACATCAATGCATGTGCAACCGTACGGATGTAGATCAGAGATGCATTATAGTGAAATTTAGCTGTCTTCTAGCCGTTATGCTGCCTGTTTGTATAATGATGATCAGGATGTAAATTTTGAAAGTGCAAAAGTGTTAAGCAAAAAATTTTAGCGGACGCTTTTTGATACAAAATTTCTGTAATGTGTTATTTGGTGTTAACGGACAGTAACTAACTTGATTTGCCTTATATTCAGGTGACAAGGATAAGGAAGCCGCTCAGTAGTAGATTATCTGAGCTGGTTGCTGGTATTTGGTGAGTGGGACTAACTGGAGAATATAGTATATAGAAGCATGTTATATTATGATTGTCATGTTTGTTAGATATACTTATTGTTGTGGTTAGTTAGTACTTGTGATGACTGCATGTTAGTTGATGCTTGTCTGCTGGAGCCTAGTGCATCCCTATTGTGTGGTAGCCTCAGTAGGAGAGATCAACCTGCGGGTTGGGTTCCTCTGTGGTAGCCTAGACAACCGTGGTGTATATATATGTGAATGACGCGTCCGTCGCGTGTGGATTATGTATATACATACGGTGGTGGAGGAACTTCTGGTAAGCCCCAGTCCGATCAGCTGGTGGTTAATGGTTGGCCGAGCCGCCAGAGTCTCTATAGATGGCACTTGGGTGATGTTTGTGTGTTAGACTATGTGACATGATTAGTATAACACTTATGTATGCTATGGCCTGTAGTTAGTCATACTCACTTAGCTTCGTGCTAATTCCCCTCCATCTCCTCCCTGCAGGTTATTAGCTTTTGTAGATATCGTGTTTTGGGGAGCAGAAGGACATGGTGATGTTATGTTTGACAATGAAGAAACTCTAATGTGTCTTTTCTGTTAAAACTAGATTTAGTTGTAATGTTACGTGACACTGGATATGTAATTAAATATGTTTATTTTGTAATTAATGAATAAATGCTTCCGCCTTGTTTAAAAAAAAAATAGTTGTGTCACACAGTCCATGTAGTTCAAGCCCATAAGCTTGTCCTTTAAGGCAGAAATTAGTGATTGATGACGGAGTAGGATTTGTGTTGGTTGTAGACATCTGACATATTTTAAAGTAAGTTGTATTAGTCAGTTTGACATGTTAAATCCTTGTTAAAATAATTACCCAAGTGTTCAATATTTAAATAATTATAATTAACAAGGCTAAGATCCATATTTCATTTATGGTAACGACGGGTTTGCCACGGATCGCTAATCATAAGCTATTTAGGTAGGTAACTATATTACCAATTTCATCCATTATGAAACTCTTAGATTTCTGCGAGATTCAATGATATCCATTATATCACTTGGCATGTTTAATCCCTTCTATGCTAATCCTCTCTTGTGGCGGGTTTGCGTACAAACCACAAGTTTAGATTGTAAACCGTCCATGATAGATACACGTGAAATCCGACCCAAGACTCTCGGGTATCGCGAAAATCACCTCACCTTTCCCAGCACCCAATTAAAGTCTGGCCCAAGACTCTCGGGTATCGCGATCTCTAACAGGTAGAAGGTTCAGATGTATGTACTACTCATGGATAGCGTAAAGTGCACATTTAAAACGGGATTTTGTTTTCTTTAAGCAAAAGTAATTTTATACCATTTTAAAAAATTTGCTAATTTAGTATTGCGTGATGCGTTTTTTAAACAATTTTAACCAAACCTTTTTATATGATTATAGTCCTTTTGTTTTAAACAATTTTCTAGATAGCATGGCATAGACAAATAATAATAATCATAACACGCAATATCGGTAGTATGCCTCAAATCCTATGCGTTCTTTCGGTGAGCCAACACACGGAAAAACAAGGTCAACTAAGGACATAAACCTTGTGTGAGAATCGGCTCCCACTAAAACTGCCATCTCCATTATATGCTTGGATGGGCCGCCTTATGAACATCATTCCAATCTTGGTTGCATTTTCTTTGTATACATTTACAAAAGAAAACTATTCTATTTTCCATGCTATTACAAATACAATATGAAATATAGAATACGACATGCAAGTCGTTTAATGAATTATTACATTCATCCCGAAATAAATAGTAGATTAAACAACAAACCAAACATCACAAAAGGGTCGAATAGAGGCACATACTACCGAATACATACAACAACCACACATAACAAATGGAGTGACAACCGTCCATTTCATATAACATGTTTCGATAAAGATTGATTTAAACAACATTTAATGTCACTTATAATAGTCAATCCTTGTTTACATACCATATGTATGTAAACCCACTCCATATTTTGTAAGTATGGTTTTCATGTCAAAACCATCCAAACAAACATATTAAGTGAATTAAAACATGTTGGAGATTTGCATCCAAAAGTCTATAATAAACAAATCTCATTTACTTATTTCATGAAAAACATGAAATGAATTTATGTACTTTATTTTCCTAAACTTTGAATCTCTTTTAGTTAACATGCAAGTTACTTTTTCAATTTTCAGAATGATTTAAGCAGATTCAACTTCCAACTTTAAATGGTCATAACTAACTCATTTCTGATCCGTTTTCGATGATTTTTTTTCCCAAATTTAAGTTCTTTCAGTTAGCTTTCAAATACAATTGGTCTCATATGAAAATACTGAGTTTAGAACCCCGAAAGAGTCCACCAAAGGTAGACTGTCTTTGCTGAAAAATTTTTTTAGAAAAGATTAACCCATTTAACATTTTGCCAAAACTCAAGATTCAAATTAGCATTTAGGAAACATAAAAACATAAATATTGATATATGTTTTGCATGCTTGTTATGAATAATCATCTCCACGAATCTTGCACAACACATCCATCAAAACTAAATATCACAAGAAAAAGTTTGCTAAAACTTGTATAAGAGGGCTCTGATACCACTGTTGTAGTATGATACAAACACAAAGCGAGTGGAAGCATATTCAAAACATTACAAAATCATACTCTTTCAAAAACCCATGTACAAAACTTTTAGCAAACAAAATAAATCAAACAAGAGAAGGATAAGATTACAACCTTTGTAGTTCTTTCTTGGAGATCATTGCGGTGAACTCAAAAGAGAGTTCCTCTAAACGATAGGCACCCAAAGTTCCAACCTTGCTCGATCTACACCTTCTACTAATCGGATTTTTTCTTCTTCCTTTGAAGCTTACCAAAAACGAACCCCAAGTTGGATCTTAAGTATTTGGTTACTCGAAGATGAGAGAAAAGATGAGAGAGTAAGTTATGAGATTTGATGGAATGCACACTCTACTAGTTGCATGTATGGGTTAAATAAAAAGCAAGAATGTTTTTTCTCTTTCCCATGTGAGGTGGAGTGTAAGATTGGTTAAACCAATGTGACTAGATACAATGTATCTAGTTTACTTACACTTTATTTAATTAATTACTAGTTAAACAATTTTTAACTAATTAATTAAATAAAACTCAAACGTATATATAATTTATTAAACCATTATCAAATGTTCAATAAATTAATTCTCGATTAGAAGGTAGATCAAATAATTTACGATTGGCCTTTGCGTGTGACCGAATAGGATAAATGGACTTTATATTATTTAATGTCATGGACATAACTTCGAAACATATGTACCACGGTCAAACTATTAGCCAACCCGAGAACATATTTTCAACATATATGACTTAAATAATTGAAAAAACTTAACATATAGATAAAACTAATCGAAACTTAAAATCAAAGTACTAATCAAAACTTCAAATGACTATATCACGATAATAACTAATATGATGATTCTTGTATGTCATAGTTACCCCTATCACAATACTTAATATGATACTACTTGTTTACAATCGTTATCAGGTACAAGTTTTGATTATTCAAAACCTACTATCAACATAATATGTATCGAATGAGGAAGAAAACAAGAAACGTAAATAATAACCCTAAATCTCCATCTAAATAAAAACTAAAACCCTAAACATCAATAAATCTAATTTGATCTTATTTTCATCAGCTGCTGTACCCAAATTGCTCAACTTAAGACTCTACTACTAGTCGCTGGGAATCGAAAGAAACCAAACAATGTGTGTTTTTGTTATGACTTATAGTGTAAAAATTCCTCCTCCTCCTCCTTTACATGTGTAACCTTTGGCTCATTACCTATCACTTGTAACTTTAACTCATTGGACAACTGAAAATCATTTCCAAAACTTTCTCAATAGTTCATATTACTTTCAACATAACTGAAATCATGATTTATGTGATATAGCACGATTTAGACCTAGAGTTATCACAAACACACACACACACACACACACACACAATAATAAACGAATCGCTAACTAAGAAATTAAATAAGTAACAAGATGTATGAAACGTAATATGAACAATATGACGCACACAAGTTACGTGGTTATAATCCAATCTTCGACTTGGATATCGAGTTAGTCCACTGGCCAAATCATATCTCATTATTATCTTTTTCGGCTTTAGGTTACAAATAGTTTATGGTTACTATAAGAACTGGAAGGGGTTGAATAGTTCTGAATTAACTGTTGTTAAAACCTTTTTGATCTTTTAAATATTTTAGAATCTATATGTATGTTTTAACACGAAAGCGATTGTGTTTTTTTACCTATTAATGTAAAGCAAATGTGAAAAACACGAATACAAGGATTTATAGTGGCTGGGGAGGATGTTAACTAATCCTACTTAATTCACTCCTCGACACACTTTGTCGAAAGATAGCCTCACTAAGTTATTCTCCAAACTATGGTGGAGATCCGTCTACAACAAGTGAACTTCAATAAGCCACACCAACACTATCTATGATCACCCCAAAGATTACTTCGATCTCACTTATCTTCACCTCACACAAGTACCAATTTTTCAATGGAAATATGGTTAACTTCCTAGCACTCCGTTAAGGAAGAGAGATCAATGAGTACGTTGTTGTTCTTATCACAAGATCACAAATTCTTTAATGAGAATTATATTACTTTATCGATCACTCCAAAGAAAGTAGTTTACAATATAAACTCATAAAAGATAAATATTACGCTCTTGAGTCTACAAATAATTCTATACTAATAAAATAATCTTTCTCCCTCACTTCGATGATCACCTTCTTGAATATTTGAAGTAAGGTTCGGTGAATCACTTGATATTAAGTTCTTGATTGGAGAGGTGTAGTTCTTTAAGCTTCGAATGTGTCTTTCTTTTATAGAGGATGGAGATGCTTGATAGAGCACGATCAATTCTTGGCTTGGCCTTCAAGTAGATCGTTTTGAGGCGTTCAGAAAAATATAGTCGTTTTTATTCGAATTTAAGTATAGCCGTTTACTTGTCTCTTTTTCGAATTCAAACACATGCAAAAGCATGTTAAACATAAAGGTATGCTTGCTTGATATGTTTTACTTTATTTTGAACCAAACACTTTGACATTGACAATCCATTTATCAAACAAGTACGCATCTTTGCATGATTTATTCATATTATAAATTCAATTTACTTTACGAGGAAATTCCAGACCTTGGTCAAAGTATTGAAGCGTTTGTATGTTTCACATCCAATGCACACGTGAGTAATTAACAAATCATTTTTATACTAAAAACAAATGCGTTTAGTGTTATACCCTATGAATATGAAGAGAAAAATTCCTAACGAGAAAATGAGCATTTTGTTAAATACTCGAGTTTAATACATAAGACTAAAAGACATTTTTTGTTAGGATATGATAGTTAGAAAACATTTTATGATAAATCTTAAGTATACTGAAATTTTCGGCAGAATTTTCTGCTACTTCTTCTGTGGTCAGCAGAGACTTTCTGCTTTTAAGTAGTTGTTTATTGAATTGTATTTAACAACGAATTAATTGTGCTACATTGAGCCAGCAAAACTTTCTGCTACTTCTTTTGTGGTCAGCAGAGCTCTCCTGTTGTGTCTACGTTGAGTCAACATAACTTTCTTGTTGCCTCTTCGTCTTGTCACAAGAGCTTTCCTGTTGCTTCTTGTTTGGGTCAGCACAACTTTCTATTGTGTCTTCTTTGAGTCAGCTCAATTTAGTACTGTCTCTACGTTAAGACAGTAGAACTCTTTTTGTTGTCGCTTCGATACGGCATACTAGTTTAATATTTGAACAAGTTACAGCCGTAGAAGACTTATTTGACAAACGAATTTTCATTTTAACTTGTTTTGACACGTTTAAAGATTTGGTCGTTTGCTAGAGAAAATGAAGATTTATGAACTTGTGTAATTTACCATATTTATACGTACATGAATTTATTGACATCATCTGTGTTACATCTATCATTTTTATTTTTGACGTGACATTATTAACCAATAGTTATATTAATAATGGGATAAACCTAAGTTATGGATTGGATAAGAAACAAAAATTTAGCTGACCTAACACTACTACAAAAATTACATTAGACACCCCCAATAGAAATGGATTTTAATGACTTTGAAAGAAAATGGTTTCTAAAACTAAATAGAAACGGGTTACTTTGGATAAACCCCATCTCTATTCTAAAAACCCCGCGCGGAAGTATAGAAAACGCTTTTGTTATAATATAATATAAACAAAGTCAAATATAGATGGCCAATTTTTAGTATAAATACTACATCAATGAAAGCTTGTAAACACACATTTTCTCAATATATCATTCCTTTCTCTCTCTATTCTTCTTTCTTTCATTCTTATAAGAATAGTATAAGTTAATAATAAGTATATAGACCATTAAAGGTAGTTATAATCTACTATATTTATAACACGTTATCAGCACGAAGTGCTCCGTATAATCAAGGTTTATCTAAGCAAGTACAAGTCACTAATCAAGACAAGTGTTCAAGTCCGACAGTACGCTGTTTCGGACCGGTGTACCCTGGGAACAGACGAAGAATTTGTTTAAGGGAATTGTGTCAAACACAAGCCCGGTTAAAACCTCCAATTCGGTTAGATCGTTTTAACTTCCTCTGTTTGATTGATTATATACTTGGTTATTTCAGTTTCGTATACATATTTACCTACAAACTTAAACAGACTCTGTGTTCTCACATACGAAACTGAATTTTGATATGCTGAATTCGTAAACAGTCCTATTTGCTGATTGATTGACTTAGTCTGATTGTTTTAATAAAACTGCATATTTTAAAGTATAGCTACTGTTATTGATCGGCTACTTTATTGTTTATATGAGTATATACATAAATTGGTTGTTGTGTATTGATATAGTAATATGTAAACCGGATTGCTTGTTATGCATGTATATTATATAGATATAAACTCCCTTTATATATTATATAGATATTTAAAATATTATAAATATCTAAGTTTTTGTTTGTGGATGACACAATTACAAGAATAAGGGTGCGCCTCTTTTGCTTTAGTTTTAATATTAATTTTAATTTTAATATTCGAAAAAGTCACTAATATATATAAATAAAAGGGGTTATTGGTTGTTAGTAGCCAAAAGTAATCAAGAATAAAACCCATATGGGTTGTTGCTTTGTCAGGTTGTAGCCACTTTCAATCTTGAATCTTTTATAAACCCAGGTTGTGCTATATATCAAACCGAATACATATTATATGCTTGATTTTATAATACGTTTGCTTTGAATATGATGAATTATTATAACACGTTAATTTGATTCTGCAATTTGTTCTTTAACTTACTACTTATCCACTTATTAAAGTATTAACTTTTGTTTTAATAAAAGTGAAAAAGTTGAGAATCCAACGTGTTTGATTGCCTTAGAACATATAGTGGTGAAACTAATATTACTATTTGAAAAAAAAAAAAAATGTTCGAAAGCTTTCATTATATTATGATGTATGTCAATTGTGATCATGATAGTGGGCCTTTTAAACATAAAATATTAGTATGATTTTAATAGCAGAATCTTGTACTACTGGTATCTGCTTGATAAATTAAATTTATAATCAGAATTGATTTTCATGGTTGCTAACATGTATTCTATTAATTGGTCCAACATGTTCCTATGAAACTAGTACTAAATATATGGCTGATAGGTATGGATGTATATTAAATCTTGATTCCATTTGGATTTTGACATGTTATATGACAATTATAATATATACAGAGTATAAATAATGTACTCCATCATTGGAGTAGTTATGCTATATATAGATATTAGATATAATAATAATAATAATGGAGTGGTTAGTATATATTATAATGTACTCCATCATTGGAGTAGTTATGCTATATAATAGATATAATGTAGTGGTTCTATTATATATAGATTGTATACCATGCACTTGTCTAAAACCAAATATATAATTGGTGTTGCATCGTAATTATTTGAGTATGGAACTTGAATTTGAATCATGGACTGTTGTTATGATATATTTGTAGCACTTGTACATAACTACTCAGTATATATGTGTAAATATTTGTGGCTATGCATATGAATATGCTCATGAAATATATCTAATTTGTCTATTTGAATTATATAGAATAGCAAATTATGGTGAAACAAATATTATTCTATAATATAATATTGTGTTGACAAGTGTGATTATATTTTGTCTAATTAGTTACGTTAACTGAATGGTGTACTTTTGATAATCTTCATAATAATTTGTTGATTATTAAGATTATTTGCTATTATTTTCGAGTACCACCGTTACTGAATGTGGTTCTTTCTCATGCTGAGAAAGACGTAGGAATTTCACAAGTGTGAATTTATACGTTGAACCTTGCGATGTTCTTGGTTGAACCGCTCCCAAAGTTAATGAAAGGGAAGATGATGCTCAAATTGTGAGCGCAATTAAAGTTTGGAATCATTTGAATTCCTTGTGCGTAACTATTTCTTGAATACATAAACATCTTATTTAGCTCTACAAATAAGTCCCAACAGAAAAGAAAACGAGAGTGAATTTGTTGAAAAATCTTGATTACATAAACCCTGAGCTACCTTGAGACTTGAATGGTTTGAATTTGAATGGTTTGAATTTTCTAAGATGTCTAGCTTGTTATGTATCACTCATAAATAAATGGTTTTAGACGATAACGCATATGTTTATTAAAGTGTTATCTTTTATGTACTTCAGATTGTAACTTGTTTGCAGGTAATATAATTTGATTATCTTGCTGAAATATAACTCATTATTTGCTTATCTTATTTGAATTTTTAGTATGAATCTTGCTGAAATACATCATCAATTAAATGGTAAAGACCTATGTATTGTAGATAGTGGTAACATACACACTATGATCAAATCTAAGAAATATTTCATTGATTTAAATCAAATGAAGGAATTATAAATACTATATCAGGTCCTGCAAACTTGAAGGAACAGAAAAGGCAAAAATTCATATTACCAAATGGTACAAATTTTCTGATAAACAATGCATTGTTTTCTCAAAATCAAAGAGAAATTGATTGAGTTTCTCTGATATATATATCATAATGGATATGATTATCAGTAAATGATAACAGATAATGAGAAATATCTATGTAGCACCGAAAAGCGCATATGATGAAAAGCGCATATGATAAAAAGCGCATATGATGAAAAGCTATGATGAAAAGCGCAGCGCATATGATTAAAAGCGCATATAATGAAAAGTGCATATGATTAAAAGTGCATATGATAAAAAGCGCATATGATGAAAAGCGCATATGATGAAAAGCGCAGCGCATATGATTAAAAGTGCATATGATGAAAAGTGCATATGATGAAAAGCGCAGCACATATGATTAAAAGCGCATATGGTGAAAAGGATATATGATGAAAAGCGCATATGGTGATTAATAAAAAAGCACATACGGTGATTAATGAAAAGCACATATGGTGATTAATGAAAAAGCACATATGGTGATTAATGAAAAGCACATATGGTGATCAATGAAAAGCACATATGGTGATTAATGAAAAACACATTGAGAAAGAATCACCAATGTTTCTTGAAAGAATTCAAGGTGATATATATGGGGACATGCAAATTTACATGCTGCGATATTATTTCACATTAGATAAAGTGCAACTCATAAATATTCTCCCCTACAACTTGATTTTGGCAGAGAGCCAAATATTTCCCACCATTAGAACATTTGATTGTGCAATATATGTTCTAGTTGCACAACCATAACACACTAAAATGGGTCCTCAAAGGAAGATGGGGATATATATATTAAATATGAAACATCTTCAATTATAAGATATATTGAACCTATAACGGGTGATGTTTTTACAGCACGTTTTGCTGATTATCAATGTTCCCTAGATTAGGGGGAGAAATGAAAAATAAAGAAAAATATGTTTCATGGTGTGAACATAAATTAATATATCTTGATCATCGCACAAAAGAATGCGAAAAGAAAGTTAAAAAATAATGCATATGCAAGAACTTGCAAATAAATTACTTGATGCATTTACAGATACAAAAAGAAGTGACTAAATCATATATACCAGCAGTAAATGCTTCAGCTAGAATTGAAATTCTAAAAGCTGGAAATGTCACTCATGAGTCTTTGCCACGCCTGAAACGTGGAAGACCAATTGGTTCCAAAGATAAAAATCCTCGAAAAGAAAAATCAGCTGATAATGAGGTAAAAGAAAGTGTTCAAGAAGAACCACAAATCAATATTCCTTCTGCAGAGGATATTGATAAATGTAAATACATAAATTGCAATAAATTATGCAATCATATGGAACCGAAATGGAATGACAAATATTGATGAGATTTTTTTTTTTTTTTTTTCATATAATGACATCATGAATAAAGATATGAGCTGGAACCAAAATCTGTCATTGAATATCAAAACAGACATGATTGAGCTCAATGGAAAGGAGCAATATGAGCTGAATTAGAATCGCTCAATAAAAGAAAAGTTTTCAGATTAATCGTTATCACTTTTAAAGATGTGAAACGTATGGGATGCAAATGAAAGATATCGGAAAAACCTAGTATTGCCTTGGTTTACAGATTGAACATATGCCTAATGGTTTACTTGCACATCAAAAAGTTTTTAAAACATTTTTAAAGACAAAACCATTGGTTGATATATCACTCAATATTGACACCGATCCATTTCATCCCCGTGAAGATCATGAAGATTTTTACGGATCAAAAGTTCCATATCTTAGTGCAATTGGGGTTATTATGTATTTTACAAATTGTACAAGGCCTGACATTTCTTTGCAGTTAATTTGTTGACAACGTTTAACTCAGCCCCTACCAAAAGACATTGGAATGAGATCAAACACATATTTTGATACCTTCAGGGAACTACCGATTTATAATTATTTTATTCTAACAACTCGAAACAAGATTTGTTTGGTTATACAGATGCAGATTATTTATCTGATTCACATAAAGCTAAATCTCAAACTGAATATGTATTCCTAAAATAGAGGCACCGCAATATCATGACGTTCTCAAAAACAAACACTTGTTGCAACATCATCAAATCATGCCAAAGTGATTGCATTACATGAAGCCACTCGGGAATGTTTTTGGTTGAGATCAATGCCACAACTCATTACTGATTCTTGTGGACTAGAACGCGATAAAAGTCCAACAACTATCTATGAAGATAATGCAGCTTGCATAACACAGATAAAAGAAGGGTATATCAAAAGTGACCGAACAAAACGCATACCTCCTAGATTCTTCTAATACACTCAAGATCTCATCAAGGACAACCAGTTTGAAATGAGATTTGTTCAATCCAGCAAAACTCTGCCGATCTTTTAACCAAAGCACTTCCAACTGCTGTTTTCAGAACACACGTTCACAATATTGGCATGAGGCATATTCAAAAGATGTGACGACTCAGCGATGTCTACTTGAGGGGGAGTCAACTCTATACTGCACTCTTTTTCCCTTGACTAAAGTTTTTATCCCACTGGGTTTTTCTTTAGCAAGGTTTTTAACGAGGCAGTACTAGTTGCTCTTTAATAAAATTGTCATCTAAGGGGGAGTGTTATAATATAATATAAACAAAGTCAAATATAGATGGCCAATTTTTAGTATAAATACTACATCAATGAAAGCTTGTAAACACACATTTTCTCAATATATCATTCCTTTCTCTCTCTATTCTTCTTTCTTTCATTCTTATAAGAATAGTATAAGTTAATAATAAGTATATAGACCATTAAAGGTAGTTATAATCTACTATATTTATAACAGCTTTTTTAATATAAACCCATTCCTATTCATTTATTTAGAAACGTACGTTGTTAACAAAATGGTTTTTATTGCTTGGAACCGCTTAAACTAATCTAACCTGTCTCTAAAGACCCTTGTGTACCCGATTCAAATTTCTAAACATCCTATTTGTTCTCAAATATTAACTGTTAATAATTACTAACAATTAATATTATCCAACTAAAATTTAGCATTTTCTTAACAATTTTAACTAAAATCTCTCAAAATTCAAGCTCTAATATATTCCCAACACTAAAAAACCGTTCATGTTCATATTTTGGGGAAAATCCATCTCCATATCTGCCCAAAGTAAACCCTAGCTACCGCCGAGACAACAACTGCCTTTGCAACCATCTACAACCGCCATCGTCGTTCGTTAAGCCGAGACCACAGCTGCCTCTTGTATCAATTTTTTCAGTTGATTGACATCGCAAAAGGTATACCCTATCAGTCGCGTTATTTTCTTGTGTTGTGTTTCGTATGTAATACTTGTATAGATTTAGCTAATGGGTTGTGATTACCCCTGTCTAGTTTGCATAGGTCGTGGTTTGCATGTTCAATCTGCCTTGCTGTATTGTTTTGTTTATAATAACAAGAAAATTCCTTCAATTTAAAAAAAAAACAAATTCCGATTGACTATGAAGATTTAAGTTGAAATATAACTAGAGTGGGCTAATTCCTAATGAAATTTTTTAGCTTTCATCATAATGTTAAATTTTGCTTTTGGGTCAGTCATGCTCTTGATGTGCAGCATTTGTAACTTTCATCAGAGTGTAATTTGTTTGTGTAGTATTTATAACTTTCATCAGATTGTATTCTTGCTTTATATATTGCACTTATTAGCTTTCCAAGATCCATGTGGTTGTATTTAAACATGTGTTGAACTTGATAGGTTAAGCGGAGAGCATTCACCTGACATTCACTTTCGTTGCTTCTATTTAGAAACCTCATCCATATGGTACGTTTAAACAAGCTTTAAAGGAGAAAGTGAAATTGAGTGCAGTGAATCTAGTGATGATGAAGTCGAAGAACAACCACAAAAAAAGAACAAGAGGAACAACTACTTAAAAAATTTTAAGGAAAAAGAGAAATCGGGTTCAATGAATTTGGGCAAGCTATTGGGCCTAATCAAGTAAAATTTGGTCATAAATGTGGAAGCTATTCAAGGAGGATGATTTCAAAAGCAATTTGGCGCGACGTTCCAAAGCCTAAATTAGACGAGTTGTGGAAAAAAATAAAGGTAACAACTATTTAAAACTTTTATTTACATTGTTTTCTTATTCAATCAATGTATACATATATGTTTTCATGGACAATGGAGAAACTCCTTTCGAAGTATACACATTTTTAGAGGAAAGGGATTGGCTACAGTTTATTGAATAACAGAATACAGCAGCGAAAAGGCCAAAAGCTAGAATCCGATTCTTAAAGGCATGTAATTTTAAACTATTTATTTCAGATAGTGCTTTAGTAACACGTACTCACGCGAAACTCACAAAAATTTGTTGTTAGGACCCTACTTCTAGAACATCACCTACAAAGTTAACATCGGTAAACGGGGGAACTTCCACTAAGCCAACATCGATAAATGGGGGAACTTTCACTAGGTTGTCTAAAGAGTGTAGAAAGAATGCACCTAAGTCGTAGCCGGTAAACTTTAAAAAATCATACTTACTATCTAAACATTTATGTGTTAATATGTAAAATCTGGTTAATGCCCAATTGTAGTTATCCTTGCTGCTGCCATGTGTTTTTGTGTGTATTGCTCACTGTTTTTGGCAATACGGAGTATGAAATCTCATCATCTCCCACTGTTCTATTGGTAAATGTGTGTATTCATGGTCTGCTTGGGTACTTTTAGTCCCTGCAACCATTATATGTTCTCTTGTGTCTTATTTTAGTGAAGTTATTTTGCCTTTCTAAAAAGATAATATGCGATGTGTATGTATATACATAATTAGTTATTTTGCTATGAATAGAAACTAGGTTAGTTTTATAATTATTATAAAAGAAATTGCATCTGACTTTGCAAGAGTTTTATTCCAGGACTCATCTCTCATCGCCTCTGTTTTAGTTTCTAAGTTTCAATTATTGTAATTTGTAGTCTGAAAGTATGTTATACTGAATTTTTTGCGACTTGTAATTCTGTGTGTAAAGTTTTCTCTTATTCGATCCACCACATGCTATAGCATGTTTTAGTTTTTCAGTTTCCATTATTGTAATTTGCAGTCTGAAAGTATGCTATACTGATATTTTTACTTGTAATTATGTGTGTGAAGCTGTGTCGTATTCGATCCACCACAGGCTGTACTATGTATCCATCTGTTTCTTTTAAATTAATTCAGTTGGCTTTTTAAAAAAAACTTATCGATTCTTTTATCTCACCTATACAGGAATTGGAAAAGCATAGAAATATGATACACAAGGAGAAACCTCTATTTATTCGTAATTTCTATGATAAATGGATGAAACGACCAAATACCAAATCCTAGATTTGGTGATGTGGATGCATGAGTTCATCATATTTAAACAAGATGACAATACAACAATAACAATAACAATACCCAATC